>NC_083109.1:73336780-73644280 GCF_949774975.1 Lagenorhynchus albirostris
TGTAGCCAAAAAGAAAAGACCCTTTTTGGGACTTCCCTGGTGGTCCAGTGGTTAAGGCTCTGTGCTCCCAGTGCAGGGGGCATGGGTTCAATCCCTGGTTGGAGAACTAAGATCCTGCATGCTGCATGGCATGGCCAAAGAAACAAACAAACAAACAAACCACTTTGTGACATAGAAATTTGAATTCCATATGATTTTCATGTGTTTAAAATATTATTCTTTTGATTTTTAAAAAAAAACATTTAAAAATGTAAAGCCATTCTTAGCTTGAAGGCCAGACAAAAAGAGGCAGTAGGACTGGATTTGGCCTGTGACCCATAGATTACTAATCTTTACCTTAGCTACTTGGTAACTTACGCTGACTCATGTCAGACCCTAGGAGAGGAATGACCTAGTTCTGTCATCTGCATTGCCATAATATGGTTTCTAACCTCTGTCATGACATTTATCATGCTGCATATTAATCATGTGTATGCTTATCTCTCTTATTGGACTCTGAGCTTCTTGAGAGGAAGGCCATGACCTAGTCATGTCATCTTTGCATACTTAGTATCTAACACTTGACCTGACCCATAGTGGGTGTTCAAAAAATATTTAATATGAATTTTATGCTCAATCAATATAAAATGCCATTACTGCTGCCTTAAAGAGAAACACCTGAGTGATACGCAGTATACCTTCCCAAGTTCTTCCCCCTAAGGAGTCCATGGCAACTGCATTTGCTACTAGTGAATCTTGTGACTCAGTGGTTACGTAAAAAAAAGACTTTTCATTTTAGAATTCTCTTTCAGAGAAGAGATGGTTGAACTTTATCTTTAAATCAATCATCATGATAAATAATGGCTTTCATTTTTCTTCTGAACCGGTGCTATATTCTGGATGCAAAAATAATACTAGCTATTGTTTACTGACACATACTACATTTCAGTCTCTTAGTCAACTCTAATTTTCCTTTAGACTTTTGGTAACTTCCTTACTACTATCAATTTTACCTCTTTTCCTTTGTTCCCTACATCTGAAACAAAACTAAGCAACAATACTTATGCTTTTCCTCCATGCTATTGTAATGAATGAAAACACGGTCCATTCAGTCCTTCAAGTCAAATACGAATTCATCTAGACTCCTTTCTCTCCTCCCCATATCTAATTGACCACTAAGTCTGATCAATTAAAAACAAATCTATGGGGTCTTCCCTGGTGGCACAGTGGTTAAGAATCCACCTGCCAATGCAGGGGACACGGGTTCAAGCCCTGGTCCAGGAAGATCCCACATGCCGCGGAGCAACTAAGCCCGTGTGCCACAACTACTGAGCCCGCGTGCCTAGAGCCCATGCTCCACAACAAGAGAAGCCACTGCAATGAGAATCCTGCGTACCACAATGAAGAGTAGCCCCTGCTCACCACAACTACTAGAGAAAGCCCACGAAAATCCAATGTAGCCAAAAATAAATAAATTTATTAAAAAAAAAACAAATCGATGGAGGTTTTTTCTTTCCATCTCTATGTCATTTGCTGTAGTTGGAGCTTTAATCATTTCTCAATTCTTTCAATATATAGTTGAACGTCTTTACTGGTTTTTCTGACCCCGGTTACCCCATCCTTCAATCTTCTCTTCCCATAGTTTTCAACATTGAATGCAGATAAGAACAATCTAGTCTTGTCAGTCCTGTGATTAAAACCCTTCTATCATTACCAACTTCCCAGTCACGACATATGAGACCCTATGTGTGACTTCAGTGCTTAACACAGATGTTTCAGAATTCAAAATTTTTGGATTCTAGAAAGGTCATATGATGTACATAACACATATTATATAACATCCTCTGTTTGTTCTGGGTCAACACGCTATAATCAAGGACATCAGTATTTCTGCATTAAAGAGTATGATTGTTTATGCCAAGAAGAATAAAGACTTTAAATAGATTCCTATCAGTTCAGGTTATGTTTTGCTGCCACATGAGTTACAGGAAAATGTTTAGTTTTTGGATTTCAGAATTTGGGACAAGAGATCGTGACCCTATAGATATCCAGTGGTCTGCTGGAGCTGGATTGTGCCAGCTACCGTGAACCCATTTTTGTGCATCTCTCCTCAACTCTGTGGTCAATGACATCATGTTGGTAGCTTGAAATCATCCATGGTGGGAGTATTTACACCATTGGTCATCAGTAAATGCTACAAATTATGACTTTCCCTTCTCAGAGATCAGGTTGTAAAGTGTTACCGGCACAGCCCTGTATATACCTATTACATGTGTAGTATGTTATCACTGTGGCAAAACCACTTAGTCTATGCAGTATAGAACAAGAGGCCAAAGTTTTCAGGGAAGCGTAGAATGTAAAAATCAAGATGTGATTTGACGTCAATAGGACGGCAGTAAGAGAAACTGGATAAAACAGATGCTTTGGAGTCAGACAGGTTCAGTAGGTTCAAATTCTAACTCCATTATTTCCAGACTGTGTGACTTTGGATAAATCACTTATGGGTCTCAGTTAACACAGTTGAAAAATAGGGACTGATAATATTTCTCTTAAGGTTGTTTCAAGGATTAAAGTAGATATCATATGCAAAGTACCTGACATAGAATGAACAGAAATTATTTTTTTTACTATAAAGCATTTTTTTCTTGAGATGTTTATCTCTACAGATGTGACTCCCATTCTCTAATGTTCCTAGTGCACCCACAGTAAATATGCAGTTCAGCGCTTGGATGTTCTCTAGTTATTTCATTTTTTTTTATAAAGTATGTTTGGTTATATACTAGATATTTTTATTTTCTTTTTATTTATTTACTTGGCTATGTCAGGTCTTAGTTGTGGCACGTGGGATCTTTCGTTGCAGTGTGTGGGCTCCTCTCTAGTTGTGGCACATGGGCTCTAGAGCGCAGGCTCAGTTGTTGCGGTGCGTGGGCTTAGTTGCTCCGCGGCATGTGGGATCTTTCCAGACCAGGGATCGAGCCCATGTTCCCTGCATTGGCAGGCGGATTCTTAACCACTGCGCCACCAGGGAAGTCCTCTCTTGTGTATTTTTTAAGGAGTGGAGCCCCTTTGAGGGATTCTTCATCAGATAATGGTTATCTGCAGCGAGAGATCGAAAACTTAAAGAAAAAGATCTTTTTAACCTTTTATTAGAATAGTGTGTTTGAATGACTTCTAATGTATTATGATATAAAACTCTCTTAGGTACTTTTGTTTGAATGTCATTTGGCCAAAATCTGCTAGTTCAGATCCAATTTCAATCTAGATGTCATTTTAGATTATATTTTACCCTAAGATTATGAGTTATTTAGTCAAATATAGTGTCACTATAAGCTTAAAGTAAATTTCTAGGTCAAGAGGTAGAACACATTTATTTTGTAATATCAAAAGTCATAAATAGCACTCCTTTTTCTTCCTTAGAAAATAGGGTTCTTTAGGAAATCAACAGAAAAATAGGACAAATGAATATTTTGCAGTCTTAGTGGATTATGGTTGACTATTTTCCCCCCAATATTTTATTATGAAAAATTTCAAACATATAAAGAACTGAAAGAATTATACCCACTAGCTACAATTAACATTTTGCTGTATTTGCTTTATCACATAATCTGTCCATCTTTATGTTCCTCTAGTCATCATTCATCAAGCCATCTTATTTACTTGTGGTTTTTATTTTTATGTATTTCAAGTAAGTTGACGAGCTGTTTTTCTAAGCAGTCTTATCTTTGTTATGTTTTTCTGAATGTTGTAATTAAAATGTCAGTACATTCTGTGCAGATGTTTTCACCTGACCGTTTTTCCTATTTCTAGGAATCTGAGGTTGCCAATAATTGCTGTCAGATTGAGAACATTAAAAAAAAAAGTCTAGTAAGTAATGTCAAGCCTGAAAAATACACTCTTTCTCAATAGCTTTTATAATCTGAAGACTTGTAATTTTTAGAGTCATCAAAAATAATTTCCAGGGGCTTCCCTGGTGGTGCAGTGGTTGAGAGTCCGCCTGCCGATGCAGGGGACACGGGTTCGTGCCCCGGTCCGGGAAGATCCCACACGCTGCGGAGCGGCTAGGCCCGTGAGCCATGGCCGCTGAGCCTGCGCGTCCGGAGCCTGTGCTCCGCAACGGGAGAGGCCACAACAGTGAGAGGCCTGCGTACCGCAAAAAAAAAAAAATATGTTTCCAGTACTGTTTTCAGTATTCTAAATACATGTTTATTCACATTATATTGCTTTCAGAGTGGAGAGATCTACAGACCAGGTCATCAAGCCAGTCAATGTGGGAGCTCTATCAAAATGGGTTGGGAAGATACCTCCAGATGTTTTACAAGACATGGCGGTGATTGCACCCATGCTTGCCAAACTTGGATATGACCCGTATGCCAATCCACCTAACTATGGAAAACCTGATCCCAAAATCCTTGAAAACACTAGAAGGGTAAGTGAGATTTTTAAAGTGAATTGAGAAAACTGGGTATGGAATTTGGGTCCTAAAAAGTTTTTTCTTATTTTGTTCCTTGCTTTTTTATGATCAGAAAATTATTTTAAATTAGAAAAATCCTATTTGTAAAATGCTTTATCATCAGAAATCTTCCACTGCATTTTAAGGATAACTGTGGCTCTTTCCAGGGACTATAGGGACAATTCTTTAATCTCTTTTTCCCAATTTCTAAGAATGGTGCTTACTGTTGGGGAGATTTATTCTCATAGCTGATTATCATAAATTTGCATAAACACCAGAATTATTAGTGACCTCACTTACTTCTAGTTTCTTTTTACTTTGAATCTAATGGCTACTTTACTTTTAAACCTTTGTTTAGATGAGGCATGATTTCTTGATACTTGAAAACTAAACATTGGCTACATGAGAAGAATTATTACATAGGTACAATAAACAACCCTCTGATTGAGAGAAAGTTACTATTAAAGTGTAGTTACAACTACTTCTTTTATAAGTTATGCTCACATCTTTATAATCCTATTTGAGAAAAGCTGAAAACTCAAAAAATGTGAATATATACCTTACCTGTATAATCTATTTCAAATCATACCTTAATGTATATTTTATTGTAAAATTTAAATAACAAAATTTACCATTTTAACAATTTATAAGTGTATAGTCCAGTATATTTGTATTGTTGTAGAACTGTCACCACCATCCATCTCCAGAACTTTTTTCATCTTTTCAAACTGAAACTACATAATCATTACCCATTCCCCCTTCCTCTAGCCCCTGGCAACCACAGTTCTACTTTCTGTCTATAGATGTGGTATTTTTTGAAACTACAGTTTAAATAAGACAACCGTGTTAGCGTAAGTTCACTGTTAGGCTGTTGGATTTCAAGATTAAAATTCCTTGCCTTTCTCTGGTATGTTTTTTGTTTTGTTTTGTTTTGTTTTTTACGGTACGTGGGCCTCTCACTGTCGTGGCCTCTCCCGTTGCGGAGCACAGGCTCCAGACGCACAGGTTCAGCGGCCATGGCTCACTGGCCCAGCCGCTCCGTGGCGTGTGGGATCTTCCCAGCCTGGGGCACGAACCCGCGTCCCCTGCATTGGCAGGCGGACTCTCAACCACTGTGCCACCAGGGAAGCCCTGGTATTTTTTTTTTTATGTCAGTTTCCTCTCCTCCCCACAACCTTATAATATATCATCTCTTTATTCTGTTCTTCTGTTGATACCTTTAATCGAAAAACAAACTTATATTTCATGAGGCTGATTTCCATCTGGATTTTTTACACTTAGATATTACTTTTGTTTTCTTTTTTCAAGTCATTAGTGGCTATATACGAAGAGCTATTTTCTTATAAACCATCATATATGGAGGCAGATTTTTTTTTTATTTTTAAAATAATCTTTATCCTTTTTATATTTTTCATACATACAAGCATTATTATAAAACTATAAACTTAGGGGCTTCCCTGGTGGCACAGTGGTTGAGAGTCCGCCTGCCGATGCAGGGGACACGGGTTCATGCCCCAGTCCAGGAAGATCCCACATGCGCGGAACGGCTGGGCCCGTCAGCCATGGCCGCTGAACCTGCGTGTCCGGAGCCTGTGCTCTGCAACGGGAGAGACCACAACAGTGAGAGGCCCGTGTACCGCAAAAAAATATATATATATATATTTTTAAACTTAGTTTATAAAACTTATAAAATTAAAAAGATAAGAGAATAAAATTCACCTATAATGTTACCACCCTGACAGATACCATTTTTAGCATTTTGATGGATTTCTCTTTCTTCTTTGCATGTTGTTAAACAAAGGTAAGAATACTTGTCTTACATCTCACTTTTGCACACACACAATCTTGTATTCAGCCCTTTCCATTTAATATTCATGAGCATTTTCTCATTGTGTACATGATTTTTAAACATAATTTTTCATGGTTGTATAAATAAATCATTTTATGAGCCACCTTAAATCCTTTATGAAACACAGTAGTAAGTGAATGAATGAATGAACAAACAAATAAAATGTTTCCCTAGTATATGTTCTATAATTTATTTTACCATTTTTCTTTTGCTGTTTACAATTTTCTGTTTGACAGATAGTGCTACAGTGAACATCTTTGCACATACTACATTTTAGTGGGGTTTTTTTTAGGGCTAGACTAATGAAAGTGGAATTAAACCACGTCAAAATATCTGAAATTTTTTTAAGGTGCATGATATATGTTGATAATTTTTTTTTATTCTTTTGAACTACCAGCATAATATAGGTAATTTTATTTTAGATATTTGCTAATTTTAATAGGTTTCATTGATTAATATAATTGAACATTTTCCAGTTATTACCTATATGTATATATTCTTTTACAAAACATTTAAGTTTGAAAAAAGTTTTATATGTGTTAAAGTTTTGTGAATTACATTCTGCTAAAGGCGAAGTATACAGTGCATTATCATAGTCCTTTTAATCTCTTGGTAATTGGTAATTCATAGCTTTCTCCTTTGTACAATACTGAAATGGTTTTTATAAACCAAGGTACATGTGTAAGTGATATTTAGAGGTTCCCCAAGTAGTAGACATTATAGTTTTCCTACATGTGAGTTGACCAGCTAGATTATTCTTGGCTTGCTTGAGTGGTTAAGTAGGGAAGAATGCTGTGGTTTGAATCCTTGTGACTAGAGAATTTGTTTCATACACATTTGTGGCTTTTGAAAGAGTTTCAAAATGCACCCTGGAAAAAACCTTCCCACCATCTTTGTCTACCTCTAAAGTGACAAATAGTTTTGAGGAAAAAAAGGTAAAGTGTGAACTATAATTGCATTTTTGAGCACTTTGTGATAATGCATACAAGCTGACATCCTTGTTTTGTGGGGTTGGATTATATATTTTCAGAGCTTTTTGCCTGTAAAAACTCAGATGCTAATATATCCAGCATTGATGATCATGAAGTTTCATAAAGTAATGCTTAAAAAGTGATCTTCGATTGTCAGCTGTGACATGAGATGGACTCCAGAGAAAGAAGGTGGCTGCGGAGATTGTGCCCTTTATTTATGGGATGGGAGTGGGGAAGAAATTCACGTTTTGACTGGGAATATAGAATCCAAAGCTCTAGGCCTAAAAATTCTAGTTTTCATACAATTTTGGGTAATCTAGAAGTACTGGTGTCTGAGTCAGTGTATTTTGGGGACGTGTTGCCCAATCTTGAATAGAAAATCATGTGCTTCATGGTTGCTGTGACTCAGATGGTAAATTGGAAATGAAATGCTAACATATTCCATACCTTTCCCACCATGGTCTCTAATCCCACAATTGTAGCACATTTTAGTAAGGAGTGCCCTCTAGGTTACATTCTAGCCATCTCCCTCCTGCATAGGTTTTTAATAATTTTAGAGTTAAAGACATTTGAGAATCTGATGAAATTTATGGATC
Source organism: Lagenorhynchus albirostris (assembly GCF_949774975.1). NCBI lineage: Eukaryota > Metazoa > Chordata > Mammalia > Artiodactyla > Delphinidae > Lagenorhynchus > Lagenorhynchus albirostris. The sequence continues at coordinate 73,344,626 of NC_083109.1, forward strand.
CCTATCTGAGAAGTGCAGACACATACATACACAGAATTTTACCCACAATTTCAGTGGATTCATAGATGCCCCTAAAGCCTGTCAGATTAAGGACTTCTGTTCTATAGTCTCCTTACGCTCATCCACTCATGTGATTTTGATTACAACCTATTTGCTGATGATCATAAATCTTTATCTCCTACTGGGTCTCCTTCCTGAGCCCTAGGCTCATTTTTTTCCACCTGCTTTCTGTATCTCTCCACTTGGATATTCACAAAGACCTCAAACTCAATGTCAAATGAACTTATTGTCCAAAGTTGTTCCTTGATAGGCAGAAGCTAGATGGATTGTTCACTAAACTGAGCAAGAATCTAGAATAGGGGTGGGATGAGGCTGTGTTTATCTATATTTGCGTTGTCTATGAGCCAGTGAGCAGGTATGAGGAGCAGAGTCCTCAGGACACGTGGGTCAAGCCAAAAAACAGTTCAAAGACCTGGTTACTAAACCTGGAGAGTGAGCTGAAAAGCAGATCCAAGTGTGAATGGAATATCCAGTTGAAAACCAGACTAGACAGTACTAAAGAAGAGCAAATAGTCAAATGGAAAAGCACGTATCAGTGTGCAGAGCCCACAGAGCAAACAAGAAGGAACTTGAATATTAATTAAGTGAGCTGGGAGGGGGAGTTGGGTTATATCCCTGAGCCAAAGAGTAAGAAGCTGCAGCAGTTAGAATTGATGTTCTTGCATTAAAGGGAGAGCCTGTAATGCACACCTGTGTTTTCTAGTTCCTGTACCCATCAGAAACTGCTTCTCCCTGTTTTTCCTGTCTGCATACGTAGCATTCCTATTTGTCTAGTCATCAAAGTTAGTTAGGATTAACTAGCTTTGCAGATCACGTGTAATTAATTGGTCACCAAGTCCCCTTGGTTCTGCATTTGAAAATACCTTGATTCAATCCTATTTCAGGTACCTTAATTCAGTTTCTCCTCATTTTTTACATAAATTATAGTTTATTCCCCTTTGTATTATGTGAGTGTGTTCAGTCATTCTTCTGCTACATTTTTAAAATATTCAATGAAAGTTATTTTTTAAAAGTTCAAATCTGAATGTATTATATCTGAATGTATCATTCCCTTGCGTAAACCTTGAATAGCTCCACTAGTACTATAGGATAGAGCCCAGACTTCTTAGAATGGCATGTACTTTTCAGGTCTTTGGAGATTTTCTGGTGATCTTTTTATTGTTTGTTTCTAGGTTAATTCCTTTACGATTAGAGAACTACTCAGTGTGGTTTCAGTCCTTTGAAATATATTGAAAATTGCCTTATGGCCAGCATATGTTCTCACATGTCACTCGATAGGATGTGTATTCTGCAGCTGTTGCAGAATTCTATAAATATCAATTAAGTCATGTTGTTTTACAGTGTTGCTCAAATCTTCTAATTCTTATTGGTAGGGGGTGTCTAATTTTATCAATTTTGGAAAAAGATTATTTTTTATTTCTGTTAATTTTGCTTCATGTGTTTTGAATCAGTATTATTAGGAGCAAACCCTTTTATATATTCTTGAGGAATTAACTCATCATTATGAAGTGTCTCTCATCATCTCTGATGTTTCTCTCTGGAAGTCTAGTTTGTCTGACGTAAACATAGTCACTTCGTTGTTTTTATGCATACAGTGTACATGGTATATTTTTTCCATCCTGTTACTCTTAATCTGTGTCTTTATATTTAAAGTATGTTGCTGATAAGTGGATATAGCTGGTCTTCTTTGTTAAACTCATAATCTCTGACTTTAAATGGACTAGTTAATCTACTTACATGTAACGTTATTACTCACCTGTTTGGGTTTAAATCTACCACCTTGCTGTTTGTTTTCTATTTAGATGTCTGTCTTTGTCCCTTTCTTTCTTTTTTCCTGCCTTCTTTTGCATCAGTCTAGTTTGTTTAAGTATTTCATTTTATCTCCACTATTGGCTCTTAGCTCCCCTTGTTAGCTATACCTCTTTTTTTATTTGTTTGTTTATGGTAGTTGCTCTCTGACAAGAGCTGCAAACTTTTCTGTGGGCCACAAATGGTCTTTTTCATCTTTTCTGAAGACTCAGATTTTCATCTGGAATCATTTCTTTTTACCCTGATGAAATTCTTTTAGGATTTCTTATAGTAAGGGTATGCTGGCTACTAATTCTCTCAGCTTTTGTTTATCTGAAAATGTCATTATTTCTCCGTTATATGAGAATATTTTGCTGAGTACAGAGTTCTAGGTTGACAGGTTTTTGGGTTTCGTTTGTTTGTTTTACTTTCAGCACTCAGAATATGTTATTTTATTGGCTTTCATTGTTTTTATGGGAAGTCAGCTAAAATTCTTATGAATGTAATAGTTTTTTGGGTTTGTTTTGGGGGGAGCTGCTAATAAGACTTTCCTCTTATCTCCAGTTTTTGGCAGTTTGACTAAAATGTGCCAAATTCACTGATCGTCTCTTTTGCCGTCTCTAGTCTGGGCCTCAGGTTTGATTTGTTTTTAATTAACCTATCTTTGAATTCATTGCTCCTTTCTTCTTCTGTGTCTGGTCTGCCATTAATCCCATCCAGTAACTTCATTTCAGATAGTTTATTTTTCAGTTTTAGAATTTCTGTTTCTCTGCTGGAATCTTCCATCTCTCCACCCATTCTGTTCATCTTTTGCTCTAAATTCTTATTTATTTATTCATTTATTTATTTTTGGCTGTGTTGGGTCTTCATTGCTGTGCGTGGGCTTTCTCTAGTTTTGACAAGCGGGGGCTACTCTTCGTTGCGGTGCAAGGGCTTCTCGTTGCGGTGGCTTCTCTTGTTGTGGCTCATGGGCCCTAGAGCGCAGGCTCAGTAGTTGTGGCGCATGGGTTTACTTGCTCTGTGGCATGTGGGATCTTCCCGGACCAGGGATCGAACCTGTGTCCCCTGCATTAGCAGGTAGATTCTTAACCACTGTGCCACCAGGGAAGTCCCTAAATTCTTTTAACATATTTATAATAATTAAAGTACTTACACATGGGTCTCTCTTTTGGCCTTTTTTCTTAATTATGAGTTATACTTATTTGCTTCTTCACATGTCTTAGAAGTTTTGATTTCATACTGCACCTTTTGTATAAAAGAAGAGTAGAGAGTAACCTAGATAATATTTTTGATTTATTTTTCCCAGAGAGGGCATATTCTTTTTTCTGTCAGGCAGCTAGGGTAATTGGCTGATCATTCAAATTTCAGTGTGTCAGGCCGAGCTGTGGCTGAGCAACAGTTTTATTTAGTTTACTTCTGGATTTAAATGAGATTATGGAGATTTGACCTTTAGCCCAACCCACAGTTTCCTGTGTGCTGTAGAAAAAAGGTTGATTTCTTTGACTTTTTAAAAATAACAGCTGGCAGGGACTTGGGTTGAAGCTTAAATTAATTTATTTCACCTCTGGATGGTAACTGCAACAGGGCCCTGGAAGCTAAGGACCACACAAGACTGGGCGATCTCGGACTTCCCTGGTGGTGCAGTGGTTAAGAATCCGCCTGCCAATGCAGGGGACACGGGTTCAAGCCCTGGTCCGGGAAGATCCCACATGCCACGGAGCAACTAAGCCCGTGCGCCACCACTACTGAAGCCCGCATGCCCTAGAGCCCATGCTCCACAACAAGAGAAGCCACTGCAATGAGAAGCCTGCGCACCGCAACGAAGAGTAGCCCCCACTCGCCACAACTAGAGAAAGCCCGTGCACAGCAATGAAGACCCAATGCAACCAAAAATAAATAAATAAATAAATTTATTTTAAAAAAAGATTGGGCGATCTCTCCTTTCTAGCTCTGCTCCCACTGTTACTTAACAAAAGGCCCTTGGGGTACAATTGTTAGACCAAGAGATTTATTTTTACACCTGGGGCTCTTCTAGATTTGGATCCATCATACCAGTCCACACTGCCACTAAAAGTTCAGCTTCTTTTTGTCTCATCAGCAAAATCTTTCACCTCTGGTAGGCCTGCTTTTCTGCCTACCTATATGCAGACTAGGCAGTTGATTCAAGGTAGAAAGGGGCTCTTTGCTCACCTTTGAAGAACTCATCCTTCTCTGGAATTGGGTTCATTTAGACTTCTTTGCATCCACTGCTTTTTGATGGCTCTAAAGAATAGTATGAAGTTTAGTTTATCTGGTGTTTTCTGATTGTTTTGATGAGAGCGGTGGTCTTTTGAGACCTCCTGCTTCGTAACCATAATGGAACTCAGAATAGCATTAAGATTCTTTGTCTTCTGCTTTCAACCTTCCTTTTCAACCTTATCTCGTTTTATCCTTCTAATCACACCCCACTACCTGCCTTTCATTCTTTTGGCACATTTGTATACCTCTGTACCTTTGCACTTACTCTTCTTCCTGCCTTGATCATCTTGCTTCTCTTCTTCATTTTACAACTTTGTCCTTTAAGACTCAGCTCAAATGACACCTCTTCTGTGCCACAGATCCTTCTACTATACTTCATGCCTGCCTTTACTCTTGCAGTTATCACACTATATTATGATTGTTTATATTATATGTTGCTTCTTTTATACTAAGGACTTTTCAAAGGCAAGGACCACATATGCATTTTGCATCCTGAGCACCAAACTTAATACTTGAGAATTAGTAGGTGTTTAATAAAATGATTTTTATTAGCAAAATAAATCTTAGATGTAGGAACAAGAATATTTCTTCAACCAAAAATACTGTATCCTGATATGAAGATCTTGTAGACAATATTTGAAGTTATGGCCCAGTTCATAGGTATTCTACCTTATGTGAGAAATGCTCCATCACCCAGAAGTGAGCTCCAGTGGCTACGGCAGTACTTTATTACTGTATCAGTCTGCATTCAGTTGGGGAAAGAGAGCTACGTAAGTATTATAGGAGTGAGGGGTTTAATATGTTAATTATGGCTTACACAAATGTGGGAGAACTGGAGAACTGAGGGTCTGGAAAATTTTTATCATACACTGGACATTTTATATAAAAGAAGAATAGAGAATGAACTGATAAATCTGTCATAGAAAGATTAGGAAAATAGGCATTAATGATTTAAGCCTGAGGTGGGTGGAAAGCCAGAGTTTGCAGAGAAGCCCTCAAAACTGCATCTAGCTGTCAGAGTGGGACCTCAGTAAGGGAGCCTAAGGAAGGACCTGTGAGGCATGCCATGGGGATGAAGTGGGAGCTTTAGGAGAGGTCTGTGGAAGCACTGCGTGTCTTGAGAATAATGGCTTCTGCTTCATTTCCATTTTATAAATCCCTTCCATAAAAGAGAAAATCATATTTTCTCTTATTGGCAGCCTTTTACTCAGAACCACACAGGGAAGGGAATTATGGGAGACTTAATTTTCTGCCTTAGACAAAAGTAGTTGGTGGTACCAGTTGACCACGGACAGTCCAGCACAGTTCATCTCTTTGCCAGCCTGACATACATATGTTCCCATTTTAACCCTATTTAACTTCCAAATAAAGATAATGACATTAGGCTTCCCTGGTGGCGCAGTGGTTGAGAGTCCGCCTGCCGATGCAGGGGACATGGGTTCGTGCCCCGGTCCGGGAAGATCCCACATGCCGCGGAGTGGTTGGGCCTGTGAGCCATGGCCTCTGAGCCTGCGTGTCCGGAGCCTGTGTTCCGCAACGGGAGAGGCCACAACAGTGAGAGGCCCGCGTACCGCAAAAAAAAAAAAAGATAATGACATTGTACTTCCACCTTACATGATGCAGTGATCCCTTACAAAACTAAAAGCATACTAACCATCTCCCCAAAAGAGGGGACTCTGTGTTACACATTGCACTTTATTCATTTCTGGGTGATATTTATTTACTCCCCTAGCTGAGTCACATTCCGTCTTTGATATCCTGAAACCTAAATACTGAGATATAGAGTCAGCCCTAAGTAACACACCTTATATTAGAGCGTATGGGAATGGTAAAGGGAGGGGAAAAAAAAGAAATAGTTAATCTATTCAGGTATATTCATAACAAAGCAGGAAGAATATAACACTATTGCAGTCCTCATTTCTGCACCTGCCACGTGATCATGGATGGTATTTGTAATTTCTTTCTTTCTCTAGCTATTTCATATTCCATTTGCCCTCATTAACCATGTTGGTTGTATGGTGACCCAAACCTTCATTCTAAAAGCATGTGTGCCAATAATGGTCATGCCTATATTGTTTCCTGTAATTTTCCATTAACTTTCCATTGTAAACAAGTGTAATAGCGGATCTTCTGGGTTCTAAGAAATGTCTTTCCTTCCTCCATTGTGTATTTCATTTATTTCTTTTAATTTATTTTATTTTTGGCTGCCTTGGATCTTCACCACTGCACATGGGCCCTCTCTAGCTGCAGTGAGCAGGGGCCACTCCTTGCTGCAGTGCGCAGGCCTCTCACTGCGATGGCTTCTCTTGTTGCGGAGCACAGGCTCTAGGTGCATGGGCTTCAGTAGTTGCGGCACGCAGGCTCAGTAGTTGTGGCACAGGGGCTTAGTTGCTCCACAGGATGTGGGATCTTCCAAGACCAGGGATCGAAACCGTGTCCCCTGCATTGGCAGGTGGATTCTCAACTACTGCACCACCAGGGAATCCCCCCTCCATTGTGTATTTAAAATCCCATTTCCTAAGACTATACTTTCAGGGATCAACCAAAATTACTCTACCCAGCAAGGATCTCACTTAGATTTGACAGAGAAATTAAAACCTTACAGACAAGCAAAAGCTAAGAGAACTCAGCACCACCAAACCAGCTTTACAACAAATGCTAAAGGAACTTCTCTAGGCAGGAAACACAAGAGAAGGAAAAACTTACAATAAAAAACCCAAAACAATTAATAAAATGGTAATAGGAACATACATATCGATAATTACTTTATATGTAAATGGATTAAATGCTCCAACCAAAAGACATAGACTGGCTGAATGGATACAAAAACAAGACCCTTATATATGCTGTCTACAAGAGACCCACTTCAGACCTTGGGACACATACAGACTGAAAGTGAGGGGATGGAAAAAGGTATTCCATGCAAATGGAAATCAAAAGAAAGCTGGAGTAGCAATTCTCATATCAGACAAAATAGACTTTAAAACAAAGACTATTACAAGAGACAAAGAAGGACACTACATAATGATCAAGGGATCAATCCAAGAAGAAGATATAACAATTGTAAATATTTGTGCACCCAACATAGGAGCACCTCAATACATAAGGCAAATACTAACAGCCATAAAAGGGGAAATCGACAGTAACACATTCATAGTAGGGGACTTTAACACCCCCCACTTATACCAATGGATAGATCATCCAAAATGAAAATAAATAAGGAAACAAGCTTTAAATGATATATTAAACAAGATGGACTTAATTGATATTTATAGGACATTCCATCCAAAAACAACAGAATACACATTCTTCTCAAGCGCTCATGGAACATTCTCCAGGATCATATCTTGGGTCACAAATCAAGCCTTGGTAAATTTAAGAAAACTGACATCATATCAGGTATCTTTTCCGACCACAACGCTATGAGACTAGATATCAATTCCAGGAAAAAATCTGTAAAAATACAAACACATGGAGGCTAAACAATACACTGCTTAATAACGAAGAGATCACTGAAGAAATCAAAGAGGAAATTAAAAAATACCTAGAAGCAAATGACAATGAAAACACGATGACCCAAAGCCTATGGGATGCAGCAAAAGCAGTTCTAAGAGGGAAGTTTATAGCAATACAATCCTACCTTAAGAAACAAGAAACATCTCAAATAAACAACCTAACCTTACACCTAAAGCAATTAGAGAAAGAAGGACAAAACCCCCCCAAAGTTAGCAGAAGGAGAGAAATCATAAAGATCAGATCAGAAATAAATGAAATGAAGGAAACAATAGGAAATAATCAGTAAAACTAAAAGCTGGTTCTTTGAGAAGATAAACAAAATTGATAAACCATTAGCCAGACTCATCAAAAAACAAAAGGGAAAAGACTCAAATCAATAGAATTAGAAATGAAAAAGTAACAACTGACACTGCAGAAATACAAAGGCTCATGAGAGATTACTACAGGCAACTATATGCCAATAAAATGGACAACCTGGAAGAAATGGACAAATTCTTAGAAATGCACAACCTTCCGAGACTGAACCAGGAAGAAATAGAAAATATGAACAGACCAATCACAAGCACTGAAATTGAAACTGTGATTAAAAATCTTACAACAAACAAAAGCCCAGGACCAGATGGCTTCACAGGCAAATTCCATCAAAACTTTAGAGAAGAGCTAACACCTATCCTTCTCAAACTCTTCCAAAATATAGCAGAGGGAGGAACACTCCCAAACTCATTCTACGAGGCCACCAACACCCTGATACCAAAACCAGACAAAAATGTCACAAAGAAAGAAAACTACAGGCCAGTATCACTGATGAACACAGATGCAAAAATCCTCAACAAAATACTAGCAAACAGAATCCAACAGCACATTAAAAGGATCATACACCCTGATCAAGTGGGGTTTATCCCGGGAATGCAAGGATTCTTCAATATATGCAGATCAAGCCATGTGATACACCATATTACCAAATTGAAGGAGAAAAACAATGTGATCATCTCAATAGATGCAGAGAAAGCTTTTAACAAAATTCAACACCCATTTATGATAAAAACCCTCCAGAAAGTAGACATAGAGGGAACTTTCCTCAACATAATAAAGGACATATATGACAAACCCACAGCCAGCATCATCCTCAATGGTGAAAAACTGAAAGCATTTCCACTAAGATCAGGAACAAGACAAGAAATTGTTAGTTATTCCCAGGTACTCAAGCTTAACACATTGCATCCAAAATCTCTGTATCCATATCAATAAATTTGGATTAATCCAACATTACATTTCTTCTGCTCTGGTCTTAGGATTTCTACTACACTTTACTTAGGTTTTGCAGATACAAAAAGACAAAATCTTGAAATTCTTGTGGTGTGTACAAAACCTCTTCTAGGGTCAGACTTAGTGTTCATCTCTCTGGGGCCTGCTGAGATTTAAGTCTAGTTCTAAGTTTAGAAGCAATAAGAGGTGGTGGGTGGGTCATTGTTCTCCTGCTAGGTGACTACCTCAAGAGAGATCATGAAAGGTTCTTTCGGCAAGAGGATGCCAACTTTTTCAGAGAGAAAAGACTGCCTCTATTGGCAAGGAAGGTAGGATGACCAACTATCTTGGTTTGCCCAGGACTGAGGGGTTTCCTGGGGTACAGGACTTGCAGTGCTAGAACCAGGATAGTCTTGGGCAAACTGGGAAGGTTGGTCGACTAGTAGATATGTTGTATTGTTCTGTTGTCAACTTGGTTAAGGCTGGGAACTGCCCCTCCCAGAATTCTCTTCTTTGTATGGTTCTAGGCGAGAGCTTGTCCATAGAAGAAATTGTGTGAGATTGAGAGGTGGAAGTAAAGCGATGGCCATTTCTTCCTGGAGGTTTTGCAGGCAGATGCAGTGATAGACACAGAGGAGGCTGGTGTTGTCGTGCTTGTCCTTGCTCTTTTCCATTCCACATCCAGCTCTTCCACCTGAGTGCTGGCCCTCCTGACCGACAGTGGCTCCAGGTCCACCACCATTCCGTTGGCAGCTGACCCACAGAGGTGGTGTGCTACCCAAAGGCAATAGCTCCCTGTGGACTTACCCACAAGCTCTCTTAATAATCATAGTGGTTTTACTGCCTTAACATTAATATGATACCTTACATGGCTGTGAATTCAATTAGCATTGTTATTCAAGCATATGCAGGCTCACACTTTGGGCTTGGTTTTCAGAAATATTGATTCAGTGGCTGTAAGTGATACGGACATTCAGGGCATCCATTATTTGAAGTCCTGTTCTAGTTGTCTATGAAAATCATCTCCAACTCTGCCCTTGCCACAGCTATGGACATCCTAGTTCACTTCCAGGAAAAATTCCCTCTTTTGACTACATTACTGTAATTGAGCTTCTCCTGTATATATTGAGGCATAAGAAAATAGGTTACTTACAAAGGAACAAAAATTATGCTGGCTGCAGAATTCTCTTTTGCGGTACTAAATAGAAAATGACGGAGTGGTAGTTCTTAACCTGCGTGTACTTTCTGGTGTCTTTGAGTCCCTTGAAATAATATGCAAACTTATGTGTGTTGATACAAGTTGCTATTCCTGGAAATAGAATTCATATCTTTTTTAAATTTTATTTATTTTTTTATACAGCAGGTTCTTATTAGTCATCAATTTTCTACACGTCAGTGTGTACATGTCAATCCCAATCGCCCAATTCGTCACACCACCATCCCCACCCCACCACGGCTTTCCCCCGTTGGTGTCCATACATTTGTTCTCTACATCTGTGTCTCAACTTCTGCCCTGCAAACCGGTTCATCTGTACCATTTTTCTAGTTTCTACATACATGCGTTAATATACGATATATGTTCTTCTCTTTCTGACTTACTTCACTCTGTATGACAGTCTCTGGATCCATCCACGTCTCAACAAATGACCCAATTTCGTTCCTTTTTATGGCTGAGTAATATTCCATTGTATATTTGTACCACAACTTCTTTATCCATTCATGTCGATGGGCACTTAGGTTGCTTCCATGACCTGGCTATTGTAAATAGTGCTGCAATGAACATTGGGGTGCATGTGTCTTTTTGAATTATGGTTTTCTCTGGGTATAGGCCCAGTAGTGGGATTGCTGGATCATATGGTAATTCTATTTTTAAGGAACCTCCATACTGTTCTCCATAGTGGCTGTATCAATTTACATTCCCACCAACAGTGCAAGAGGGTTCCCTTTTCTCCACACCCTCTCCAGCATTTGTTGTTTGTAGATTTTCTGATGATGCCCATTCTAACTGGTGTGAGGTGATACCTCATTGTAGTTTTGATTTGCATTTCTCTAATACTTAGTGATGTTGAGCAGCTTTTCATGTGCTTCTTGGCCATCTATATGTCTTCTTTGGAGAAATGTCTATTTAGGTTTTCTGCCCATTTTTGGATTGGGCTGTTTCTTTCTTTACTATTGAGCTGCATGAGCTGTTTATATATTTTGGAGGTTGATTCTTTTGCAAATATTTTCTCCCACTCTGAGGGTTGTCTTTTCGTCTTGTTTATGGTTTCCTTTGCTGTGCAAAAGCTTTTACGTTTCATTAGGTCCCATTTGTTTATTTTTGTGTTTATTTCCATTACTCTAGGAGGTGGATCAGAAGAGATTTTGCTGTGACTTATGTCAAAGAGTGTTCTTCCTATGTTTTCCTCTAAGAGTTTTATAGTGTCCGGTCTTACATTTAGGCCTCTAATCCATTTTGAGTTTATTTTTGTGTATGGTGTTAGGGAGTGTTCTAATTTCATTCTTTTACATGTAGCTGTCCAGTTTTCCCAGCACCACTTATTGAAGAGACTGTCTTTTCTCCATTGTATATCCTTGCCTCCTTTGTCATAGATTAGTTGACCATAGGTGTGTGGGTTTATCTCTGGGCTTTCTATCCTGTTCCATTGATCTATGTTTCTGGTTTTGTGCCAGTACCAGATTGTCTTGATTACTGTAGCTTTGTAGTATAGTCTGAAGTCAGGGAGTCTGATTCCTCCAGCTCCGTTTTTTTCCCTCAAGACTGCTTTGGCTATTTGGGGTCTTTTGTGTCTCCATACAAATTTTAAGAGTTTTTGTTCTAGTTCCATAAAAAATGCCATTGGTAATTTGATAGGATTGCATTGAATCTGTAGATTGCTTTGGGTAGTATAGTCATTTTCACAATATTGATTCTTCCAATCCAAGAACATGGTATATCTCTCCATCTGTTGGTATCATCTTTAATTTCTTTCATCACTGTAGTTTTCTGCATACAGGTTTATTGTCTCCCTAGGTAGGTTTATTCCTAGGTATTTTATTCTTTTTGTTGCAGTGGTAAATGGGAGTGTTTCCTTAATTTCTCTTTCAGATTTTTCATCATTAGTGTATAGGAATGCAAGACATTTCTGTGTATTAATTCTGTATCCTGCAACTTTACCAAATTCATTGATTAGCTCTAGTAGTTTTCTAATGGCATTTTTAGGATTCTCTTTGTATAGTATTGTGTCATCTGCACACAGTGACAGTTTTACTTCTTCTTTTCCAATTTGTATTCCTTTTATTTCTGTTTCCTCTCTGACTGCCGTGGCTAGGACTTCCAAAACTATGTTGAATAATAGTGGTGGGAGTGGACATCCTTGTCTTGTTCCTGATCTCAGAGGAAATGCTTTTAGTTTTTCACCATTGAAAATGATGTTTGTTGTATATGGCCTTTACTATGTTGAGGTAGGTTCCCTCTATGCCCACTTTCTGGAGAGGTTTTATCATAAATGGGTGTTGAATTTTGTCAAAAGCTTTTTCTGCATCTCTTGAGATGATCATATGGTTTTTATTCTGCAGTTTGTTAATATGGTGTATCACATTGATTGATTTGCGTATATTGAAGAATCCTTGCGTCCCTGGTTTAAATCCCACTTGATCGTGGTGTATGATCCTTTTAATGTGTTGTTGGATTCTGTTGGCTAGTATTTTGTTGAGGATTTTTGCATCTATATTCTTCAGTGATATTGGTCTATAATTTTCTTTTTTTGTAGTATCTTTTTCTGGTTTTGGTCTCAGGGTGATGGTGGCCTCATAGAATGAGTTTGCAAGTGTTCCTTCCTCTGCAATATTTTGGAAGAGTTTGAGAAGGATGGGTGTTAGCTCTTCTCTAAATGTTTGATAGAATTCACCTGTGAAGCCATCTGGTCCTAGGCTTTTATTTGTTGGAAGATTTTAAATCACAGCTTCAATTTCATTACTTGTGATTGGTCTGTTCATATTTTCTGTTTCTTTCTGGTTCTGTCTTGGAAGGTTATACCTTTCCAAGAATTTGTCCATTTCTTCCAGGTTATCCCTTTTGCTGATGTAGAGTTGCTTGTACTAGTCTATTAGGATGCTTTGTATTTCTGCGGTGTCTGTTGTAACTTCTCCTATTTCATTTCTAATTTTATTGATTTGAGTCCTCTCCCTCTTTTTCTTGATGAGTCTGGCTAATGGTTTATCAGTTTTGTTTATCTTCTCAAAGAACCAGCTCCTAGTTTTATTGATCTTTGCTATTGTTTTCTTTGTTTTTACTTCATTTATTTCTGCTCTGATCTTTATGATTTCTTTCCTTCTGCTCACTTTGCGTTTTGTTTGTTCTTCTTTCTCTAGTTCCTTTAGGTGTAAGGTTAGATTGTTTATTTGAGATTTTTCTTGTTTCTTGAGGTAGGCTTGTATAGCTATAACTTCCCTCTTAGAACTGCATTGGCTGCATCCCATAGGTTTTGGATCGTCGTGTTTTCATTGTCATTTTTCTGTAGGTATTTTTTGATTTCCTCTTTGGTTTCTTCAGTGATCTCTTGGTTATTTAGTAATGTAGTGTTTAGCCTCCATGTGTTTGTGTTTTTTATGTTTTTTTCCCTGTAATTCATTTCTAATCTCATAGCGTTGTCAGAAAAGATGTTTGATATGATTTCAATTTTCTTAAATTTACTGAGGCTTGATTTGTGACCCAAGATGTGATCTATCCTGGAGAATGCACACTTGACAAGAAAGTGTAATCCGCTGTTTTTGGATGGAATGTCCTATAAATATCAATTAAATCTATCTGGCCTATTGTGTCATTTAAAGCTTCTGTTTCCTTATTCATTTTCTGTCTGGATGATCTGTCCCTTGGTATAAGTGAGGTGTTAAAGTCCCCCACTATTATTGTGTTACTCTCTATTTCCTCTTTTATAGCTGTTAGCAGTTGCCTTATGTATTGAGGTACTCCTATGTTGGGTGCATATATATTTATAATTGTTATATCTTCTTTTTGGATTGATCCCTTGATCATTATGTAATGTCCTTCCTTGTCTCTTGTAACATTCTTTATTTTAAAGTCTATTTTATCTGATATGAGTATTGCTACTCCAGCTTTCTTTTGATTTCCATTTGCATGGAATATCTTTTTCCATCCCCTCAGTTTCAGTCTGTATGTGTACCTAGGCCTGAAGTGGGTCTCTTGTAGACAGCATATGTATGGGTCTTGTTTTTGTATCCATTCAGATAGCTTGTGTCTTTTGGTTGGAGCATTTAATCCTTCACATTTAAGGTAATTATCGATATGTATGTTCCTATGACCATTTTCTTAATTGTTTTAGGTTAGTTTTTGTAGGTCCTTTTCTTCTCTTGTGTTTCCCAGTTAGAGAAGTTCCTTTAGCATTTGTTGTAGAGCTGGTTTGGTGGTGCTGAATTCTCTTAGCTTTTGCTTGTCTGTAAAGCTTTTGATATCATTATTCTGAATTCTTTTCCTGGAAAGTGCCTATCTCCACTTTGTTTAGTTGTTTTACTGGGGTTTTATCTTGTTCCTTCATCTGGTACACAGCCTTCTGCCTTTTCATCTTGTCTTTCTGTGAATGTGGTTTTGTTTCACAGGCTGCAGGATTGTAGTTCTTCTTGCTTCTGCTGTCTGCCCTCTGGTGGATCAGGCTATCTAAGAGGCTTAAGCAAACTTCCTGATGGGAGGGACTGGTGGTGGGTAGAGCTGACTGTTGCTCTGGTGGGCAGAGCTCAGTAAAACTTTAATCCGCTTGACCGCTGATGGGTGGGGCTGGGTTCCTTCCCTGTTGGTTGTTTGGCCTGAGGCAACCCAACACTGGAGCCTACCTGGGCTCTTTGGTGGGGCTAATGACAGACTCTGGGAGGGCTCACGCCAAGGCGTACTTCCCAGAACTTCTGCTGCCAGTGTCCGTGTCCCCACGGTGAGCCGCAGCCACCCCCTGCCTCTGCAGGAGACCCTCCAACACTAGCACGTAGGTGTGGTTCAGTCTCCCCCGGCGTCACTGCTCCTTCACCTGGGTCCCGATGCGCACACTACTTTGTGTGTGCCCTCCAAGAGTGGAGTCTCTGTTTCCCCCAGTCCTGTCAAAGTCCTGCAGTCAAATCCCACTAGACTTCAAAGTCTGATTCTCTAGGAATTCCTCCTCCCGTTGCCGGACCCCTAGGTTGGGAAGCCTGACGTGGGGCTTGGAACCTTCACTCCAGCGGGTGGACTTCTGTGGTATAAGTGTTCTCCAGTCTGTGAGTCACCCACCCAGCGGTTATGGGATTTGATTTTACTGTGATTGTGCCCCTCCTTATGTCTCTTTGTGGCTTCTCCTTTGTCTTTGGATGTGGGGTATCTTTTTTGGTGAGTTCCAGTGTCTTCCTGTCAATGATTGTCCAGCAGATAGTTGTGATTCTGGGTTCTCACAAGAGGGAGTGAGAGCACATCCTTCTACTCCACCGTCTTGGTTCCTCCTCCCAGAATTCATATCTTTCATCATATTTTTGAAAATAATTTCCATTACCATTCTTTGTTTCATTTGAAAATATGAATTCTTACTGTATTTCGAACGTTTTCACTATTATATTTGTTGTGATCTGTGATCAGTTATATTTGATGTTACTATTATGATTGTTTTGGGCACCTCAAACCATGCCCATGTAAGACAGTGAACGTAATTGATAAATGTTTTGCGTGTTCAACTGGCATTTCCGCCATCTCTCTCCCTCTTCTCGGTCCTCCCTGTTCCCTGAGACATAGCAATATTGAAATTAGGCTAATTTATAACCCTACAATGGCCTCTAAGCGTTCAAGTGAAAGGAAAAGTTGCGCATCTCTTACCTTACATCAGAAGCTAGAAATGATTAAGCTTGGTGAAGAGAGCAGGTAGAAAGCTGAGATGGGCCAAAAGCTAGGCTTCCTGCACCAGTGGTTAGCCACGTTGTGAATGCAAAGAAAAAGTTGTTGAAGGAAATTAAAAGTCCTACTCCAGTGAACACACAAATGATAAGAAAGCAAAGCAGCCTTATTGCTGATATGGAGAAAGTTTTACTGGTCTGGTTAGAAGATCAAACCACAACATCAAACCACAGCATTCCCTTAAGCTATAACCTAATCCAGAGCAAGACCCTAACTCTTCAATTTTGTGAAGGCTGAGAGAGGTGAGGAAGCTGCAGAAGAAAAGTTTGAAGCTAGCAGATGTTGGTTCACGAGGCCTAAGGAAAGAAGCCATCTCCATAATATAAAAGTGCAAGGTGAAGCAGCAAGTGCTGATGCAGAAACTACAGCAAGTTATCCAGAAGATCTAGCAAAGATAATTAATGAAGGTGGCTACACTAAGCAACAGATTTTCAATGTAGACAGAGCTGCCTTATACTGGAAGAAGATGCCATCTAGGACCCTCATAGCTAAAGAGGAAAAGTCAATGCCTGGCTTCAAAGCTTCAAAGGATAGGCTGATTCTCTTGTAAGGGGCTAATGCAGCTGGTGACCTGAAGTTGAAGCCAATGCTCATTTACCATTCTGAAAATCCTAAGGCCCTTGAGAATTATGCTAAATCTATTCTGCCTAGGCTTTATAAGTAGAGCAACAAAGCCTGGATGAAAGCACATTTATTTACAAATACTGAATATTTTAGCCCACTTTTGAGACCTACTGCTCAGAAAAAAAAGATTCTTTTCCAAATATTACTGCTCATTGACAATGCACTTGGTCACCCAAGAGCTCTGATGGAAATGGACAATGAGATTAATGTCATTTTCATGCCTGCTAGCACAACATTCATTCTGCAACCCATGGGTCAAGGAGTAATTTTGACTTTCAAGTATTATTATTTAAGTAATACATTTCTTTTTTTTTCTTAAATAGTCAGCACAGCACCTGACATTTTTTAAAATTAATTAATTAGTTTATTTATGGCTGTGTTGGGTCTTCGTTTCTGTGCGTGGGCTTTCTTTAGTTGCGGCGAGCGAGGGCCACTCTTCATCGCGGTGCACGGGCCTCTCACTATCGCGGCCTCTCTTGTTGCAGAGCACAGGCTCCAGACGCGCAGGCTCAGTAATTGTGGCTCACGGGCCCAGTTGCTCCGCAGCATGTGGGATCTTCCCAGACCAGGGCACGAACCCGCGTCCCCTGCATTGGCGGGCAGATTCCCAACCACTGTGCCACCAGGGAAGCCCCAAAGTAATACATTTCATAATGCTTTATCTTAGACAGAAAATGATTCCTCTGATGGATCTGGGCAAAGGAAATTGAAAACCTCCTGGAAAGGATTCACCATTCTAGACGCTATTAAGAGCATTCATTGATTCATGGGATGAGATCAAAATATCAGCATTAACAGGAGTTTGGAAGAAGTTGATTCCAACCCTCATGGATGACTTTGAGGGGTTCAAGACTTCAGTGGAAGAAGTAACTGTATATGTGGTGGAAATAGCAAGTGTACTAGAATTAGAGGTGGAGCCTGAAGATGTGACTGAATTGCTGCAATCTCATGATAAAACTTTAATTTATGAGGAATTACTTCTTCTGGATGAGCAAAAAAAGTGGTTTCTTAAGATGGAATCTAATCCTGGTAAAGATGCCATGAAGACTGTTGAAATGACAGCAAAGGATTTAGAATATCACATAAACTTAGTTGATAAAGCAGCAGTAGGGTTTGATTGACTCCAGTTTTGAAAGAAGTGCTACTGTGGGTAAAATGCTATCAAACCGTATTGCGTGGCTGCAGAGAAATCATTCATGAAAGGAAGAGGCAGTCAGTGCAGCAGACTTCATCGTTGTCCTATTCTTAAAAACTGCCACAGCCACCGCAGCCTTCAGTAGCCACCACCCTGACTGGTCAGCAGCCCTCAACATCAAGGCAAGACCCTCCGCCAGCAAAAAGATTACGACTCACTGAAGGCTCAGATGATGGTTAGCATTTTTTAGCAATAAGACATTTTAAAATTAAGGTATGTACATTATTTTTAGACATAATGCTATTGCACATTTAATGGACTACAATGTAGTGTAAACATTAGTTTTGTATGCACTGGGAAGCCAAAAAATGTGTGTGACACGCTTTATTGCAATACTTGCTTTATTGCAGTTGTCTAGAACCAAACCCACAATATCTCCAAGGTATGCCTGTGTTATTTTCTGTTGTTGAATCTGCATAGCTGACATTGATAGAAGTTCAACATTGCTTTTTTCAAGTGTTCATTTTTGGGACTTGAAATCTTGAATAAGCATCAATGGGCTTCATGTGAATTCTTCATATATTTTTCACTTAATGTATTTTGCATTTCAGCAAGTGACACATTCTCCTAGATAGTGATTTGACAGGCGAGAGAGCATACAAAGACCTCATCTTGTAGCAAAAACCTATTGATCATGTTTTATAATTGAAGGAAGATTGTGCAGACTATTGCCAGTTCCTTTCCGTTTTTCTACCATTTTTCAACCCAGAGATGCTTCTTTTTTCCTTCCAAGGAGATAGTAACAGTACCCCAGAAGCCTTCTGCCTGCCCCTCCAAATTATTTCCTCCTCCTCTTTCCTTCTTCCCACAGATAACTTCTGTCCTGAATTCTGCCATCATGGATTTAATTTTGCTTGTTTTTAAATTTCATATAAATGGAATCATTCAGTATATTTTCAGGAAAGATGAAGAGCAGTCTCTGACATCTAAGAACTGATCTGACACAACTTCTAGGCCATGGTTTATTAGGAACTGGCTTGGTCAAATAGTTGGACTTCCTTGTCCACCCCATCTCTGCCTTTAAAAGCCTTCCATTTTGCACAGCTCCTTGGAGCTCCTCTCTGCTTGCTAGATGGAGTGCTGCCTGATTTATAAATTGTTAAATGAAGCCAATTAGATCTTCAGTAAAAAAGCAAATAGTTAAAAAAAAAGAAAGAAAAAGAAACTGGCTTGGTGCTCACCACTAGGACATGTTGGTCTCTTATTGGGTATAAATGATCTCACCAAATACAAACACAAGACAAGATTACTCTTTAACCATGATGAACTGAGAAAAGACAAGGCCACTTTATAATTTTGTTTGAGCACAGAAAATATCAAGGTCACTGTGCAAACCACAAAATACCCAATACCCACCTCTTGTTTAATATGAGTTGATTGCTGCTTCTTACAAGTAGCTTTAGTCTCACTTCTAGTCTTCCTTCCTTTTAGATAAGATTTATTAAGATACCCAGTTATAGAATCATCCCTGCTTGCTGACAGCACCCAGTCCAGAGCAAACCCCTGTTTCCTTGGACTCTTCCCAAAATCACCTAACCAAAACCTGAATCATGAAAGTACTTTCTAATATTCTTTTACTGAGACATCCCCCATTTCCCACATTGTGTGTCTTCCCTTGATTAAATGAGTAATGAATTCACCATGTTCAACTACAACTATATTCCTGGTAGTCTTCAGCTGGAGGGTATTGACAGTATCTTTTGTGTCTGGTTTCTTTCCTTTAACATTCATGAGTTTCATGTTGTTGCATTTCACAGTAGTTCATTTTTGTTATTTAATGTGATACTATAGTTACACAACTATTTGGACATTTGAGTTGTTTATAGTTTTAGGGATGTTTTAATGTTGATATGCAGTATCCTTGTACATGTCTTTTGATGAAAATGAGTATGCATTTTTGTTGAGAATATGCCTAAGATTTACATTAGGAGTTCCCAAGACCACTCACAGTAATCCAAAATTCTTATGCTTACAGTTGCAGTTGATTATAGCAAAAGGATATAAAGTAAAATCTACAAAGCGAAAAGGCATATGGGGGAAACTCTGGAGGAAACCAGGTACTGTCTTTCAAATGTCCCTCACAGTGGAGTCACACAGGATTTGCTTCATTCACCCAGCAACATGTGTGACAACACATGTGAATTGTTGCCAGCCAGGGAGCTCACCAGAGCTTTTGAATCCAGGGTTTTTATTAGGGGTTGGTCATGTAGACATGTAGACCCCCCCAGAGAAAAAACATATGTTCACCGTAAATAAATTACTAACATAAACTATCTGCTGAAACTGGTACAGGCTGGCCCAAGGCCTCAGACGTGCAAAAACATTCTTATAGACAGAACATTCCAAGCTCAGATCCCAGGAGCCAGCCAAGAACCAGTCCTGAAAATAGGCCTTTCTTGGAAATGTGCAACATTTGAGCAAGCTTAGGCCTGCTGAGTTATTCTTTTCCCTTACAGAATGAATGTATGGAGGGCATTTGTATGTACAAATTTAGCAGATAATGCTAAAGAGTTTCCCAGAATGATTATACTCTATCACTAGCAGGTGTATGAGAATTTCAGCTACTCTACATTGTCAATATTTGTTGGTCAATCTTTTAAAATTTTAGTCTTTCTTGTAGGAGCGTAGTGATGTTTTATGATGGTTAAAATTTGTATTCCTTAATTACTAATGAGAGCTAACACTTTATGTTATTTGCCACTAAACTATGTTATGAAATGCCATTTCAAGTCTCTTACCCAATTTTCTACTGAATCATTTGCTTTTTCCTTAATGATTTTTAGAAATTCTCTACATACTTTGATGTGTAGAGTTTATATGTATTTCACATATCCTTCTCCCACTTATCTGCCTTGCCTTTCTCTCCATTAAGGCTGTCTTTTCAAGAATAGAAGTTCCTGGGACTTCCCTGGCAGTCCAGTGGTTAAGACTCTGTGCTCTCAATGCAGGGGGCACGGGTTCGATCCCTGGTCAGGGAACTAAGGTCCACATGCTGCATGGCACCGCCAAAAACAAACAAACAAACAAAGAATAGAAGTTCCTATGCTCAAGCTAATGAATGGCTGCAGGTATGTCTGAGTATAGATCCCTTGTACTGAGATGTCTCTGGAAAGAATGAGATGAAGATTTATTACTTTTTTTGGTCTGCTCAGCATTTTTAAGCTTTGGAAATGGGCTGTCAGTCGTGTAGCCCTGCCTTTCCTGTCGTGGGGATGAGGGGAATGAGGGGAGCAGGGAGTGGCTGGACTTGGGCTGGCCAATCAGATTACTCAGTATCCCTGGGCTTAGTGAATTGTCTGGGAGATCATATGAACCAAGGGGGCCAGAGTATTTTCATAGATTGATATAGATGCTGGGGGAAAGGGGTTCTCTTTCTTCTTACTGGGGTTGGAAGCCAAAAGATGATGTAAACCTAGAGCTAATGGAGGCATCTTTCTCACCATTTGGAGAGAGCCTGTCTAAGGATGAAATCATTGTGATGATAAATTTGAGGACACTTGATAACATGAGGGAAACATATCCTTTTTTGTTTC
The DNA here is from genome assembly GCF_949774975.1 of Lagenorhynchus albirostris. Lineage (NCBI taxonomy): Eukaryota > Metazoa > Chordata > Mammalia > Artiodactyla > Delphinidae > Lagenorhynchus > Lagenorhynchus albirostris. The sequence continues at coordinate 73,365,732 of NC_083109.1, forward strand.
CTTGAGCTATTTTGATTTGGGTCTCTACTATTTACTGTGTATTTTGACTAATATAATACCAATTACCCAAATTTCTCCTGGTGTTAAAACTGATATTCCCTCTGAAAAGTGTTAAGCTGCTAATCAGAAACTAATGTGATTTTTTGAAAAATAAAAACACCTGTTTCTAATTTTTAAAAAGTTCCTAATTTTAATGCCTAGTAGTATCCTTTTCTTTATGTTTAGTGGTTTTGTTATACCATTTAATAAATCTTTTTCATAATCCAAGGCCATGAAGATATTCTCCTATGTTATCTATAAAAGCTTTATTGCTTTACTTTTCTTATTTCGATCTGTAGCCTACCTGGAATTGATTTTTTTTTATTGTGGTAAAAAATGCATAGCATAAAATTTACAATCTTAAGTATTTTTAACTGTACAGTTCAGTAGTATTAAGTATATTGATATTGTTGTGAAAGAAATATCCAGAACTTTTTAATCCTGCAACATAAACTTTCTACCCATTAAACAACTCCCCATTTCTCCTGTCCCCTCAGCCCCTGACGGCCACTTTCTATCTCGAATTTGACTCTACTCTAGGTACCTAATAAAAGTGGAATCTTACAGTATTTGTCTTTCTATGACTGGTTTATTTCATTTAGCATAATGTCCTCAAGGTTCATCCATGTTGTAGCATATGACAGGATTTCCTTCCTTATTAAAACTGAATGATACTCATTTATATTTATATGCCATATTTTGTTAATTCATTCATCCATTGATGGATATCTGGGTTGCTTCTACCTTGTGAATAGTGTTGCTATGAACATGGGTGTGCAAGTATCTCTTTGAGACCCTGCTTTCAATTATTTTGGATATATACGCAGAGGTGGGATTGCTAGATTATATGGTAATCTTATTTTTAATTTTTTGAGGAACTGACATGCTGTTTTCCATAGCAGATGTACCATTTTACAATTATACCAACAGTGTACAAGGGTTCTAATTTTTATACATCCTTGTCAACACTTGTTATTTTCTGTTGTTTTTTTTTAATAGTAATCCTAATGGGATTACTAATGGGTGTGAGTGGTATCTCATTGTGGTTTTGATATGTATCTCTCTGATGATTAGTGATGTTGAGCATCTTTCCATATGTTTGTTGGCCGTTTGTATATCATCTTTGGAGAAATGTCTGTTCAAGTCCTTTGCCTATATATATATATATTTTTTTTTTTTTTTTTTTTTTAATTTAGGCTGCATTGGGTCTTAGTTTCGGCATGTGGACTTCTTTTTTTTTTTTTTTTTGCGGTACGCGGACCTCTCACTGTTGTGGCATTGGCCTCTCCCGTTGCGGAGCACAGGCCCCGGACGCGCAGGCTCAGCGGCCATGGCTCACGGGCCCAGCCGCTCCGCGGCATGTAGGATCTTCCCGGACCGGGGCACGAACCCGTGTCCCCTGCATCGGCAGGCGGACTCTCAACCACTGCGCCACCAGGGAAGCCTGCTAGATTATCTTTTTATCTGTGATGATGTTTCCTGTTTCATTTATACTATTGGTTATTTTTATGGTCTTTCTTTTTTGTTAAACCAGTTTTGCCTGAAGTTTTTGAAGTTTTTTAGTCTTTTAAAATAATCTTTTTGACTTTGTTGATTTTTATCTACTGTATCTGTGTTTTCTATTTTACTGATTTCTGCTTTTATCTTTGTTATTTCCTCTTTTTCATGTTTTTGGGTTTAATATGCCATTCTTTTTTTTTTTTTTTTTTTTTGCGGTATGTGGGCCCCTCACTGTTGTGGCCTCTCCCATTGCGGAGCACAGGCTCCGGACACGCAGGCTCAACGGCCATGGCTAACGGGCCCAGCCGCTCCACGGCATGCGGGATCCTCCCGGACTGGGACACGAACCCGCATCCCCTGCATCGGCAGGCGGACTCTCAACCACTGCGCCACCAGGGAAGCCCTAATTTGCCATTCTTAATCTAACTTCTAGAGATGGATACTTAGATCATTGGTTTCAAACTTTATTCTTTTTTTTATTTTTTAAAATTTTGGGGAGGACTTCTCTGGTGGCGCAGTGGTTAAGAATCCACCTGCCAGTGCAGGGGACACAGGTTCGATCTCTGGTCTGGGAAGATCCCACATGCCTCAGAGCAACTAATCCTGAGCGCCACAACTACTAAGCCCTGCGCTCTAGAGCCAGGGAGCCACAACTACTGAAGCCCGCATGCTGCAACTACTGAAGCCCACACGCCTAGAGCCCGTATTCCACAACAAGAGAAGCCCCCGCTCGCCACAACTAGAGAATGCCCGCATGCAGCAACGAAGACTCAATGCAGCCAAAAAATAAAATTAAAAATTAAAAAAAATTTTGGCCACACGACACGGCATGCAGGACCTTAATTCCCCGACCAGGGACCACCAGGGAAGTCTCTCAAGCTTTAGTCTGTCCTTAAATATTCATTTAAGGCTATAGATTTTCCTTACAGCAAGGCTGTATCAGCATTCTAGGTGTTTTTATGTGTAGTGTTTTTTTTCTATTTATTTCAAAATATTTGGCAATTTCCATTTTGATTTTTTTTGTTACTGTTTAGAAGTGTATTTCTCAATTTCCAAGCATCTAGGAATTTTCTAGTTGTCTTCTTATAACTAATTTCTACCTTAATACTCCTATGACCAGAGAATCTATTATGTTATTTTTATTAATTCTTGCTTTTGCCCTAGCAAATTATAAATTTCAGTAAATCTTTTTCATTAACATGAAAGGAATATTTATTCTGCAGTTTTTGCTGACAGATACTATGTAATGACATTAGGCCAAGGTGGTTAATTGTAAAAATCTCTATAACCTTACCAATTTTCTTGTCACCTTGTTCTATCAGTTACTTAGACAAGTGTATTAAATCTCCTACTGTCACTGTGGTTTTATTTATTTATCCTTTTAGGTCTGTCAGTTTTTGCTTTAGATATTTTGAGACTAGGGTATTTAAAATATGGAAATTTAGAACTGTTATATATATCTAGTGAACTTAACCCATTACCATTTAGAAATGTCTTTATTTCTAAATATTCCTCTTACCTTAACGTCTGCTTTGTCTGATATAAGCATAGATATGCTAGCATTGTTTTGCATGGTATATTGTGTTAGGTCCTTTTCCTTTCAGTCTTCTTTTTTTTTATATTTAAGATGTGTCTCTTGTAAGCAGCATATCCAGTCTGACATTTTCTTTTATTTGAATTGGTTTGTTTTCATTTAATTTAAATTAATACTTATTTGATTTTAATCTGCCATTTTTCTGTCTCCTCTGTATTTATGCTGCCTGTAATATGTTCCCTTTTCTCTCCTTTTTGGACACCTTTTGGGTTGACTAATTCTTTTTAATTTCATTTTTAATTCCATTAGCTTATAAATTATACATATCTTTTTTTTACTGTTTTTCTCAGGGTTACCCTAGAAATTAAACATACCTTTTTGGCTGATTAAATCTTAATTTAACTAGTATTTTACTACTTTCCTATTTAAGGACCTTGGCACACTTTAGTATTTTAATATCCCCTCCAACCTTTTGTGCAAATTTTGGTTTATATTTTAATATCATATATAGGCGTACCTCATTTTATTGTGCTTTTGCAAATACTGTCTTTTTCATAAATTGAAGGTTCGTGCCAACCCTGCAGCTAGCAAGTCTATCAGCACCATTTTTCCAGCAGCGTTTGCTCAGTTCATGTCTCTGTGTCACATTTTGGTAATTCTTGCAATATTTCAAACCCTCCACCAGCAAAAAGATTGTGACTTGCTGAAGGCTCATATGATGGTTAGCATCTTTAAGCAATAAAATATTTTTTAATTAAAGTATGTACTTTTTTTTTTAGACATAATGTGGTTGCACACTTAGGAGACTATAGTATAGTATACACATAACTTTTATATCACTAGGAAACCAAAAAATTTCTGTGATTTGTTTTATTGCAATATTTGCTTTATTTTGGTGGTCTGGAACTGAACCTGCAATATGTCTGAGATATGCCTCTGTGTGTGCGTGTGTGTGTTTCCGTAATATATTTTTATTTTTGTATTATCAAGTCCATATTCTTTTATTGTTCTTTTGTTTTGTATGTGTTTCTTCTTTTTTGGCATGCTGCGTGGCTTGTGGGATCTTAGTTCCCCGACCAGGGATCGAACCCGCACCCTCAGCAGTGAAAGTGCGGAGTCCTAACCACTGGACCACCAGGGAATTCCCAATATTCTTTTAACTTTATCCACATATTTACCCTTTCTACTGCATCTTCCTGAAACTTTCTGCTTCCATCTGTGATCATTTTCCTTCTTCCCAGAGAACCCCCTTTACTTTTTTCTTTTCTGTGAGTCAGTAGATGACAAATTCTTCCTGTTTTTGTTTGTTTGAAAATATCTTTTCTTTATCTTTTTACTTGAAAAGCATACTTACACTAATTCTAGAATTACACACGTTTATTTTCTTTCAGTAATTGAAGTTATTTCATTGTATCTAACTTCCATCTTGTCTCTTAACAGTTCTGGGTAATTCTCAGCTATCATATCTTTAGATATTGCTCCTGCCCTACTTACGCTTTTCTTCTAACATTGAAATAACACATATGTTAGAACTTTTCAACATAATTTATGTCTCTTATGTTCTTTTATTTTCCTTCTTTTTGACTTTCTGTGCTTCAGCTTAGATATTTTCTTCTAACCTATCTTCTAGTTCATTAATTTTCTACTCAATCATATGTAATATCTATGAAACCCCTCCTCTGAGTTCCTAGATTCTTTTTTTTTTTTTTTTGACGACACCTCACGGCATGTGGGATCTTAGTTCCCTGACCAGGGATCAAACCCATGCCACCTGCAGTGGAAACATGGAGTCTTAACCACTGGATTGCCAGGGAATTCCCCTAGCTTCAGTTTTTAAAATATTTTTATAGAATTTACATCTAGTTCCTTTTCATAGTTGTCTGCTGAAATTCTCAATCATACTTCTGAGTTTCTTAAACATCTTAATTATAGTTATTAAATTAAATATCTGTGTTTGAGTACCCCATTACTTGGGTCTTCTGTGGGTCTGTTTCTTTTGCCTATTTTTCTTCTTGGTATCGAGTTACATCACTCTTCTCCTATATGTGTATATTTTTTAAAAACTGGACATATTTATTTGAAAATCTATAGAGCCAATTTGAAATCTTGGATGGTGTCTTCCTTTAGAGAGGATTTATTTATGTTTCTGGTAGGCAGTTAGGCTAAGGGTACTAACACTTTGAGATCAATTTAATCCAGTGTGGAAATATTTGAAGCTGTGCTGAAGTCTCTATAAAGGTTTGTCTGTTTCCAGTTTATCTTTAGTGTGTAGTCCCTTGGAGTCCCAACCAAAAGCCTGGGGTATTTGCTTCTGTTTTAGTGGGTCCTACATTTCAATTTTCATCCCTTCCCACTTCAAAGTCATAAGTATGTCAGAAGTTTTGCTCAGCTTCTCATCCTGTCAGCCACTAATTTCAGAATGAGTAGCCCCAAGAGCCACGACTACCTTTCTAGGTTTTCCTTCTTTCCCAGTCTTTGCCTTGCAATTTCTTACTAAGCTTACTGAGTCTCTAGTACCTTAAGACAGCTTGTTGTTTGTTAGTTGGCTTCTATATTTTGTCCTGCTTTTCTGGTTGTTCTTAGTGTAAGGATAACTAAAAACATCTTGGTCTACCATTGTTGGAAAGGGAAGTACATTCTTGATAGTCTGGTAGTGTTTATTTTGGGGAATGTTAAAATGGTGGTTGATTTATTTTAATTTCACTTTTATTTTGAAACAACACCAAACTAAAAGAAAAGTTTCAAGGACAGCACAGAGAGCTTTTTGTTTGCCTGAACCATATAAGAGTAGTAGGTTGCTGACTCAATGCCCCCATCACTTCTGTATACTTTAGTTTGTATTTCCTATAAACAGGACATTCACTTATAAAGCCACAATACAACCATCATAACTGATAGATTAACACCTTGTGTTTACTCCTGTCAATCATCAGACACCATTCAAGTTTTGCCACTTGTCCTAACATCATTTATTTTAGGAAAGTATCCAGGTCACGGTCACCTTTATAGAAAATTATAGCCGTCAGAGTCATGTTGCATGTAGTTATTATATTATTAGTTATTATGTCTCTTCAGTCTCTTTTTCTTTGGAAGAGTTCCTTAGTCTTCTCTTGACTTTTGTAATATTGACACTTTTAGAGTATAGGCTGGTTATTTTGTAGAAATTCCCTCAGTTTGCATTTGTCTGATGTTTCTTAATTCTATTCAGGTTATTCATTTTTGGCAGGAATATCTCAGAAATGATGCTGTATTCTACCCATTGCATCTTATCAGGTGGCACACAGTTTCAGTTTGCCTAATACTGATGATAATCAATTTTATAATTTATTAATATTTATGGTAATTTAATCGCCAGAATTATTCTCTGTGGTGACTCTTTTTCTTTACAATTAATTAGTATTTTTTGAGGAGGTTCTTTGAGACTATGTAAATATCCTTTTCTTCAACAAACTTTCAAAGTATTTATTTATGTCACTGTAAACTCACAGTGTCCTATTTTACTCAAAGAATTAACACCATTATTTTGATGCTCAAGTTGTCCAAAATCTGTTTGGTGGGAGCCCATCCAAGCTGGCCACTGTGTCCTTTAGACATGGCCCCATCTGCCTTTGAACACTTTCTTACTTTCTGGCATCACCAGATGTTCTCGGCTTATTTGGTAGTTTGTCTTAGCCCTGGTTCTGTTGTCTGGAGAATGGTATTATGAACCAAAGATCAGGATGCGAAGTGTGCTCATTGCAGGTGGGGTATTACTAACCCTAGACTCTCTCATTGGGCAGAGCTAGAGAGTACACACACACACATATTTTACATCTGTATTTATTTCTGTGTCTGTCTATATATGTTGCAAACTTTAAATTTATACCCATACTTTAATTCCAATACAACATCAGAGTTCTTTCTAGCTTTCTTTTAATATTTGTGTCCTTAATAATAATGCCCTTGACTAGTAGTGAGAAACCTGGCTCCCACTATCTTTGATATATTTAGTTTTTTGCTCAGTCTCTACATATGTAATAAATTTCTCATCTCTGCTGCCCCTTTACCTGTGGAAATGCTCTACTCACTCCTCTCTGGCTCTGATTTACTGTATTATGTTGGGCTACCCCTCTGTGACCTGTCACCCCACCCAGGCTCTGACTCCTTGCCGGTATGCTCCCTCACATGGATTCACACTCAGAACCCATCACTTTGTGCCAGATTGTTTCTGTGACCCCGCTTGAAAGATCTCTTTACCCTGCTGGGATTACAACATCCCACACTCCTACGTGAATGGCTTCCTAATTCTGCCCTTACATTGCTGCTTTCCTCACTCCACTTGAGTCAGTATACTTTTAAAATAAAGACCTAAAAACTGTGTTTGATATGGCTACTCTGTTAGTTGCATTTCACTCTATTGGGAAGGTGTGTCTTATGGACCAGATTGTGGTCTATCTTGGTAAATTTTACATGTGAGCTTGAGAAGTGTATTCTGCTGTTGTTAGATGAAGTAGTCGTTAGATGTCAATTTATATCCAATTGATTAATGATGTTGAGTTCAACTATGTCCTTACTGATTTTCTGCCTACTAGATCTGTCCATTTCTGATAGAGTGGTGTGAAGTCTTCAACTATGATAGTGGATTCATCTATTTCTCCTTGCAGTTTTATCAGTTTTTGCCTCATGTAGTTTAATGCTCTGTTGATAGGCACATGCATATTAAGGATTGCTATGTCTTCTTGGAGAATTGACTCCTTTCTCATTATGTGTTGCCCTTTTTTATCCCTAATAACTTCCCTTGCTTTGAAGTTTACTCTGTCTGAAATTAATATAGTTACTCATGCTTTCTTTTGATTAGTGTTAGCATAGTATATTTTCTCCATCCATTTACTTTAATTTATATGTGCCTTTATTAAGTGGGTTTCTGCTGTAGAAGTAGCCAATATGCTTAACATCATTAGCCATTAGAGAGATACAAATGCAAACCACAATCAGGGGAATTTCCTGGCAGTCCAGTGGTTGGGACTCTGCGCTTTCACTGCTAAGGGCCTGGGTTCAATCCCTGGTCAGGGAACTAAGATCCCGCATGCTGTGCAGTGTGGCCAAAAAAACACCCCCCAAACCCCCCGCCCCCCCACAATCAGATATTACTTCATGCACACTAGGATGTCTATAATAAAAATATACAGAAAACAGTATGGTAGTTCCTCAAAATACTAAAATATGATTCAGCAATTCCACTTGTGAGTATAAACACAAAAGAAATGAAAGCAGGGACTCAGATAATTTTACACCAACGTTCATAGCATTATTCACAATAGCCAAAAAGTGGAAACAGCAACACATGGTCCATCAATAGATGAATAGATAAACAAAATGTAGTACATACATACAGTGGAATGAAATTCCTTAAAATGGAATGAAGTTCTGATACATGCTACCACATCGATGAACCTTGGAGGCCTTATGCTAAGTGAAATAGCCAGATACAAAAAGACAAATGTTATGTGATACGACTCATTTTAGTTGCCTGGAATAGTCAAATATACAAAGACAGAAAGTAGAACAGTGGTTATCAGGAGCTGGTGGAAGGAGGGAATTAGAAGTTATTATTTAATGAATGCAGACTTTCAGTAAGGGATGAAAAACAAGTTCTAGAAATGGATAATGGTGGTGGTTGCACAACAGGGTGAATGCACTTAATGCCACTGAACTGTACACTTGAATATGGTTAAAATGTACTTAACATGTATTTTATGTTAAGTATATTTTACCACAATAAAAACAAAAGAAAAAATATAATAATATGTTTCCAAGGATGTGGAGAAATTAGAACCCTAATACAATGCTGGTGGGAACGTAAAATGGTGCAGTCACTTTGGAAAACAGTCTGGTAGTTCCTCAAAAAGTTAAACATCAAATGGACAAAGGCCTTGAATAGATATACAGATGGCCAATAAGCATATGAAAAGATGCTGGTCTTATATTCTTTTATTAGATGGTCAGTCAGGTGTGGCTACAAGAATCAGAGGAGAGACTCAGGAATACAAAGTTTCTGGTACTCACAGGTCCTAGAGAGAGGAGCCCATGCAGGGCTACATGAGAAAGCCGCCAGGGTGGTCAGGAGGCAGAAGACAGGAACAAGGGGAAGGTTTAAGTCAGAAACTTAATTGAGATTTCCAAGGAAATGGCAAGACAGGGCAGGGTGAACAGTTTAAGACTGGCTATTTTTAGTGATTTTGGTGGGATGTGGGCTATAGGGATGGTCCCTACTTACCTGGTACTTGACTTGGGATGATTAAGGCAAAGGAATATTGTCTACTGTGGTATAGGGGACAGATAGAGGAGGTTTGGCCCTGGATTATTGGTTAATTTGTATAACAAAAATATCCTTCAGGTGAGGCCCTTTTCTATCTCTAAGAATTGGCTAGTCCTGGAGGGGCAGTCTCTAACTAGAAAGGTTTTGTTTTGGTTTGCTTTTTAATGATGGCAAAACATCATAGTGTACAATACAGTGCTCAGTATCACTAGTCATTAGGGAAATGCAAAGCAAAATCACAGTGAGATATACCTCTTCATGCCCACTGGGATAGCTACTATTTTAAAAAGCAAGGAAAGGAAATTACAAGTGTTCGTGAGGATGTGGAGAAATTGGAACCCCCATGCATTGCTGCTGGGAATGTAAACTGACGCAGCCACTTTCTGACAGCTCCTCAAAAAGTTAAACATAGAATTACCACATGACCCAGCATTCTGCTTCTAGGTATATACCCAAAAGGATTGAAAGCAAGGACTCAAACAGATTTTTGTACACCTGTGTTCATGGCAGCATTATTCACAATAGCCAAATGGTGGAAAAAACCCAAATGTCCATTGATGGATGAATGGATAAACAGGTGATATCCACACAATGAAATATTGTTCAGCCTTTAGAAGAATGAAATTCTGGTACATGCTTCAACTTGGATGAAAATTGAAAACATTACACTAAGTGAAATAAGCTAGACACAAAAGGATAAATAGTGTATAATACTCTACTTACATGAGATGCACAGAATAGGCAAATTCATAGAAAAAAATCAGATTATCAGGGGCTGGGCCATGATTTTATTTCTATAAAGTTCAAAGTTACTCTTATTGGAGGAGATATAACTTTTTGACTAGAAGGAGGCACAAGAGAGGCTGCTGGGTCATGTTCTATTTCTCAATCTGTGTTCATTCTGTAAAATTTCATTGAGCAGTTCAGCCACAATTTGCACATTTTCCTTTATATGTTATACTTTAATTAAGTTGTACTTAAAATCAGGAGGGGAAAAGATATCTGAATTTCAGTTTTTAAATGCCAGAGTAAAAGATAGTCGTTTTCTTCTTATCTTGGAAATCATCTAAACACAATAACCATAACAAGAAATAGAGACATAAATTCTATGTTTGACACTTGGAGAAATCCACAGCCCCAAACCACAAGACACTGAGGAAGAGTAGACAAATACAGTGAAGAGAAAACAAAAATAAGAGGGATTGTTGAGAGAAGACATTAAGGAATGATCAACCAATGCAGTGAAGGTCGAGGAAAGGTGAGGGGGACACCCAATGTGGATGCTTTTAGGCAAGAACACAGGTTTCTACAGAATTGGCAAGCACTGAGGGCAGTCTTTTTTTTTTTTTTTTTCCGCGTTACGCGGGCCTCTCACTGTTGTGGCCTCTCCCGTTGCGGAGCACAGGCTCTGGACGCGCAGGCTCAGCGGTCATGGCTCATGGGCCCAGCCGCTCCACGGCATGTGGGGTCTTCCCGGACCGGGGCACGAACCCGTGTCCCCTGCATCGGCAGGCGGACTCTCAACCACTGCGCCACCAGGGAAGCCCCCAACAGTTTTTTTTTTTTTTTTTTTAACTGGCGCTGGAAACCAATTTATTTAACCTAAAAAGTCAGGGACAGAAGTGACAGCGTCTGTGGGTAAAAATCAACAGTCTGTAACAAGAACAGTACACAGCCAAGTTCCAATAGCTTCCCTAGACAGGGTTTGGCATGAAATATCACAAAACAGGGAAGATGGGGACTAAACACAGACCTTTTAAACCATATTTGTATAATGCTGTTGTAAAGTCGGTTGAAGGAGAGTTTTAGCAATGAAAGCAGCTTTGCAGTGTGGATCTTTGTTAGTTGTAGAAAAGTAAAGGTAAAAAACCCAATTCTCACACACAATCTGTATCATAAAGAGAATTCCTACTAACCTAGAATGTAGCCCTGGGCCTTCCCCAATGTGAACCTCTTATAAATATTTGACATATGAACAACTCTTCTCTTTCAAAAATGAATAATAAGGCAAAAAGGGATCAGCACCAGATGAAAATTTGACCAAGCATATAGCCCTGAATTTAAAAAAAATAATGAAAAAAAATCACCTTTAACAATTATTATAATTATTATTAATTATATAGAAGGAGATATGAAGCAGGGCATGTATGTGTTGTTTGCAGTTTTGATACAGGAGACAAGATTTGTCTCCTACCGAGACTTATGAGGAGAGGCATTTCCTAAATGTAGGAAGGGGATTCAAATCCTGGGCAGCCACAGAGAGTAAAACTACTGCTATGTGGAGATGTACAGCGGGAGAAATACATGCACACACAGGGTTTGGTCTCCTTTTCACTGATTTCAACACTTACCAATCTCTGTTAAGTAAATCAGATTTTACTTTCTGCTTTAAGGAAACTTTGAACACTTTCTTTCTGCCCCAGTACTGATTTTGAGCTCTTCAATCTAGTTTAACTAAATATCTTAACAGAGTGAAGGTGTGACATACTTCCTTGTTCTTAGCCTCCCCTTTTCTTTACAGGTCTGCTTCTCTACACAGAATATGATTGTTCTAGCCTTGCTTTCCTTTTCTCATTGTGTCCATTTTATTTATTTATTTATTTATGGCTGCATTGAGTCTTCATTGCGGTACGCGGGCTTCTCATTGCGGTGGCCTCTTGTTACGGAGCACAGGCTCTAGGTGCGCAGGCTTCAGTAGTTGTGGCATGCAGGCTCAGTAGTTGTGGCGCATGGCCTTAGTTGCTCTGCGGCATGGATATTCCCGGACGAGGGCTCGAACCCATGTCCCCTGCATTGGCAGGCGGATTCTTAACCACTACGCTACCAGGGAAGCCCCCAATTTTTAACAAGGAAAATAAGGCAAAGCACTTGTATCTGCAGCATGCTTTTTTTTTTTTTGGCTACTTGGCACGAATTGGTTCCTTCATGAACATTTCAAAGTGCAATTAGGCAAAAGGGAACACTTTTTCAAAAAGCTATGTAATTTCTAATCAAAAAATAATTTAAAATTCTTGAATTCTTTTATTTCCAACAGTAGAACTGAATAGAATGAATAACAGTATTCTATAAGGTAATGTATCTGTAGCCCTGAAGGGTCAGCAGGTTCAAATCAGGGAGGGCCAGATGGAGTTGCTTCTTCTGCTTCTCTGCTCAATGTATACTGTAAGTTGGCCTCAGAAACTGTTCTCAGTCCATCATCTGTAAAAATGGAGAGCACTATGAAAGGATCTCTTCATTTATTTCTTTTTTTTATATTTCTTTTTTTATATTTCTTTTTTTATCTATTCATCCCTGGATCCAGGATATACAGATGATTAAGGGTTTATCCTTCTCCTTAAGAAGTATGCTGAAAATAGATCTGTAATTAACTATAATTCAACGTGATAACTGCCATAAAAGTAGGGTATTTGGGATGCCATGTGGACACAGAAATGGCACTACTGGATTCTCATGTTTAAAGGATAACTAAAAGTTCCCTAGTTTGAGAAAAGAAGGAAAAAGCACCCCAGTGAAGGAAATTGATGAAATTATTATTGACTGTACTTGTATGTATGAACTATCCTTCATTGTTTCTGCAAACTATGTTCATTACGTTTACCTTTGAATAGAAATGACTTAGCATTCTTGCCTGATAAGTGTCCCATAGTAAAATGATGTGATTTCTTAATCATTCTGCATGCTCAACTTTTCTCCCCAGGAAATCAAAGTCCTAATGCTATAATTGCTATATTTATACTCCTTTCTGTAGAGGTTCCTATAGTTACATGTTCACAATTCAATTTACATTCCAATCCATCATGTCCAACTTCACCCAAAAGTCAATACACTTTTTTTAAAAAACATTATCGGAGGAGCAGATCATGCTTCTGAGCTGATTAATATTTTTTCTTCTTGATATAGGGAGTATAGTGTTAATAACATTTCTCCATTGTTTCTAGCACTAGATTACTGAATGCTTCAGGAGCCCAGTCTGAGACTTAAAAAGCTGCCAAAATATTTTAAGACAAATGAGAATATGTAAACATACATGTTATCAGCTGTTTCATATTTGTGTTTTAGAGATAATGAGTCTCTAGTGGGCCACAAGAGCCCAATGGGATTAAAGATGTAAATTTCAAAATCTAGATTCCTTCCTACATTATCATATCTGGCTGGAGTTGTGTTTTCTCTGCATGTGAAACTATCAAGTCATTGTTTCTCAAGGGGGAATGCTTTGTCTATTAATAAAAATAATGAATTGCATAACAAATAATAGCAGGCCAAGCATGGACCAATAATGAAAACTTGTCATGAACTGAGGATTATGAATAATCCAATTCTGTGCACTTGAGCACACTTGGAAAGAGGATGGCAAGAAGGAAGAGGGAAGGGAGGGAAGGAAGGGAGAGAGGGAGGGAGGGAAGAGAAGGAGGGAGGGAGAGAGGAAGGATTAACTATATTATAGAGTTTACAGTGAGTTTACAGAAAGGAGGAATAAATTAGGTCTGAGCTTACAGTGAAATTTGAATTCACAACCAGGGGTTATGAGACTAATCTTTTAACCCTTGGAGAGCGAGAGAGCGAGAGCGAGAGCGAGCAAGCGAGCGAGCAAGAGAGAGAGAGAGAGAGAGAAAGTGTGTGTGTGTGTGTGTGTGTGTGTGTGTGTGTCTACACATATGTGTATATGTACCTACACTTTGAGCAAAACAATTTATCTGTACACACATACACTTCGAAGAAAACAACGAGCAAAAGCAACACCTTAAAGTCTGCAGTGCGCATAGTGTGGTCATTAGTATGTATTTCTGGAGATTGTTTAAAATTCTCTTATTTTGAAAGAATGTTTTGAGTTAAATCAGCAGTTGGTACTTCACAGCCTACAGGCCAAATTTGGCCTGCCACTTGTTTTATAAATAAAATTTTTGTAGAACACACTACACTCATTTATTTACATATTGTCTATGTCTGCTTTCACGCTACACAAGCAGAATTGAATAGTTGGGAAAGTGACTGTAGCCCACAAAGCATAAAATATTTACTCTCTGGCCTTTTACAGAGTAGGATGCCAACCTCTGAGTTTAATCCTCAATTTCAGCCCCTTCACAAATTATGTATTTCTTATAATCTAATGAGCTTTCTAAGGCTAATATATTTGTTCTGTTGAAAATTGTTTTGATCTCTCCGATTTTTTCCCAACTTTTTCATACTTATAGAAAAATTTGGAAAACATCTGTATACCTGTAACAGATTCATTAGTTAAAATTTTGCCATATTTGCTTCATCTCTCTATGTACATGTATACACACATGATTTCTTTGTTTTGTTTTGTTTTTTTTGCTGTTGAATTATTTGAAAGTTGCAGATATTATGCTCCTTCAGCACACATCTCTAAGAATAAGAGCATTTCCTACATAAGTCATTGTTTTAAAATTTAAAGATACATGTACGGGCTTCCCTGGTGGTGCAGTGGTTGAGAGTCCGCCTGCCGATGCAGGGGACACGGGTTCGTGCCCCGGTCCGGGAAGATCCCACATGCCGTGGAGCGGCTGGGCCCATGAGCCATGACCGCTGAGCCTGCGCGTCCAGAGCCTGTGCTCCGCAACGGGAGAGGCCACAACAGTGAGAGGCCCGCATACCACTAAAAAAAAAAAAAAAAAAAAAAAAAAGATACATGTACGGGCTTTTTGTTTATGTGGAAGAACTATTTCATTTCTATAGCATTTTATTCAACCCTGTGTTCCTATTTATAAATGGGAATTCCAAGTATAGTAATTATTTAGCTATTGATTATAACCTGAATAATGGTCCCCTAAAGATTTCCATGTCCTAATCCCTGGAATCTGTAAACACGTTCATTACCTTATATGGCAAAAGGGACTTTGTAGATGTAAGTAAGGAATCTTAAATGAAGAGATTATCCTGTATTACCTGGGTGGGCCCAGTGTAATCACAAGGGTCCTTATAAGAGGGAGGCAGGAGAGTTAAAAGGCAGAGAAGGTGATATGACATTGGAAGCAAAATCAATGAAAGAAATGTGACAGCACTACGCTTCTAGCATTGAAGATGGCGAGGCTCAGAATTCTCAAACCCATTTCAAAACCAGCAACTCATGGCTCCTTTTTTTTTTTAAAACAATGTTTCCCTCAATATCTCTCTTCTCTTGCATACTTTATTATAATTATCACGAAGAAACCTAGTGATACCTTCAGTACTTTGCTTGGAAGTTTCCTTAGCTGGACCATCCAGTTTGTTTGGTTCATTTTCTACTTTCTGTATAACTACAGGTGACAGGGTTGGTAAACTTTCTGTTACTGTGTTATAAGACCCCCCTGCCTCTAGTGTCTAATCAGGTGTCCCTACGTTCCTTAAAACCTGCACAGGTGGGCTCCTCAAAGTCTAAAATCTACTGTCAGTTCATGTCCATTTAGGCTTTTACTGCTGCTCCCCTTAAAGTCCCTCTAGCTACCTCCTCCTGCCCAGTTCCAAAACTTCTGCCACGTTTTAGGTGTTTGTTATGTTATCACCCTGCTTATGATACCAAAATCTGTATTAGTTATTTACTTAGCCATAGCAAATTACCCTAAAATTTAGGGTAATTAGCTTAAAACAACAAATTATTATCTCACAGTTTCTGTAGATTAGGAATCCAGGTGCAGTTTATCTAGATACCTTGGGTCAAGGTCTTTCATGAGGGTGTGGTCAAACCGTGAGCCAGGACTGCAGTCATCTCAAGGTTCAATTGGGAGAGGATCCCTTTCCAAACTCCCTCCTGTGAGTGTGGGCAGGCCTCAGGTCCTTGCTGGCCATTGGCTGGAGATATCAGTTCTTTTGCCACTTGGGCCTCTATAAGGCAGTTCACAGCATGCAGCTGGCTTCCTTCCAATCAAATAAGCAAGAAAGAGTACCCAAGACAGAAGAAACACTTTTGTGACCTAATCTCAGAAATAACATCCCGTCACTTTTGCCATATTCTAGTTGTTAGAAGCAAGTCACTAGATCCAGCTCACACTTAAAGGAAGGGGATTACACATGTCATGAATACCAGAAGCAGGGATCATGGGGGCTCAGTCTCAGGGAGTGTGGCCACAAACACTTTTAGCATGAAAATAATTTAGAAAAAGTTTAATATTCTCCGTAAGATCAAGCCAGATTCAGAATTAGGCCTCATAACATGTCTGACACTTTCTCCTGTAAATTATAGAAGCTTGACTGTCTGAAACCCTTGGGGAACCCGTCATTCTAGAAAGTCAGGTTTCTGGACAGATTTGTCCCATTTAAGACCAAACCTTAATATTTTGGTGTAGAATTCCTCTGCATTTTGATGACATATTTCTTTACCTTCTTAAATAAATACTTGATCATAATTTAAATTTTCATTTCATCCAAAGGAAATTATGTGTTATAAAGAGAAAAATGCCCATCTTCTCTTTATATAGGATATAGAACTGTTGGTCCCTTTCTTAAAAAACTCAAGGCTTCCTGTCTGCCTTTTATAATTTCTGTGTCTTCCTTTGTTTCATTTGTCACTTCTCAGTTATCAGTACTTGCCCATTGCCTTCCTGTTTGCTGTATCTGATTGCTACAGGTTGAGACCAGATAACTTACGATGGTTAAAACTGTGTAAAGGAAAAGGGACCTAATGGAGGACTGGATCTGCAGTCTGCAAGTGTGTTAACGACACCCATTTTAGCTGCTTGGAGACTTTTGTTTACACCTTAATTGTAAACTATTACTACAGGTGAGGCTGTGGTAACAGGTGACGTGGTACTGGGCATATTTGGTCAGCTTCTGATTAATCTTGTAAGAAAGCTGAAAGTGGCCTGAGGACAAGTAACAAGAATGATGCAGGGCTTCCCTGGTGGCACAGTGGTTGAGAGTCTGCCTGCCAATGCAGGGGACACGGGTTCATGCCCCGGTCCAGCCTGCACGTCCGGAGCCTGTGCTCTGCAACGGGAGAGGCCACAACAGTGAGAGGCCAGTGTACCGAAAAAAAAAAAGAATGATGCATTGCTTGCTTCAGCCAGTATTCAGGACCCCTTCTTTCTTGGGTTTTTGAAACTTCACAGGCAGCTTAGATAAATTCTCCTCCCTTCTCTAGCTCTGTAGCCTAGGTAGTTCCACGATTGAAGGCTTCGCTTATAACAGAGTTAATTATACCTCACTCCAGAAATTTGAATCTGACTTTAGTCTATAAACCCAAAACAACAAATACAATTTACTTTTCTATTTAAGTTATTTCTTTTGAAATGGTATACGTCACCAGCCAAAGCCTCTCAAATGGAAGCGTGCTGTCACCGTCACAAGTAAAAGCTATAAGGCAGGATTAAATATGCGGAGCTCACTTTTTTTTTTTCCTGGTACGCGGGCCTCTCACTGCCGCGGCCTCTCCTGTTGTGGAGCACAGGCTCCGGACACGCAGGCTCAGTGGCCATGGCTCACGGCCCCAGCCGCTCTGTGGCATGTGGGATCCTCCTGGACCAGGGCACGAACCCGTGTCCCCTGCATCGGCAGGCGGACTCTCAACCACTGCGCCACCAGGGAAGCCCTCACATTTTTATATGCATTTCTTTTAGACCTTGTTTAGTGTTTTGCTCTGTGAGAAGATCAAGAGCAGTGTGGTAATCTTTATAAATTGTTAGACACAGACCAGGAGCCCTGCTCGAGGGGGCAAGGGTGGAACTGAGAAAGGATTCCTTGTGGTATTCAGGCTTTGAGAAACTTCTTTCAGAATCGCAAAATGTTAGAGCTTGGAAGGGAGTGGTTAAAAAAAAAACCCCTTAGTCCTTTTCCCTCAGCTCCAGTGTCTTGCACATAGTTAACAATACAGCTAAAGTTTATGGGAAGTACACATCTCTCCTTCTTATCTTTTTTCTCTGCATAACATAGAATTCCTTTTCCAGTAATAATGTGTTCCTTTACTTAGCAGTCTTATAAATAGTGGTTTCCAGCTTCTGCAAAGCTTTCAGCCACACGTTGCTCACATGGACCTCAGAGAACATACATACTATGAGTACACCCTCACCACATGTTTCTTTAAAACTAAGTACTATTGGGTCCTTTAATTTTAGCATCTCTTCTTCTCCTTTTCTATCTCCAGCTTTGCAGAGACCACCAAACTAGAGACCCCAAACCCGTTTGTCACCACTAAAACGTAATATATGAAGATGGAAAGCTGTTGGAGGAATAGTAAATGACTTAGCAGAGTGGAAGATAGCTGAATTCATATGCCTGAAAAAAGGGGGATGCAAGCAAGCAGAGGAACAAGAAACAAGCCAGCTCACCCTGAACCCTACAAAAGTTCAGGGATTTGGAAACATCAGGTATTAGGGGAGGGGGATGAGGTCTGATACTAAAAAGAGAGAGATCAAAAGTCTGTATAGAGCAGTTAGACTTCCAGATCACCACCCTTCCCCTCCCCTTGCAGAAGAAGTACATTCTCTTAGAGGGAAAATAGGGACATTAGGAATAGAGTTAGGGCTCCAAATTGAAAACCAGAGCATTAAGTGAAAGTCTGCTTTCTGAAAAAATAAATTATCATTAGATGATGCCTCAATTCTCTACCTCTACCCAGCTGAAGAATGCTGGTACCAAGGTAAGAGATTGTGGTGCTTTCTCTACGTTCTTAACTACCCCCCAAAAAAGCCTACAAACATGATACATGGAGAACCCTGACCAAGTAAAAGCTGGCTGAGGAAGTATACCTGCAGTTAGACTCAACCCTCATAAACGGAACTCTGCGTCATAGCCAAGACTCACTGGACGTTTGTAGAACTTCTCTAACATGAAAGAGACTAAAAGAAAGATAAAAAAAGAACCTCAGAGGAAACAACATGTAAAGAGCAAAAGAAACGTAAATGAACTATAATTAACGTTCTTTAAAAGTAGAACAGGGACTTCCCTGGTGGCGCAGTGGTTAAGAATCTGCCTGCCAATGCAGGGGACACGGGTTCAAGCCCTATTCCGGGAAGACCCCAGATGCCGCGGAGCAGCTAAGCCCATGCACTACAACAACTGAGCCTGTGCTCTAGAGCCCGCGAGCCACAACTACTGAGCCCGCCTGCTGCAACTCCTGAAGCCCGCGCACCTAGAGCCCGTGCTCCGCAACAAGAGAAGCCACTGCAATGAAAAGCCTGCGCACCGCAACAAAGAGTAGCCCCTGCTCGACACAACCAGAGAAAACCCACACACAGCAACGAAGACCCAATGCAGCCATAAATAAATAAATAAATTTATTTTAAAAAAAACAACGTAGAACAAAAAGACCAAGAGATGACTTGGAGAGGAAAAAAAATTAGAGGCTTAATTCAAGTGGTCCAACATTTGACTAATCGGAGTCCAAGAAAAATAGAGAAAATGATGAGTGGGAAATTATCAAAGTAATAATTTAAGGATATTCCCAAGAACAGAAGGACATGCATCTCCAATACCAATGAGTGAAGAAAATGAGCCTCATCAAGGCACCTTATCATAAAATTATAGAACCACCAGGGATAAAGAGAAAATTCTTAAATCTTGCAGAGTGAAAACAAAGGTCACATACAAAGGACCAGGAATTAGAATGATATCAGCCTTGTCAGCAGAAACATGGGAAAATAGAAGACAATGAACAATGCCATAATTTCAGAGAGAAAATTACTATATTCTAGAATTATATAACCAGATGAACTTTCAGCCAGGTGTTAGGATAAGATAAAGACATTTTCAGACATGCAAAAAGACTAATACTGTATATTATCACTTATACGTGGAACCAAAAAAAATAAAGCAAGCTAGAGAATATAACGAAAAGAAACAGACTCACAGAAATGGAAAACAAACTAGTGCTTACCAGTGGGGAGAGGGAAGGGGGGGCGGGTCAAGATAGAGGTAAGGGATTAAAAGGTACAAACTACTATTGTAAAATAAGTTACAAAGATACATTGTACACCACAGGGAATATAACCAACATTTTATAATAACTATAAACAGAGTATAATTTTTAAAAATTGTGAATCACTGTGTTGTACACCTGAAACTTATGTAATATTGTAAATCAACTGTACCTCAATTTTTTTTTTTTTTTGGATAGGAAAGTAGGATTTATTGATGGGCATGAGTAAGGAGGGGACAGCGCCAAGGCTGTCATGCGGGCAGGGCACGCCATTCGTCCAGGGGCCACGATTAGGGATGTATTTGACTCCACAGCCTTCTGGGATGAGCTGCTTTTCTGGCACCATGTTTTCAAATTCATCTGCATTAAACTTAGTGAATCCCCACTTGGAGATGTGGATCTTCTGGCAGCCAGGGAACTTGAACTTGGCCCTGCAGAGGGCCTCAAGCACATGCTCCTTGTTCTGCATCTTGGTGCGGATAGACATTATGACTTAGCCTATGTGGACCCTGGCCACTGTGCCCTGGGGCTTTCCAAAGGCACCGCGCATACCCGTCTGGAGCCTAGAGTGGGGACAGCATGCCAGTCGTTAATGTCCACTGGAAAGGGCTGTCTCCAAGGTCCGTTAGGGCAACCCGTACAGGCAAAGGGCTGCATACACTACTGAGGAGGCTGCTGTTTGCAGCCATTGTGCACCGGGCCCCCATGGGGTTATGCCTCAATTGAAAAAAAAGAAAGAAAGGGAAAATGGGGAAAATGGGCAAAAGATCTGAATAGACACACCTTGCTGAAGGAAAATATACCAATGGCAGCTAAGCATATGAAAAGGTGCTCAACATTGTATGTCATTAGGAAAATCCAAATTAAAGCAATGAGATAGCGCTACGCACCTAGTAGAATGGCCAAAATTCAAAACACTGACACCACCATATCATTGTGAGGATGTGGAGTAACAGAAACCTCATACATTGCTGGTGGGAATGCAAAATGGTGCAGCCACTTGGAAGACAGCTTGGCAGTTCCTTATAAAATTAAACATACACTTACCTTGTAATCCAGCCATCACATTCCTTGGTATTTACCCAAATGAGTTGAAAACTTATGTTCACACAAAACCTGTACACAGATGTTTACAGCAGCTTTGTTCATAATTGCTACAACTGTAAGCCACCAAGATGTCCTTTAGTAGGTAAATGGGTAAATAAATATCCAGGCAATGGAACATTATTCAGTGATTAAAAGAAGTGAGTTATCAAGTTGCAAAAAGACATAGAGGAACCTTAAGTGCATATTACTAAGTGAAAGAAGCCAATCAAAAGGCTGCATACTGTATGATTCCAGCTCTATGGAGATAGTAAAAAGATTGGGAGAAGGTAGGGAGGGCTAGATAGACGGAGCACAGGGCATTTTTATGCTAGTGGAACTATTCTGTGTGCTACTGTAATGATGGATACATGTGTCAAAACCCATAGAAAGTACAACACAGAGAGTGAACCCTAGTGCAAACTAAAACTTCAGTTAATAACAGTATATCTATGCTGGTTTGTTAATTGTAACAAATGTACCACAGTAACGCAGGATGTTAATAATTGGGGAAAACTGTAGGAGACGGAGAGGAAGTATATGGGGACTCTGCTTTCAACTCACTTTTTCTGTAAACCTAAATCTGCTCTACAAATAAAGTCTATTATTTAAAAAGTATATGAGGCAATTACTAACTCTAGCTAAAACAGCACAAATTGTGTAAGAAAATCTAACTGTGATATTTATATTGTCAAAATAATGAAAACTTACAGAATGTGGCTTTAAACAAAAATTATTGTATAATTTTTGAGAGACTAGGGGAAGGGAAGTATTACGACCTAATATCCTCATCTGTCATAATAGAAAGTCTGTGTAACAGAAGTGAACGTCTGAACGTGTTCCTATCCAAAGGCGTTTCCTCCCCTGTGTACCAAGCCCATCTCCCTGTTTCCTATATCATCACATTTTGCATTCCAGCAGAATCTTTCCCATCAACAAACAAATATGCCTTTAATTCTTCTATCTTAACACACACACACACACACACACACACACACACACACACACACACACGCACACACACACCCTACACTTATGCCAGGTGCCCTGCCACTGCCATTCCATTTCTTTGCTTCCCTTTACTTAAAAGCTCGTTTTCTGTACTCCTGTCTCCAGTTCCACTCCCTCTATTTTTTCTTACATTCACTCCATTCAGAATTTCACAACTACCATTCTACTTAATTTGCTCTTGTCAAAGTCACAGTGACCTTCACACTGCTTAGCCAATGGTCAGTTATCATCTTGTCTCCCAGCCTCTTTTGATACAATTGATTACTCCCTCCTTGATACGTTTCCTTCACCTGGCTTCTAGACACCACTTTTTACATTTTTCCTTCTGTGTCATTGGTGACCTCTTCTCAGTCTTCTTTGCTGATTCTTCCTCTTCTCTCTGACCTCTTAATGTTAGAATGCCCCCATATCTCAGTCTTAATTTCTCTGCTCTTCTCTCTCTACCCTGAGCACCTGGATAACCCAGGTATCAGGTATCAAGTTTTAAATACCATCTATAAGTTGATGATTCTCAAATTTATAGATCCCAGCCCAGACCTCTTCCATGAACCCTAGATTTGTATATCTAACTGGCTACTTGACATTTTCATTTATTGTCTAATAGACATCTGAAGCTTAACATTTCTGAAATTGAACGCCTGAAAAGCTGCTATATCCAGGACCTTTCCCAACTGAGTTGATGGCAACTTCATATTTCCAGTTGGTAGTTGCTTAGGCCAAAAGCCTTGGAGTCATCCTTGACTCCCCTTTGCTCTCTCACATTCCACATCCAGTCTGTTAGGAAATCTAGACATGATTAGGAAAAGAAAATTCACAAACGTACCACTTCTCACCACCTCCACCGCTGCCTCCTTGTCATCCTGTCTTGTCTGGATTACTGCTGTTGCCTCCGCACTTCTGTCCTTGGCCCTTTACAGTCTAAACAGAGCAATTAGGATGACCCTTTTAAAATCTAAGCCCCATCATGGTACTTAGTAGCCTCCCATTTCACTACACTGGACAAATTAATTTCTCTGTGCCTCAGTTGCTTCATCTGTAAAAAGAGAATAATACCTCCCTCAGGAGATTGCGGGATTCGATAAGGTGATAAATGTGAAACGCATGCTCAACACTAACCTGATGCAGAGAAGATAATAAAGTTTAGCTGCTGTTCGTATTATTTTTATTGCCAATGCACCCTCTAAATCAGAAGCCTACTTTTGTTTCCTTGTTGTTCTTCAGTGCTTGAGGTGGGAGGGCTCTGTACAAGCCTTTGGATTCTGACGGCCTAGCTCATTTCTGTCTAGCAAAATCCTCAGTTCATTAGTACCAGAGATTAGTATGTCCAGAAACACTGTTCCTTTAGCCAGAGGAAATTCCACTCCTAACTTTGCCGTACTTGGTTTCCCGCACTAAATAGGAACTGCTTTGTCAGTAGAAAGTGTTCTTTTTGTCAGTACTGTAGTTCCTAACTTTTGAAGCATTTTTTCCCTAAAGGATAATGAGAGGAGACAGCTTCCCACTTATTTTTTGATTGAGCCTTTTGTCTGATGTCTTATCCTGAACTCCCCCCCACTTTTTTTTATTACATTTGTAACATCACATATTTAAGGTTTTGGTTTTTTCCCCCCTTTCATATAAGCCTTACCTCTCTGGAACTGTTGATTTCTGGAAGACACTTATAATATTTAATGTTCCCACTCGTACATTCTGTCATGCCTTACAACAAACCAAAAAGAGAAGGGAAAATTTAACAGTTAGATTTGCTAATAGTAGTAAAATGCAAAGAGCGTGGTATAATGGGAGAGTGCTGAGCCAGGGCCTTCTGAGCCTCACTCTGCCGCTAACTAGTTGTATGACCCCGTGGGCTTGCGTTGAACCTTCTGCTTGAATTCTAGCAGAAGAGGCTAGCTAAGAGAGAGGAGAGTTGGTTTCTGAGAGGATGTGAGGAATATAAGAAAAGTTTCTTAGGGACCAAACCCACTAACACTGGAAGAGGCACTGGGGCAAACAAACTTGTTCTGGTTCGGTAAAGGAGCCAAGGCACAGGACCCTAGGCCTGAGCAGCTTATGCTTAGAGACTTGGAGGATGGGGGTTGGGACTCAGTTCCCTGAATAGAGGGAGAAGGAAAGACACTTGAGAATCTGGTAAAAAGCAAAAACAAAAAACCTATTCTAATGGCTTGAGCCCCTGCTTTGGATATAGTGTCTGCTTGTCCCACAGATAGTAGAGACAGGCACAGTGGAAGTCAGTGTTAACATGATACACACACACTTCCTACATCAGAAAGCTGGAACAGCAAGCAATACAGTGTTATATGTCAATTATATCTCAGTAAAACTGGGGGGAAATGAAGAAAGCTGGAACACTCTCTGGACTGTGGTGCTGGGGTAAAGCAAACAGGATTCTGACATGCAGCTTCTTCAGGGAGCAGTTAGGCCAACCCTCCAGTGACCTGGGACTCTTTGAGGGTATGAAGGTTTCGAGGCACTCCTAGCAACTGCATTGTTGTTATCCTGCACTCACCTCAGCTACCAGTGTGATGCATATCTAAAGAAATATCTTATGCATAAGCCTCTTCTCTCTGCTTTAATTTAGCCTTCCTAGAACTGTAGCAGAGACCCTAAAGAATAGACCAGGTTTTAGAAATTGCAGAGAAAGAGACAGGAAAACAGTACCTTCATTCTCTCAATCTCAGAAGGAATACTGCTACTTTTAGAAGTGGATCAGTCATCTTATGACCAAGTAAAAATCCTTTAGGTCTGTAGGCTTCAGTAGTCACCATTTAGAGGATTTCTTTGTGCTCTGAGGGGCTACCCAGTGACTCTCTTCCCAATGACAATCCATAGTTTCTTCCTGTAGTTTCTCGAGTCCAGCAGTTATCAAACTGTAGCTGATGGAGACTTTCTTCACTCTTGATTGACATGAATAGTTCCCAGTTTTTTTCTGTTGTTGACAGTGTTGAAACAAACATCTTTGCACTTAAAGTGTGTGTGTATGTATGTGTGAAAGAGAGAGCAAGACAGAGCGAGAGTAGTAAATTCCTAAGCTACTGGCTTGTTTTGTTATTGAAGTGTAACATACATAGAGAAAAGTATCCAAGTCATAGCTCAATAAATGATCACAAAATGAACACATCTTTATAATCGCTACCCATATCAAGACAGAAAACTACCAGCACGCTGGAAGCCTCTCTCATCCCCCTGCCAATCACCACCACCCTGCTCCTCCCCAGAGTAAACAGTATCCCGATTTCTAACATCAGAGTTGCTTTGCCTATTTTTGAGCTTTAAAAGTTTTAAATGTGTCAATAGTATATTATTTTTGGAGATCTGGCTTGTTTCTCCTCATTATGTGTTGGGATTCATCTACATTGTTGGTTTAGTAGTAGTTCATTTTTAAAATTGCAGTATGGCATATCATTATATAGATAAACACATTTATTTATTCGTTCTAACTGTACTGCTCTGCAGTGCCACCTTTGTCATAAACCAGTTATCTCTAAATGGGGGTCTGTTTCTGGACTCTTCATTTTGTTTCATTAATATATTTGTCTATCCTCATGCCAAAACCTTACCGTCTTGATTATAGCTATGTTTTTTGTATGTATAGGTGTATAATATTCTATTATGATAGAATAAGTCCTTCCACTTTGTTCTTTTTAAGATTACCTTGATTATTCTTGGCCCTATGCATTTCCATAAAACTTCTACAATCAGCTTGAAATTATTCCTACCCCTATCCCTACCCCTACCCCTACCCCCACCCCAAAAAGCATGCTAGAATTTTTATTGGAAATCCTTTGAGGAGAATGGACAGCTTTACTATGTTGAATGTTACAATCCCTGAAAGTGGTATGTCTCTCTATTTATTTGGTCTTTAATTTCTCTCAATAATATTTTATAGTTTTCTATGTAAGCATCTTATACACCTTTTAAAAAACTATTGCCTAATTATTGCTGCTATTAGAAACATACTTTTATATGTTGAAAAGAGTAAGTTTTTAATAAGATTTTACAAGGTTAAAAGTATATATCATTTTAAGAACCACCTAATATTCAAATTATTATGGGAATATTGGGTACATTAAGAAAAGTAAAGCTGAATTAAATCCAGAGTTGTAGGGTTGGAGATGTCAGAAGGAAATCAGGAGGAGCCTATTCTTAAATTATGTGAATTCTGTGTTGGTTGCTGGAGAGAGAAGGCTTGGGCTTGCTTTCTCTCTCAGCTAAAATGATTGGAACTTGGAATGTTAGGATGCTTTTCTTTCTTCTTCAGAGACTCTACGCCCTCTCCCAGCCAGCCCACAAGTTGGGAGCACCCAGGCAAAAGTAGAGCAAGTGGGGTCAGAGTGAATAGGGATTTCACTCAGTCCTCAACTCAGGCTGCTTCTGCACTGACAGGCTTCCTTCCCGTTCTAAAACTTGCCAAAAATGAAGCAGTGAGCCCATCCACTATCAGTCCTTGCAAGCATCCCAAAGTGATGATGACAGTACCTGTTTCCTTAAACTCATACTTGGCTTTGTTTTTCCAGGTCTATAAAGGAGAATTTCAGCTACCTGAATTTCTTAAAGGAAAACCTCAGGTACTGTGTCTGCTTCCTCCTCTTGATATACAATAAGATGGGCTCTTGCATTGAAGTAATCTTTTCAAAGAGATAAATCTATGTGCTGGTGGTAGAAAGACTGGCTTCTGCAGGGATATCAGCTCGGTGCTTTGTGACCACCTAGAGGGGTGGGATAGGGAGGGTGGGAGGGAGACGCCAGAGGGAGGAGATGTGGGGATATATGTATATGTATAGCTGATTCACTTTGTTATAAAACAGAAGCTAACACGCCATTGTAAAGCAATTATACTCCAATAAAGATGTTAAAAAACAGAAAAAAGAAAGAAAGACTGGCTTCTGGTAATTGTTGGTTTTAACAATCTGTGTTAAACAGATTTGTTAAATTTAACAATTTAACACAGTCTGAATTTCAGAGGGCTCCGTGTCTTCCAAGAGTAGGGAAATACTTTATTGATAACTAAAATCTGATTGCTTGAGGTCGCCCACAAGCCACACAGTATTCCACATATAAGGAGCCTGCCTTGGTGAATCTGCTCCAGGCTTCTGATACCTAACTTGAAATAAAAATGTATAGCCACCCTTTGTTCTTATTACATATACATCCATGGCCTTTTCATTTTTCTCATTTGGAGCCTAGAAGACTTGTGAATACATTATACACACAGCCATTGACCCTCAACTGCTAAGTCCCCCAAGTTGGGAATGGATGGTATGAGTTTGAAGTTTATAACTTTTACTTTTTAAAAAATTAATTAAAACAGATCCAGAGTTCTCCTTGTAATGTCACACTGTCACTTACTTGGATTCCAATATTGTTTCTTGAGTTGAAGAGAAATAGGTGACGTTATGGCCGACAGGCCTAGAGTAGCCCAGAGTGTCCTGCATGAGCGCATCACCTGCCATTCCTATGTAGTAGTGGGAAGAAATCAATGACTACAGCCTGAGTCCAGCAGAAGACTTCCCTGTCCAGCATGGTGATAATACATGTTGCCTCCAGGCTGCTGCTATCAGTGATTAGCTTGTTAATAGGAAATGAAGACCCAGCACTGAACTCAGTTTCTAAAAGTGTTCCAGATCTGGGTTGTTGAGGGGAACCTCACAGATTGTGTGAAGTCGTGTTGCCTAAAGCAAGCCTAGAGTACATGGGCTTCTCTGTAAGAGCAGCTGTGTCTCACACCAGGATTGAAGGCTCTGTCTTCTCAGATCCTTGTCTCATAACAACCGTCAATAACTGATACATATTACTTGACTGTTTTAAACTACTTTCATGGTATATGCTTATTAACATATATTTAATTTTAATCCATCCATTGATTCATTTATTTAAAAATGTCTACTGAATTACTTTTATGTGTGAGAAATTGAAATAAGGCCTCAAGAGTCAGAGGAAAAAAAAGATCTTCTCAGAGGAACTCCTTATCTATCCAAAAGACTCTGATCAACTTTTGCAGACAAAGGGGCACAGGGGCCCTGAGCCTTGGCTGGGCAAGATGTGCCAGAAACCTGGATGGATTCGTGAACAAGTTGTCACTCACTTACAGGCTATGGTAACTGGAGCCAGAGAATAATCCAGGAGGGGGAGTCTTGAAGAAATGTCAACTCCAAAGGCTGTTTTGCATAGTAAGCCTGAAGGAGTCAAGAAAGGGAATTTGAGACTAAAACTAAAGGGACACCCCTGCTTCGCAGCATACATAAAAATCATTTCCAGGTTGGTTATAGGCCTAACTGTGAAAGGCAAAATAATAAAGTTTCTAGGAGGCAATAAAGGAGAATATCTTCATGACCTTAAAAGAGAGGGATTTCTTAAGTGAGTTATAAAAAATACTGATCATTAATTTAATTAATTTATTTATTTAAACATCTTTATTGGAGTATAATTGCTTTACAATGGTGTGTTAGTTTCTGCTTTATAACAAAGTGAATCAGCTATACATATACATATATCCCCATTTCTCCTCCCTCTTGCATCTCCACCCTTCTTATCCCACTCCTCTAGGTGGTCACAAAGCAGGGAGCTGATCTCCCTGTGTTATGCGGCTGCTTCCCACTAGCTATCTGTTTTACATTTGGTAGTGTATATATTAGTCCATGCCACTCTCTTACATCGTCCCAGCTTACCCTTCCCCCTCCCCATGTCCTCAAGTCCATTCTCTACATCTGCATCATTATTCCTGTCCTGCCCCTAGGTTCTTCATAACCATTTTTTTTTTTTAGATTCCATATATATGTGTTAGCATACGGTATTTGTTTTTCTCTTTCTGACTTACTTCACTCTGTATGACAGACTGTAGGTCCATGCACCTCACTACAAATAACTCAATTTTGTTTCTTTTTATGGATCATTAATTTTAAAATGGATAATTTGGACTACATTAAAATTGAGAACATTTACTTATTAGAAAGCATCATAAAGACAGTAAAAAAGGACACCTTAAGGGGGGGAAATTTTTGAAACAAAAGATTCATCAGTATAGAGAATTCCTACAAATAAATAAGGAAAAGGTAATAAAAAATTGGGCAAAAGACTTAGCATAGGCACTTCAAGCCCCGTTCTGGTTAGTTTCATTTAATGTATCACACACATACTAGAAAAAAGCCTATAAGGCTTTTATTTAACGTCTAATACATGAGAAAACTGAAGCCCACAGAACTCTCAGGATTACATTTAGCTAGAATTCTGACAAAACTCAGGAAAGTGCTATACTTAAGATTATAGTCTTGGGAATTCCCTGGCGTCCAGTGGTTAGGACTCTGCACTTCCACTGCCGGGGGCCCGGATTTGATCACTGGTGGGGGAACTAAGATCCCACAAGCCACACAGTGTGGCCAAATATATATATATATAGTTTTGTTATAAAGGAAACAATTCAAGATCAACCAAATGAAGAGACACATAGGACAAGGTCTGGGAGAGTCTCAGACTCGGAGTTTCTGTGCCCATTCCCTGTGGTATCAGTGTACTTCTCCCTCAGAGCACATCAGCGTGATCACCAACCAGGGCGCTCCACTGAACTTCGGCATCCAGAGTTTTTACTGAAGTCTAAGTACATAGGCATGATTGATTGACTCACTGGCATGGAATTGAACTCAATCCCCAGTCATAGTCCCCTTCCCAGAAGCTGGGCTGGCTCAGAGCCCCAACCCTCAAATCACAGGTTGGTCTTCCTGGTGACCAGCCCTCATCCTGAGTCATCTCATCTCTTAGCAGAAACTCAGGTATGATCTAAGGGGCTCATGAATAACAAAGACACTCCTGTTACCTGGAAAATTCCAAGGATTTAGAGTCTCCCTACCAGGAACGAGAGCCAAAGGCCAGTCATCTTCTTTATTATACAACAGTAGCAGACGGAATTCATTAGAAAGTCTCTGATCACAGCCTGCAAGCTACACCTGATATTTTGACAAGAGCAGTCACTTCTCATGCTAACCAACGTTAAAACATCTTTTGCTTCCTTCCACAGACTGAGCAAGTGGAATAACAGAGCCAGGAACCTCTTGCATACTTGAGGTGAGGTTGGGGACATTGCTGGGTCTTTGGGTTTCACTGCTTAGGCTCTCGGGAGGCAGCGCAGCAGGTGGAGGGCACAGCCCTGGGGTCAGCTCACCTGCTTTGGAATCTCGGCTCTGTGTGGCATTGAGCAAGTTACTTAACTTCTCTGTGTCTTAGTTTCTGCATCTGTAAAATGAGGATGATGTTAATAAGAGAGTGGTAGAATTAACCATGATAATGTCTGCCAGAAGCCTGGCACATAGTAAGCACTCAAACAGTGTTAGTTATTATTTTCAGTGTGAGGAGGGGTTTAAAATGATAAAATATTTTAGCTGAAAGAAACCTGAAGGCCATCAACCTCAACCACCTGTTTACTGATAAGGAAACTGATCCTAGAGAGAGGATTTGTCAAGTTCACATCATAGGTCGGAAAAACCCAAGGCTAAAGAGCACCGTCTCCTGACATCCAGCCGGTGATTCTTTCACCACCCTGTACTGCTTCCTCTGTATGCTGGATGTGCAGATGTTTTTGCGCTAATATTTTCGGGAGTTGCCTGGTTGGTTTTTCAACCTTGCTGATGTTAATGCATTATGCTGTCTTAATGTTTGTAACCTGTGTTGTCTCATTGTAGTTAAAGGCTACAGTGTGGAGCAGGACTTATCAGCCCTTTCTATCTGAGTAATCATCAGGTGCATGTCCAGGGATACCAGCCAATTAGTGGCAAAGCTGGTTTCTGAACCTAGACCTCCTGACATGGCTGCTCAGACCTCACACCCCTATCCCACACTTTCTTAAGATTCTGTTTTGCTCTGAATATTTTGGTTATGCCTTAGATCATTTGGAACTTGAAAAGCTTTCTTTAAAATATGATTTTTCCTGGGAATTCCCTAGCAGCCAAGGGGTTAGGGCTCTGTGCTTCCACTACAGGGGGCAGGGTTTGATCCCTGGTCGAGGAAGTAAGGTTCCACAGCCGTGCAGTGTGGGGAAAAAAATTAAATAAAGTAAAATAAAATAAAATACTAAAATAAATAAAAAGAAAACCTATTATAAAAAAGTAAAAAAGTAAAAAATAAAATCTGTTTTTTTCTTATAGTTTTGTTTGCTGTTTTATTTTTATTTTATATAATAACCATGTATTGAGTGTGTACTCCATACCAGGTGTAAAATACCAAGCATCATATATATATATAGTATATATATGATATAGGATATATTATATGATATCTATAATAAATATATATATTATTCATATATATACATATATGAATGATTTCATTCAAGTTTCAAACCACTCTGGCAAGTAGGTGATATTATTCCTCTTTTACTGTTGAGAAAATTGAGATTGAATAATTTGATTTGAATAAGAGGTTTTTATGACTTGCTGTGTGCTAATAGATTATAGATAGAAAAAACACATGAATGCCATGCTATGCCATGTCAAAATCACGGATGGCAGTGAGTTAATATTCATAGGTCTTAGGAATTATGATTGCCTTTTTTGCTAAGAAGCAAATGCTAAATGTAGACTTCAACTCGATGGGCATACACGTATAACAGCCGTTATCAGGCCTTGGATAATTTTGTTTATTCAAAAATACTTTCAAAAGTATAGATAGGGCTTCCCCGGTGGCGCAGTGGTTGAGAGTCCGCCTGCCGATGCAGGGGACGTGGGTTCATGCTCCGGTCCGGGAGGATCCCGCATGCCGCAGAGCGGCTGGGCACGTGGGCCATGGCCGCTGGGCCTGCACATCCGGAGCCTGTGCTCCGCGACGGGAGAGGCCACAGCAGTGAGAGGCCCACGTACCGAAAAAAAAAAAAAAGTATAGATAAATTCCCTCCTGGAAACATGCATACAGGGATTCATTACTGACCAGCCGTTTTACAAGACAGAATGCAGTGTCAGTGGACTCCAGCCTTGAGTGGTCTCCACAGCAGCATCTCATCCTTGTTTGCTTATCGAGGCTTGTAGGTGCCCACGTGCAATGAGAGAAGGACTCGGGAGAAGCTAGGAAGACATCAAAGCATCTCAAGACAAAGCATAGTCTTTTTCTTGTCTTTTGGATCCCTTTGGCATATGTGTTTCCTAAAGCTTCCTATAAAGAATCTCAGTATCCACTTCTTCATACTGAGTCAGCATGTTCGACCCCTGGACATTTGACGTCCCTGTCAGTGCCCCTGCAGTAGCTTCAATTGCAGATGACAGTTGCAGTCATTTAGAAATGGGCAGGAACAGCCCTTGCTTTGGCTGCCATCCTTTTGTGTTGCACATCGAAGCTACTGGCAGGCATCTAAAAGCATCCCAGACTGAGGGAGAGTGTGCCTCTCTGGTAGTCCTGAGGTAGCTGTTCTCATAATGGTCCATCCCCCTACCTATCTGCCTGGCTTGTGCCAGGCCCACAGCTGGAAAGGAGGCGGTGTCATGCAGGGGAGAACAAACTGACTGCATACCTGTAACACATTCTGTTTGTTTGCCCTAGGGAAGACTGCTGCCTTTTCAGCAGCAGAGAAGTTTCTAGGACTGGCTGTTTCTAGGACTGGCTGTCCCCTGCTGAGATCAGTGGAGTATAGGTACCATGGCCCGCATCTCCTTCTCATTTGCCAGTCTCTTCCCACTGAGAGGGTGGGATGTCAGCACACATTCGGACCCTCCTGAGTGACCTGCTTCTTCCCGAGTACAGTGCTCTTGATTACGTGCACGGGCCTGTGGAGAAGGAGCCCAGAGAGGATGTGTGCTTTCTCTTAAAACTGCTCTGGTCCTCATCTTTTCTTACCAGATTCCAAACTTTGTTTTCAAGGGGAGGGTTTAAAGATGGGATTCTGTAAGCAAAATTGGGTAGTTTCATCTTGGAATAGGTTGTCTGTACATGTTCTAATGTTTTGTAGAACACTTGTACCTGTTTAAATGTATTGATGTGGATAATATTAAATATCTTAATTATTTAAATAATTCATTGTATTGTTTCTGAGAAGTTGAGGAATTACCACATACATTTACAACTTGATGACTTTTGTATTTTATTTTTCAAAATAAAAGCTTTAAATGTGAAGCACTGGTAGTTTACATGTTTTCATTACTGTAATTTCTGAGAAGCAATAAGACCTATCAGATAATGATCTGATAAACCAGTTTCTTCAGTTGCTGTATTTTAGATATTCCCCTCTATACATCATAATTTCTTAGTGAAGTTTTTGCTATAATTTATTTCAGAGAGACCTGCTACCATCCTTTTGTCTCAGAATCCTGTTCTTCTCTTTCCTTCTCAATTCTCTGGTCTCCATAAATTCTAATTCCTCAGAAAGACTTTCCCTGATCCCCTTCCTGCCTGCCTTATTCTCAATATCACCTTATCACACTTTGCAGTTTTTAATGTTTCTTAACTTCTTAAATTGTCTATCTCTTATACTAGATGGTAAGTTCCTGGAAGACAGAGACTATGTCTTTTCTTGTCCATTTTTGTACCCCTGACACCTAGCAGAATGTCTGGCACATTGTAAGAACCTAGTAAAATATTTGGTAAATGATTAATCCTCCCAGACAGAAACTTCTAACATATCATTTTCAAATGAAGAAACAGAGGCTCAGCCAGGTCAAGCCACGTACACAAGGCCCCTCAGCTACTGCCACAGTGGTGACCTGGTATCTAAGCCTGACTCTAGTGTCCTTCTTGCCGCTCCACGCCCCTAGCCGTGTTCCCTTCAACTGAAAATTAATACTGCTGCCACATCAATCCTTTGTTCAGCACCGTGTCTTAAGTCACTCTTTTGTTCAAAAACCTTCTTTGATTCTCCGATGCCTCGCACGTTACATGTAAACTGTTCTGTCTCTGCAGTGTAGCCTCACCACCCCCTTGTGAACAGTACACCTCTTCCCTGTCTCCTTACCCTCTGCTTTCTGCTTCTTCCAGATGCCCAGAAACCTAATCCCCTCTCCCCTCTCCCTGGGAAATCCCAGCCCTGTTAAGGGCTCAGCTGTTGTAAGTCCCATTTCTTGTTACTGCTCTAGTTACTACTGGTCCAGCCTCCAGATAGCAATAAAATCAGCTTCAGTATAGCATAATTTGTTTTTGGTTTTGGTTTTTTGCTTATTTCCTGTGTTAGTCTTATGTTACCAGCATTGTAGGGAGCCTATCAGAATGGGAGGCGAGGACATTTCTAAACTGTAACCCATCCTGACTCCAATACTCGCCCCTTGGTGAACATAAGGATTTTTATTCCCTACGCCTGCCCACCCCTGGAGACTCCACTGTCATGAGTGGGAATGTATTGGAATAGGAAAAGGGCAGAGAACCACCGCACAAAAACAGCTGACTCAGGAAAGAAGAAACCGCTGCACAACTGGCCCGGAGAAGCAGATGCTGTGATATCTCCCTCCCTGTTGACATTCCCTCCTTCACAAAGCCTTCTTTCTGGTCTGAGCACATTTCTCTTGAGCCCTGCGAAGCAAAGCATTTCTGTTCCATGTGACATCTTAGAAGACCTGTAGGAAGATGACTATATTTGTGAGATGTTGTGATTTGATGGAATCAAATGGAATTCCTGCCAAACAAATGAAAGATGCCTGGAGTAAAATTAAAAAATTGGTAACTGGGGGACTTCCCTGGTGGTCCAGTGGTTAAGAATCCGCCTTCCAATGCAGGGGACGCAGGTTCGATCCCTGGTTGGGGAACTAAGATCCCACGTGCCGCGGGGCAACTAAGCCCGCGCGCCACAACTACTGAGCCTGCACAGTCTGGAGCCCACGTGCCGCAAGGAAGGGCCCACGCACTGCAGATCCCAAGTGCCGCAGCTAAGACCCGACGCAGCCAAAAATAAGATAAATAAATATTTTTTTAAATTAAATAAAAATTGATAACGGGGTAAGGGACCAGGGTAGATGTGTTGCCTGTGAAGATCAGAGAGCTGCCCAGGGCCAGCACAGCCATGGCTATAGCCAGCGGGTGAGCCTGTGGAGCCAGGGAGAGGCTGGCGTCCTCAGTGGCTGCAGGAGGAGGCTGGAGAGAGCATCATCCATGAAGAATCAGAGAATTTTTAAATGAGAGAAAAAAATCTTAGTCATCACTTAGCCACGTAATCATTCTAGAAACATTTTTCAACAGCTTCTCATTGTCTAGATCCTGTGCCTGAGTTTACATGTTTAAACTCATTTAATTCTCAAAATCACCGTCTGAGGTAGGTACTGTGACTACCTGCATTTTATAGACATTGGCTTGGGAGGCAGTACCAGCTTTCTAGACCAGCTAGTAAGTGACGGGATCAGAATACAAATACAGGCAACCTGGCTCCAGAGCCGACACCCTTAACCACCACTCTCCCTTCAGTAATCATCTTTATACTAGAATAAAAACCTGTCATTAGCATTGAGTGACAACTATTGAAATACCTCCCTTGTACTTAGTAATTTGCTAAGAAGTATAGGCAGATTGCTGCCCTTGGGAATTTATAGTCTTGGTGAAAATCAAGAAAAATGTACAGAAAACAATTATTTCAAGCTTATCTAACAAAACCTATAGTATTACCTACGACAACCTGGCTTAGTAGGTGATGGGTAAGTAATAGTCTAGGCAGGACTCCATTCAGTGTTGCCCCAAAATTTGTTTTTCTAGGGAGCTACTGATCCTGGGGGCTGTCTGAGCTTTTCTCTGGCAAGGTCAGTAATTTCAGCATTGAGTTCCCTTTCCTGATTGTTTGTCACTACCCAACAGTCTTCTGCAGGGAATTTAGGCTTTGCTTAAAGCAGAGCAGTCACTTTGTTATTCTGAGCAAAAGATCATTTTTATTCATTTTGGGTTTAAGTCCTAACAAAGCTCATCATTTGAGGGTTTTTTTTGGGGGGGGAGGGTGATTCTGGCTAGACAGAAAAATAAATGACTTTGATTCTCCCTTTGGAGTTTGCTGATTATTACTGAACATCCAAAATTGAATCATTCTTCACAATAAAACCACTATTTTTGTTGTTGTATACTGTAGAAATGGCTGTGGCCTTGCCCTGAGAAGGAAAGCCTTAAATGCCCTCTGTTGGTCAAACATGGAATAACTGCTGAACGTATGAAAAAGTGTTAAAAGTTACAAGAATTAGGGAAATATAATTAGGGAAATATATCACAAAGGTGTGCAAAGCTTTCTCTACAAAGATGTCCGTTGCAATGAAGTTTATAGAAACAAAAAACTGGAAAAAAAACTTAACAAAAGGGGGGGCTTAGTTAAATGAATTATGGTACATCCACGTAACAGAATACTCTTCAGCTAATACAATATTGTAGAAAAATATTTCATAACAGGAAAAATGTTCATGTTACATTAAGTGAAAATTTGAAATCACAAAGCTGTTTAGTGTGCTCCCACTTTTATGATTGAAAGGGTAGACAGAAAACTAGAGTCACTAAATTGATAGAAAACAGGACATGTGCTAGTGTCCCTTGTTATCTCTTCATGTTGGAGTTTTGAGGAATTCTTATTTTCTTTGTGCTTAACTCTGTTTTCTAGATTCGGCATGAATTACTTTAAGTAAAAAAGTGAAAAACAATGAGAGTTTTTTAGAAAAGAGAAATCGAAATTGAACCGGCCTAATCTTAGAGATAAAATTGGGGGTCTAGAGTAGTGCTGTAACTTATCCAAGCCTACCATCTAGTGAGACTTAACGTGGACTTTCAGTTCATTTATTTTCTGGTAAGTCTCATTTAGCTACTTCTTTTGATGAAAAATTAGTAATGTTAATAATCTGAAGACTTGGCTATTGGTTGTTCTTCACAAATGAGTAAATGAGACTTGAATTAGAAATGAAGCTGTGCTGAGATCTATTGAAAGTCAACCCTCGACACAAAGGTTTGTTCAAAAAAAAACAAAAAAGAAGAAGAAGAAAAATTTTAAAAAAAACAAGAAATGAAGCTGAGTATTAGCTATTAGGACATTTAGATGGAGCACATTTGGAAAGATCACAATGCACTTAGAACTGATCTATTTCTCTTGTGTAGGGGTTGGTAAACTACAGCCATTGGGTCAAATCTGACCACACCATTTATGTCTTACAACATAATTTATGACATAACCTATGACATCACTTATGTCTTGTGTATGGCAGCTTTTCTTCAACAGTAGCAGAATTGAGTAGAGACAAAGACTGTGGCCTGCTAAGCTAAAAATATTTACTCTCTGGCCCTTTACAGGGACTTCCCTGGCAGTTCAGTGGTTAAGACTCCACGCTTCCACTTGAGGGGTCATGGGTTCAATCCCCGGTTGGGGAACTAAGATCCCACATGCCACGCAGCATGGCCTTAAAAAAAGAAAAAAAAAAAAACGTTTTCAGACCCCTACTCTTATAGATTATTTTCATTCTATATTGCCTCAGGATATTTTAATGTTTCACCAAAGGACTCTTAGCTGGCAGTTCCAAACAAATGTCAGAACAAATATTAGCAGCTAGGAAGCCCCCAAATGGCAAGTTGTTTTTCTCTGATACTTTTTTACTGCCTCAGAGAAGCAGGCCACTCCCAGCCTCAAATACAAGGCAGTTTCTAAGTGGGTGTGGGTACCTGGGGGAAGAAAGGCTGTGGAATGGTGGAGAGGCCCCAAGAGATGAGGACACTAAGAGATAGGGTACTTCTTGTCAGGGTACAGGGGATTATATTTCCAGCTAAATTATTTTTCCACTTGATGGAATCATATTGAATAATAGATATTTAAACTGTGAAGTGCTTAAACCTGAACTGATAGACCAGTGGGAATGCCACACAAATGGACCATGGGGATGGGAGGGAAAATTGGGGATGTGTCTCCAAGATACTCACCCAGCCACCAGTGGGGTTTGACCATAATGCTTCCAGAGGTGACTGGAACAAGAGCTCCCTTAGAGACACAAGGGATGAGAGAGTAATAGGCAGCAGTTGGTAGGACAACTGTGGACGCTGAAACCACATAAATAAAACACTATTTTCATTGAATTCTGGATGTGAGTTATTTTTTTAAATTAGTTTTTATTAGAGTAGAGTTGATTTACAGTGTTGTGTTAGTTTGTGCTGTTGGATGTGAGTTATTTTTGCATCTATATTTTATGTTATTTGTTTTTATTATAATTAAGTAATAAATGAAAAACAACATTCATCAAAAGCTTACCTATAAAGAGCTTGGGGTGAGAGCACTTTTGGGGCCCATATCATCTTGCACAGTGAAAACATCCATGGTTACCAGTGTGTACTCCAAACCAAAGAGCCCCCCCCCACAAATGTTCTGCTCTGAATAACACCCCTAGGACCTCTCACAACTTGAGGGGAGCCCCTTCCCACCAGCCCAGCATGATGGCATCCTGGAATTCCCTACCTCTATGATACCAATAGCGGTTCTAATCTTCTAGGACTCAGTTTCCTTTTCTGTCACAACAATGTGAGATTCAAATGAGGAACTGGGTGTAAAAATGGTTTGAAGAGCTAAAACCTTGGCCCCCTAGGAGAGTCTCTGAGCTGACCCTGTCATGCCAGGGGACACAGCATCCGAGGCTGCCGACAGATGTGTTGGACAAGGCTGGACTCTGCCTCAGCAGCCTGTGAGCTTCTTTGGACAGGGCCTGTTTCCATCTGTGTCTCCAGGTGCCCAGCAGAAGAACTGACACATAGAGGGTGGAGAGTCACTGTCATTCTTAATTGAACTCAACTGCCCCTATTTTGAGTTTCCTTTTTCGGACTGCTGCTTGAGTCAATCAGGAAAGACTGGAGACCCAGGTTTTACCCTTGTGGTTAGAGGAGAGCCAGCCTCTGTCGCAGTGCTGCCCTTCCTCTCCTACAACCTCAGTGACCTCAGCCGTCCTCCCTCACAATCCTCCAGGAAAGGATGCTCAGGCTCTCCATTGAGGTGAGCTGGTCCTCCCAGATTTCCCTGGCCTTCGACGCCCAGGGATGCACAGGACCCGTTGCCCTGGAAACGTACGAACGATTAAGTCACTCGCCCTCCCTCGTCTCAGGTTTCTAGGTGTTGACCTGGACGCGGGAGCCACTCCCCAAGCCTATAATAAGGCCTGGCTTAGAGGTGGGGGCCTCGCGCGCACCCAGCGCGCC
This sequence comes from Lagenorhynchus albirostris, assembly GCF_949774975.1. Classification (NCBI taxonomy): domain Eukaryota; kingdom Metazoa; phylum Chordata; class Mammalia; order Artiodactyla; family Delphinidae; genus Lagenorhynchus; species Lagenorhynchus albirostris. Next base: position 73,405,128 of record NC_083109.1, read on the forward strand.
GAGCCAGTGTTAGCTGGCTGGAGAGGGCGCGCCTGCTGGCCAGAGGGCCAATCAGAGCAGGGCAGGCCAGCCGGTCCGGCTCCCGGTGGCCACTTAGACGCTGGCTGAAAGCATTGCCTGCTCTGCGATTGGGCGAGCTTCCTGCCAATCAGGGGAGGAAGCCAGCAGGGGTTCGGCCAATAACGGGAGGCGACCGGGTCAGGCCGGTCGCCCTGCGGTCGTCAGGGTGGTCGGCGAGCCCGTCGGCGCTGAGGGAGCGACGGCCCTCTGGCCCGCGCGCGCTGCGCTCTCCGCCCCTCCGGCCCCGCCCGTCGGCCGCGCCGCGTCATGCCAGGCGCTGCTGGGTGCTAGTACCCGGGCCGCCGCCCTCCCGCCCGCCTGAAGCCGCGCCCACTGCCCAGAGCCAGAGGGATGGTGGTAGTCACGGGGCGGGAGCCAGACAGCCGTCGCCCGGACGGTGCCATGTCCAGCTCCGACGCCGAAGACGACTTTCTGGAGCCGGCCACCCCGACAGCCACGCAGGCGGGGCACGCACTGCCTCTCCTGCCGCAGGAGGTACCTGGACCGAGGGCGTGCGGGGGTGCGGGAAGGGGCGCGGGGGGAGGAGCCGGTGCCAGGCAGAGCTGACCTTGGGATGTGAGCAGCGCTGCCGCGCTGAGGCAGGGGTGGGGGTCGGGCCGAGGGCGGCGCCAGAGGAGCCGTGCTCCCCTGCCCACCCCGCTCCCACCCACCACCCGACCCCACCCCACCCCCGAAATGCACCAGGTGTGTCTTCCCTGCCCCAGGCGGCACCTGGCCCTCCCATCCCCCTCCTTCCAGGATTCACTGCCAGCAGGGTTGGTACTCCCATCCCTATGTCCCACCTTACCTACTGGAGGAGGGAGGGTAGGCCGTGGGAAGGGGCCCTTGGAGCCCCAAGAGATGATAGTGTCTCCTAGAGAATCCAAGAGGAGGCCTCAGTGGTTGCCCAAACCCAGTCTCCAGCTGCCCAGAGAGTGGGGCTACGGGCTGTGTGCAGATAAGAAGCAGGCCAGTTAATAGATGTGGCCTCACTCACCTGACACCTCCATGGCTTTCCCTCCTAGCTGCTGTGCTGTGATGCACAGTGGCTTCCACTGGTCTTACTTAACGCATGTGACACTATCACACGAACACCTGAAATGACCCTCAAGAGAAGGGAAAGGAGGGAAGGTGGGGCTCTGCTGGGCAGTGAAGACAGAGGCTAGGAGGTAGGGGCTAAGGTAGTGGCAGACATGACCTGTGGAGTCCTAGGTGAAGAGACTGAGACCCAGAGGGGCACGATGGGGCTGGGTGAGGCTCTCTGGGAACTGTAGTGTCCTCTTTGGTTACGAACCAGTACTCTAAACATCGTGGGGCAGTTGTGGAAATGGGCAAATCTCCAGAAGGACTCTTTGTAATTGGAAAAAAAAAAAAAAAAAGAAGGGAACTGTTGGAGACCCAGGGTGCCATTTTTTGTGCACTGTCACTGGTGAGACGGTGTGGCTTGAGGAAAAAAGCACAGGACCCGGAGACCATAGGCCAGCACTCCAGTGCCAGCTCTTTCACAAATTACATGGCTCCATGTGAGTAATGTGAAGTATTATTATCTCCAAATAATATTGGGGTCCTTGGTATGCACATAAAATAGTTTTAGAGGAGCTAGCTATAGAATAAGCAGAAGGCGTTTCCTGTCCTCTGGGTGCAGAAGAGTAACAGTACCTACATTCACAGAACTGTAAGTGCCCGTCCGTTTCATTCATCCATTCATTCAGTGCATATTTGGGGCTTTACTATGAGCCAGGCACTGCACAAGACACGGGGCAACTTTGATGTAACGTATTTGTATCCTACTTTATTTCACAAAGGATTTGAAAGTTGGGGGAAAGGACTGTCTAGATAAATACACATAGACTTTCACAGAGCCAGAGAGATGTCGTAATATTGAAAAGTATGCACTGGGATAAAATTTTAGTTAATCTGCAGGAGGTTTGTGGGAAAATTAGGGAGAACTGGCCTCATTTCTTTCAAAACCACAAACAGTGAAAGAGATTTAAAAAAATAAATAAAGGTCCTGAGCATTTTAGGGAGACCCTAGAGCTTCTCAGGGCAAATGTAGGTACCATCATTCCCTGCCCTTGCCTCCAGAACTGTAGCTGGACTGGGCACTAATCTCCCTGCACAGATTAAGGAAAGAAGTGGAGAGGTACAGAGGATGAGGAGTGGATGCCTGGCATTATTCAACAAACATCTGTGGGCCCTGCTCTGGGTGGCCTCAGGATAGGTGAACAAGATGCTGTTCCTGCCCTCGGGAAACTTGGGCAATAATAATGACCGATAGCACAAAGCTCCCGTTGTGCAGAGCTCTGTTATACAGGAGAACGTGGGCTACAGTGAAGGCACAATGGCTGGAGTGTTCAGTGAACCCTGTCTTGGGGCAGGCAAAGGACAACAGAGCAGAAATGCTCACGGAGTACGGGACCTTGAATAGAAGCTCTCAGAATGAGTGGATGCTGCTAACCGATATGGCGCCTTGGTGTGAATTAGCAAAAGGGTGTACAGCTGGGCTGGCAGACCCCGCTCACGCAGGTGCCCCTGTGCAGTGAACAGCGCACACTGCCAGATGGGGCCATTGCATTTGCTGGATGGACAGAGGGAGGGTGGCAGGAGCGCTGGGGACGGAGAAGACAGCATGAGCAAGGGCACAAAGGTGGGGAGTTCAGGAAGTGGAAGGAGGACAGTAAAGGCTTTGAACTCTAGAGCAGAGATTGTAGGACTGCGGTGCAGAGACCTGATTTAAGAGCTGTGGGAGGATGGGGAGGACTTGGTAATTGATGAATGCAGGGAAAGGGAGGGGAGAGAAGAGGTCAGAAAGATGCCTGGGTTTGGGCCTCGGGTGGCGCTCATCAGACCCAGGAAGGCGGCAGACGGGGCAGCCCCGGCTTGCCTCCCCACCGTGGGACTAAAAGTGCCGGTGATTCCTCCCCAGTTCCCTGAGGTTGTCCCCCTTAACATCGGAGGGGCTCACTTCACCACACGCCTGTCCACCTTGCGGCGCTACGAGGACACCATGCTGGCGGCCATGTTCAGCGGGCGGCACTACATCCCCACGGATGCCGAGGGCCGCTACTTCATTGATCGGGACGGTGCGCACTTCGGGTACGTTCCTCCCTCTGCCATCAACTGCAGGGTCCTAGCAAGTGAGCAGCCCGGGCTTGGGCATGGGACTTTGATGTCTTCCATAACACCTAGAAGAGGAGATAACCTGCTGGTGGAATTTAATAAATGTGCATATTGCATTGGATCAGAATTCTTAGTTTCTTTCCCAGAGGAGGCAAGGACAGCCGGAGAAATCCCAGGTGACACACATTGGCTGGATGTGATGAAACTGATTCTCTGCTATGCAAATTAAGACTGGGAAGTTGTCATCCCTGTGGAATAGGTGTGACCGCACCGAGAGGCAGGGGAGTTCCAACACAGCTTCTGGGAGAAGACCCTCAGATCCAGATTCTGGGGCTCGGCATCGCTGTTAGGGAGAAACATGGGGTGTGGCAGTGGTTCCCAAACTTCTTTCAATAGTTTGAAACAAATAAATAGGACAAAAAAAGGTGAGGGAAGGGCCAACATAGGGTTGCCATCCTGTAATTTTGCCAAGTCTTTAAAAAAAAAAAACACCTTCAGGGACTTCCCTGGCGGTTCAGTGGTTGCTTCCACTGCAGAGGGCACAGGTTCAATTCCTGGTGGGGGAGCTAAGATCCTGCGTACCGCACCGTGCAGCCAAAAAAAAAAAAAACCCCCAAAAACGAAACAACAACAGCAAAAACACACACACAAAAACCCCACTTTCAATTGTTACTGTCATTTTAACAGTAAAACATGGAACAACACAATCTCAAAAAAAGATAGCCCTTCCCAAGAGAGGACTTCTGACAACCTTACAGATAAACAATTTAAAGACTTTATGTTTTGGTTTCCTTGTTTGTGAAATGAGAAGTAATTATAGCTGCCTTGCAGGCCTGTCATGTGGATTAAATAAAGAGGCTTGGTGTGACCCCTGGCCAGGTCCTTTCAGAGTATGTGGCTGAAACTCTTTGCCCCATCCGTCTAACTTTGGAGATGACTGGAGAACTAACATGGTCTTTGACCGTGAACAAAAGGAGACCCTCCAACCACTACGTCTCTGTGCCGGCCTCCAAGTAGGATTGCCCACACTGGGAGAAGGGTCATTTTCACCCTCAGAAAGGAGCCTCGTCAAATAATTTGCTCTGAAGCATCTGGGTTTCCCCATTGGGCGGTCAGCTGCCTCCAGTGCTGAGAAAACAAAGTGTCACATCGCTCTGCAGAGCTATAAAAAGATTTTTGTTTGCAGGCTGTTTGGGAGAGGAAAGTGCTCGGCCCGGCTGGCAGCTCCCACAGCACTCTTCACTGGGCCTTGCCCGCGGTTATGTTTTTCAGGACTCACCAAGATTTGCTTACGATCCTAGAGGACTGATTTTCGAAGGAGTGACGGGGAAGGGGAACCCGGTGTGGCCCTAGGCTGATGCGCCCATACGCAGGTGGCCACAGCTGGAGAGTGGCAGGGCCAGGCAAGGGCATGGCAGCAAGCAGGATATTGTGGTGTTTATCCTCAGGCTGCTGGACTCCAGTGGCCTAAGATTCATCAGCAGCCTGTGGAGCTGTTGAAAGATTCAGATAAAATAAAATAGGGATTTAGGGCATTTCTCTGCGGGTGAGCTCACGTAGCCCCAGCAGCCACCATGGAGGCTGCCTGGGCCTCCACCTGGGGCACTTTCCCGTTGTGATCAGTGCACAGCGGCTTGGACTGGAGTCTGGACCACTGTGGGTGTGGATTTGGAGTCCCCCGTGTCTGCATCTGGCTGGCTGTGGCTCCTTTAGCAAGGGTGTTCCTTAAGCTCTCTGAGCCCCACTTTTTCCTCATTTATAAAACGGACGTAAGAAAGCACTTACCCCATGTCGTTGGAAGGATTAAATGGGATAACTCCTGAATAGTGACTGACACAGATTAGTACTTGGTGAGTGTTGGCTGGTGTTGCTTCATGGTCATAGACTCGCTACTGAGGTAACAGCTTGGTCTTGGGGTTTACTGATACATCCTCACAGAAAAGCCCTTCCCACACCTACCAGTGATGGGTCTGATTACTTTCAGCCCTAAAGAATCTGAAGAGAGAATTAAAAGAACTGCATTGTTATTTTAAGAAGGTGCAGTATGTGATTTTTTGTTCACTCCTGAAGCCAGTTTATTCAGGTGTCAGGGTTAGGCATTCCTCTTCTCCGTATAGCTACAGAATGATACTGATGGCAAGGATCTGTGGGGAGTGCAGAACTCTTCCACGTGGCTGGTGGGAATAAAATGCTACAACCACTTTGTCAAACAGGCACTTATGACCGAACAGTTCTCCTCCTGATGTTTACCCAAGAGGAATCGGTGCCTGAGTCCACAAGAAGTTTACAGGGAATGTTTATCACAGCTTTACTCTTATGAGACCCCAACTGGAAACAATTCGAATGTCCATCAACGGGAGAATGGGTAAATAGTTTATAGTGTATCCATACAACGGTATGCTACTTAGCGATAAAATGAAGGAAACTTCTGCTACACATGATGACGTAGGGAATCAATCTCAAAGACGCTAGGTTGAGGGGAAGAAGCCAGGCACAAAAGAGAACATACTGTGTGATTCCACTTACATGCATTTCAAGAAGAGGCAAAACTAATCTTTGTTGATAGAATTAGAAGTTAGAGTGGTTGTCTCTGTAGTGATTGGCTGGGAAGAGGCACAGGGAAACTTTAATTAGGTGGACATGTTCTATATCTTGATGTATGTGGTGGTTGTGTGGGTATATTCATACGTGAAAAAGTAATTGGCCTGTACAATTAAGATGTGTACCTTTATTGGCTATTATCTGTACCTCAATTCAAAATATAATTAAGGGGCTAGATATCATATCTTCCCATTTTTCCTGTATATACTTAACAATTATAATAATAATGATACAATAACAACTACTAACACTTAGTGAGGGCTTGCTCTGTGCCAGGTATTTTCTAAGCACTTTTTATGTATTAACTTATTTAATCCCCTCATAACATTATGGGGTAATTTTCTTATTTTCCCCCATTTTACAGAGGAGAAAGGGCACAGAGAGGTTAAGTTCACTTACCCAAGGTTACACAGCTGGCCATCTGGGTCCAGATCCTGTGCTCTAACCACTGGGTGGCACTGTCCGGATCCATTTACTCCTTCTCACCAACCCTCTTTCCTTCCTGCTCAGAGATGTGCTGAATTTCCTGCGCTCGGGGGACCTGCCGCCCCGGGAGCGCGTGCGGGCCGTGTACAAAGAGGCCCAGTACTATGCCATCGGGCCTCTCCTGGAGCAGCTGGAGAACATGCAGCCACTGAAGGGGGAGAAAGTGCGCCAAGCGTTTCTGGGACTCATGCCCTATTACAAAGGTGAGGGGCTCACTGTGCGGGGCAGTCGGGGTGTGAGGAGGGAGGGTAGCGAGGCATCTGTCAGTGCTGAGGTCTCCACCAGAACAAGTGGGTCATGGCTCGCCAAGACACCTGTCCTACTCAAGATGGGAGAGGATCCTGCTTCCCTTCCTGCAGCCCTCCCAGTCCCGCAGGAAGATTCAGATGAAATAGGGACCACCTTGCCTGCAACGTCATCAAATCGCATTTCAGAAGGGTGGTACTCATCCCATCCCCTTTGTTTCCTTTTGCCCTGCAGAACCACGATTCCTGTTTAAGTTTGTGCCCTTCATGGGCCCAGAGTCCCTTCCCCAGGGATCTGTCTCTTCCCTCTTGGGTCCACTGTCACTGGGGCTCTCTCTGTGCCCCGCCCCCCTCCCCACCCCCGTCCCACTGATGGGTGACGTGTTCACCCCCGCAGACCATTTGGAGCGGATTGTGGAGATTGCCCGGCTGCGCGCCGTCCAGCGGAAGGCCCGCTTTGCCAAGCTCAAGGTCTGTGTCTTCAAGGAGGAGATGCCCATCACCCCCTACGAGTGTCCGCTTCTCAGCTCCCTGCGCTTTGAACGGAGCGAGAGTGACGGACAGCTCTTCGAGCACCACTGCGAAGTGGATGTGTCTTTCGGGCCCTGGGAGGCCGTGGCTGACGTTTATGACCTGTTGCACTGCCTGGTCACGGACCTCTCGGCCCAGGGCCTCACCGTGGACCACCAGTGCATCGGGGTGTGTGACAAGCACCTCATCAACCACTACTACTGCAAGCGCCCCATCTATGAGTTCAAGATCACATGGTGGTGAGTAGCCCTGGCAGGGAGCAGAGTCCTGTCAGGGAGGGTGTCCGTTCCCCTTGGCAGCTCTGGGAGCAAGGTCCCTGGAAGGGCTGCTGGCTGCCCCAGAACCTGCTGAGGTGAGGACGGGTCCTGAGGCACAACTCCAGGCGGACGGAGGTGCAGCCCCAGTCTCCTTGGCTGTACCTTGGGGCCAGGTTCAGGGCTGGTGGCCCACGAGGACTTGGTGCCTGCGCTCACCTGGCCTTTCCTCGAGGCACGGCAGTCTCTGCCTGAGGCTTATGGGGTCCGGCTAGCGAGGGCTTGACCAGGAAGTCCAGAGAGGTTTTGTCACTTTCTTGATCTTGCAAGAGAGTTTCTGCCCTTTTTAGAGCCACGTTACCAAACTCACGTAGGCATAACCACTCCTCCATCCTGTTCAAGAGTCCCTTCCTTGTGCTCAGTGTATCAGTATGAATGTGAAACATGATGGGGGATTTACCCAAGGAGCCACCTAGAGCCCCTGGCTGAAGAAGGAACATTTTCTCTCCCTCTTCCCTCAACAGTAGCCCCACGCTTTGTTTTAGGATGTGGACTCTTTTCCTCCCAAAACATATTCTTCACCACCTTTTGGAGATGTAACCATAGTTGCCAAAGCCATGCACCAGGTTGGCCTTAGAAAAGCACAATGTTTACAGCCCTGCCTCAGGGCCTTGGCTTCTCCTACCTTCCACTAACCTTCCTTGCTTGAAGGGTTATCTTCTCATGGGGCTGGAATGCACATTTCAGGGACTCCTTTTGAAGATTCCCTAAGTCAAGCAGGCAAGATGCCTAGTTGTTGTGTTATCTTTGAGATGTAACATCCTTTCTAGAGGCTCAGAATACATCCTTGACCGCTATTCCATGTTAGGATCCAATTTGTGGTGAACCTCCTTGGATGGGAACCCCTGTTGCTTTTTCCTGCCAACGTTCTCCTTCTCGGAGATTGTCTGTCTTGGGGAAGGAAAGAGAGGGCCGGAGGAGAGGCGCAGCTATCCCAGGAGCTGTGGGAAGAGAGCAGCAGACCTCCGTTATGTTTGCCTCTGCACAATTCAGAGAGAAAAAGATCCACCAGCTTCTGTTCACTGCGTTTCCTTCTCGCGCTGTCTGCAGCCTGGGGCAGCCAGTCGGGGTGTGGGCCTGCGCCCCCTAGAGGAAATGCTCTGCAGCGCCAGTCACTGGAACGGGGACGTTCCCTTGCTGCGTGCAGGGCTTCTCCCTGTAATCGTGATTGAACTTGACTGCTCCTGGGTGTTGTTGTAGGGAGATTTTTTTTCTGTCAGCCTCATCGGTCTCAGTCTTACAAGACCAGATTGGCGAGGAGGGTAGTGGGGGAGCTGAGGAAGAGAAGGCCAAGCCCTGGGGCCTTGGCTGAACTCCTTCACGGGGCAGGGACCCCTTGGCCCCTGTATGGGAAGATTCCAGGGCATGGTCCCCCGCTCCTACACTGTATTCTTATGTGCGTGGAGCAGGTGTCCAGGCTGACATCTAAGGGGGTGGTCCAGTCAGTGGTTCAGGTTCTGAGATAACATGTTCTCTCCTTGTTCTCATCCGCAAACGGCTTGTCGCTTTTCCGGAGCTGATGTCCCTGCTTGGATCTTACCCCGACAGCACGGCTCTTGCCTTGTCCTCAGAGAAGGGTCTTTCATTTAAGTTGCCCAGATCGGCAAATAGATTGAACGCTAATACAGGTTCGTTTTTTGACAGACACTGAGGCAGGCTCTTCAGGAGGGAGCCAGTGTGAGGAGAGAGCAGATAGGTAAGCCCAGTGCCCGCAGTGATCCGACCTCGGCCCCTTCTCTTGCCTTCCCTGGCCCAGAGCATCACAGCACTCGGTTACTGAGAGTCCATACACATAAGACAGGGAGGGACTGGTTCACGCAAGCTCAAGTCAGCTCAAAATCAGGCCCTGAAGACTTGCTTGGGGCTTCAGGGACGCTGGATAGGAACGCTGTCCCTGCGCCTCTTGCTGGAGCCCCTCCATTCCTCTGCCCCCGTGTTGTCCTCGCGGAGGTGCTCTGTGCCGTCGTGGGGGGACAGGGCTGTGGCCAGTAGCCCAGGCAGAGCAGGGACACTGGCGGCCAGCTTAGAGCTCCTTCTACATGGAGTAAAAGAATTCGGTGGCCCTGTTTGGCCGTCGTCTGTTGAGAAGCCAAGGCCAGGCTGCGAAGCACTCTTGGATGTGGAGGGTTTGTGGTGATCGCCTCCAAATAAAAGTCATATCTGAGGAAGTGACTTCTCCTAGTTGGGTCCCTTTTCAGCTGTCAGTGGCCAAGCCCAGAACATAAGAAGCGTTGGGTAAGGAAGGAGGGCTCCAAAGGACGGCTGCTTCTCCCAGATTGAAAGGAAGTCTGTCTTCATGGAATTCTTGTGTGTAACGTCCTTGGGTCAAACCAAGGGGCCTGCCTTTGGAGCTTCCCTTATGTTTGACTTTGGGTACCTTTTCTCCCAGGTGCTCCATTCACTGGTTGGGAAGGTGAAAGTTATAGGAAATAGGACCGCATGGTGCAATGCTAGCTGCAATTCAGTAAGAATGAAAAACTTAACTGCAGCTAAGTTTGAAAAGATTGAAACAAAACCACAGTGAAACCCAGCACACCATCCCAGGTGGGGGAATTCTTTGGGTAACGCTCTAAATAGAAGACATAGAGGAATCGTCACCATCCTTATTCTACCTCTGGTGAATTCAGCAGGCTGTCCAGCGCTTATCACGTGGAAAGCAGTCGACTGTGCTCTGAAAATTTCTGTTCTTTCTCTCTGGGGCTTGGGATGTTCTGGGAGCTGTCTGAGCCTTGTGCCTCAGGCTGCTCAGGTGATATAATCTTCCTGTTCTGGGTTGCTCCTTGGAGGACTAGGAAATTGACATCTGCAAGCCACAGAGTGGGGTGAGCCTCACTGTGTGATCTTGGTCTAAGTTGGATCCTGAAATGGTTAAGACAAGTAACAACAACAAAACAAAAACCACTCACACTAATCATTTTGATCCCAGTTAGAATTTCAGATATCATCCTTCTGCATACTTCTGTCTGTATTTGATTGTGCTACAAGTGATTAAGCTTTCTCGGGTACCATTTTGCTGGGGCTCTTTCATGAAGGTGGCGCGCCTGCCTCGTGATCCTTAAAAGAGGGAGGCTTTATTCATCAGAAGCCAGAGTGTTGGGAACTGGGGTGGGAGAGGCACTTTTTGGAATTCTGGAAGAAACATACATGTATACATATGTTAATTGGAGGAAGGGCGGGCTGGCAGAGGGTCAGAGGAGGTGGGAACAGAGACGGGGAGGAGGGATAGGCAGTTGCCTCTGGGAGTGGGAGGTCACGGGGTGGTCGGTCGTCTTCCTTCTGTACAGTGTGGGCTTTGTGTACACAAGATAACGCTGCCTGTGTTTGTTCATTTCCTGTCTGTGAGCGCTTTGGTGCATGGAGCCTCAGTACCCTCACCTGGCATTAAAGTCAAGAATTAGAACCTGGGTGCCGTGCCTTTCTTGTTTAGAGACTTACTCTCCTCCCTCCTCCGCCCTCCACGCTGCCAGCAAATATGTGTTGATTTCTGCTTAAAACGTGGTATGTTTGGGGATGCCATACTGAATCAAACAGGCTCTTCCCTGAGACATGCGGCTGAGCTTCCGCCCTGACCTGAAGTTAAAGGGAGACGGGCCCCTGGAGGTTCCTCTGCAGGGAACCTCCTGCAGAGGAGGTTCCTCACCTGCTCTCCGTCCCGGCAGGCGTACTCACCTGTGCCCCCAGATTTCTGGGGTTTATAGGCAGTGCTGGCCATTCGTTCACGACCCTCAGCTTCCTCACTTGACCATTCTGTCTTTTAGGAAGTGGGTTCACCTGATCCCTTACTGAAGACCCAGTGTTCCAGTAGCTGAAAGCCCTGTACATCTTTTCTCCTCTCCTGGCCCTATACCTCCAAGGCACACTCCAGTACCTCAGTAGGGGTCCCAGGGAGGCACCAGCATGGGCAACCTCTGCTCCGTGTTCCTTCATCTCCATGATGCTGGGATTGGCTGAGGCCAGCAATCCTTATAGGTATGAGAGTTGGAATACATTGGGTTGGCCAAAAAATTAGTTCGGGATTTTCCATAAGATGGTACACAAACCCGAACGAGCTTTTTGGCCAACCCAGTAATAAACAGATTCAAGGTCCAGAGGCACCATGTGAGTGTCTGTCCGTGCAGCCGCCTGGAGCGGTCAAGGTGAAACTGGCAACTTGGTCCACACAGTGAGGGCAGGGCAGGTTTTTCAAACACTTTGGCTTCAGAAGATGCTGCATTACATGTGCAAGATCCCAAGAGGCCAGCAGAGGAACGGCAGCTCTGGTCGTAGCTGACAGAGAAGCCGCTTCAAGCTGCAGGTAGGTGCCCATGTGCAGCGGAGGCCAGCCAAAACCCAGAGCTTCCCAGAGCAGACACAGAAAGGGACAGTCTTCTCTTACAGCGGCTGACTGGCGTGCCAGAAGAGGAAACTGAACTCCTGCTCACGCTTTTGCCAACCATGTGCCTTTACATCCCACCCGTTCAAAGTGGAAAGTAACACAGAGACTCCTTGGGACCTTACGTCTGTCTCCGTGCCTGACTTGCACTTGGAGTCATTTGTATTAGTCAGGAGGGAAAAAATCACACGGTAATTTGAATAATATATATCTTTAATATAAATAGCTATTAATTATAGGAAGATTGGAGTAATGAGGGATTGGCTAATAAAGAGTAGAGATAACTATAAAGAATATAGGAGTAGCAGATGTAAGAAGCAGCCCCTAGGGCAGAGATAGAGCATCCAAGGACGAGTACCCCTGTCCCCCCAGAGCTCATACCCAGACCTTTTTTGGAGAAGGCGTGACCATGGCTCACCGAACAGTAGAGAAGTCATGGGGGAACTTGCTGGAAACCCACCCTCTGGGATGCTGGAAAAATCCGTTCCTTGGGAGGTGTCTTGCCAGAGGCCCTCCACGGCAAAACCACCCCAGGGGAGTGCCGGGGAAAGCTGTGGGCCTCTTTGTGCTGCTGACTACCCTGCATGGCAGGAGCTGGGTGCTGGAGCTGTGTGAGCTGTGAGCAAGCACACCTGAGCCAGAAAGGAAACATCTCCCTCCTTGCAGTGTCTCACCAATGCCCTCTACTAACAAAGAATCATATCATGTTAGTCGGCAAAGGCAAAAAATACTCCTAAGTCCCAACCCAATTTTTGCGGAGGCAACGAAGGATGAATATGGGACTAAAAGGCAGTCAGTACCTGGCACATCATCTACATGTGCTGATGACTCCGCAGATGTATACTCCTGTCCAGGCTTCCTGCCTCAGCTTCGAATTATACACCCAATAACCTGCCAAATATTGCCACTTCAATATCTGTTAGCCATCTCAAACTTAATACATCCAGATGGAATTCCTGATCTCCCCTCCCACCCCAAACATCCTCATTCCACCTCCTCCCTCTCAGGAAGTGGCACCACCATGCACCCAGTCAACAAAAACCTGCATCACCTTTCACTCCCCTCCTTCACCTTCCCCTTCTCCTTGCGATCCATCACCAAGTACTTGAATACATCTTCAAGCTGTATCGAGTTTTCACAGATTTGCTTGTTTGACTCACCATCATCTTTCATCCTGAGTTACTACAAAGGCCTCCTGGCTTAATTTGGCTCTCAATTACCCCGACTAACCTATTCTCCAGAATAGTCTTTTGAAACGGTTGATTAGATCCTGCACTATGCTGACTTAAAACCCTTTGCTTTTTTCTTTTTTTAATTAATTTTTATTGGAGTAGAGTTGATTTACAATGTTGTGTTAGTTTCGGGTGTACAGCAAAGTGGATCAGTCATACATATACATATATCCACTCTTTTAAAAATTCTTCTCCCATATAGGCCATTACAGAGTATTGAGTAGAGTTCCCTGTGCTATACATTAGGTCCTTATTATCTATTTTATATATAGTAGTGTGTATATGTCAGTCCCAATCTCCCAATTTATCCCTTCCCCCATGGTAACCATAAGTTTGTTTTCTACATCTGTGACTCTGTTTCTGTTTTGTAAATAAGTTCAAACCCTTGGCTTTTAAAATGAAATTGGAAAGGCTAACCATGTTTGATCTGGTTCCTGCCAACCCTTCCAGCCCCAACACACCACCCTGCTCCTTGTTTCCCATCCTCCACCCTGGCCTTCTTTCAGTTCCTGCCTCAGCTTTTTGTGATTGACATTTCCTCTGCCTGGGATGCCCTTCCCCCCACCCTTCTCATTTATGGCTGGCTCCTTTTCATATTTTATGTTCCAGCTCAAATGTTACATACTCAGTGAGACCTTCTCTGACCATGCCATCTCAAGCATACTCCCTCCCATTACCATCTATCACGTCACCCTATTTCTTTATAGCCTTTATTACCAATAGTAGTTGTTTGTTATGTCTCTATTTTCTTTCAAATAAGCCCCTCGAGGGCATAGATTTTGACTCTGTTGTTCACACCTATATCCCAATGCTTGGAACAGTCAGTGCCTGGAAAAGAGGTGCTCATAGTCAAGATCTGTTCAACAATCTGTCCAGTATATGGACAGGAGACCACTTGGAGCATCTTAGTATTACCATGGCCTGTGATTAAAGTCAGTGGGAAACTGCAAAAGGCCAATCCAGGCAGGATTACTAATGGGCCAGACCTTTCGTGAGTGAAAGTTTGGGTCACCCCACCAGGTAAAGAGATTGAGTATGGAGATTAAGTTTGATATAAGGAGATGCATATGGGTGCCAAGTTGACAGGGGGTGGAGTTATGAGAGCTAATTGTATGTGTCATCTTGATTGGGCCACAGTGCCCAAATATTTGGTCAAACATTATTCTGGATGTTTCTGTAAGGGTGTTTTTGGATGAGATTTACATTCAAATCAGTGGACTTGGAGTAAAGCAGATTACCCTCCATAATGTGGGTGGACCTCATCCAATCAGTTGAAGGCTTGAATAGAACAAAAGGCTCCCTCAGGCAGAGGGAATTCTGACAGCCGTCTGTCTTCAGACTTCACTGAAACACCAGCTCTTCCTGGTTCATCAGCAGACTGCCTTTGAACTTGAACTGTAATTCTTTCCTGAGCCTCCAGCCTGCCAGCCTCTCCCATCAGATTTTGGACCCACCAAGCCTCCACAGTCACATGGCCCAATCCCTTAAAATAATTATCTTCCTATATATACTGTATCTATCTATCTGTCTATCTTTCCCAGGATATGTTATCTCTATATATATATCGTTATTCTAGAAAGAGATTTAGATACATCCTAGGAGAATATATATGATGAAATGCAAAGGTAGCATACCACATGTTTTGCCACCTTACTATTTTCATTTAACGTTATCTTTTGGAGATCTGTTCCTTTCAGTTCATGTAGAGCTGCCCCTCCCCCCCTTTAAAAATTTGATAGTATTCCATTAAAAATATGTTCCACAAAACTATTTAAAAATAGTTTCTGCTGCCTTTTGAGATACACATGCCTCTAACTATTTATCAACAGATTAATAAGCCTTTCCCACATTTAAGCAAATACAGCCCTCAGCTCTCTTGTTCTTGATATGATAAAGACTACTTAGAAACGTTAAAAAAAAAAAAAAGGAAAAGTAAGATGGAGGTCTTGGGTTTTTTAGCTGATTGATTCTATAATGCTTATAGATTTGAGTCATGGTTGACCACAATATGGTTCAGCAAGAGAGAATGTACTCCTTTGCTTATGTGAATGATCTGTTTTCCTTGATTTTGGGTCCTATGGAAAATGGCTTAAGTTACGTGGTTCCTGGATTGCTTCTCACTTGGGAACTTGGCAATTTGATGAGCCCTTCTGCTGTCACTAATCTGATTTTCTCCCAGAGTCTATCCCTGCGGCTTTCCCCTGGGTTGCTTCATTCTTAGGCAGCCTTTATCTACTACTGCAGAGATTGCCTTTGCCAGAAAACCAGAGAAGAGAGAGCGTCACTTTCCTGAAAGCTAGAGAAGTCCTAGAAAGGAATTATGGGCAATCCTCACGCATTTGTTGAGGCCAGGGGAATGGCAGAGCTCACATGCCTATTCTTGGAGCCAAGGGATAGGGTCATCAATGGCTGAACTCTGTGGGCTAATAATGTAGGGAGGTGCGATTCCCCCAAAAGAAGCTAGGTAGACAAAAACCACACATCCTCTACTAGTTCTACAAAAGTGTATACTCTTTCTCTCTTCTGATAGGGACCTCTGTTTTCACTGGCAGACATTAGTCATAGCCACGTCTATGAGTTTAACACAGATCTCTAGCTGTTAATGGTTTCTTAAAGTCTTGCATTCTGCAAAAACCAACAAAAAAAATAATTTCCTCTGTGGGGTGAAGTAGGAGAAAAGGGGGAGAGGGTCAAGTTTTAACTCCTTTTCTCTTTAATGTATATATTAAATGGTTTGATATTAGTTTTTGATGAACTGATATGTGTCCTATCATATAGCAAGTAGAAAATTTAATTCTCCTTCTCTATGATAGTGATGTGATTTTACTATTACAAACCAGGCAAGTCTCATTAAGAAAGATTTGTTTCTTTTATATAACTGCTGCAAGAAAATGTTGCAACTGACAAGGGCTTATCTCCAAAATATACAAACAGCTCATACAACTCAACAACAAAAAATCAAACAACCCAATCAAAAATGGGCAGAAGACTTTAATAGACATTTCTCCAAAGAAGACATACAGGTGGCCAGTAGGTACATGAAAAGATGCTCAACATCACTAATTATTAGAGAAATGCAAATCAAAACTACAATGAGATACCACCTCACACCGGTCAGAGTGGCCATCATTAAAAAGTCTACAAATAACAAATGCTGGAGAGGGTGTGAAGAAAAGGGAACTCTCCTACACTGTTGGTGGGAATGTAACTTGGTGTGGCCACTATGGAGAATAGTATGTAGGTTCCTCAGAAAACTAAAAATAGAATTACCATATGTTCCAGCAGTTCCACTCTTGGGCATATACCTGGACAAAACTATAATTCAGAAAGAAACATGCACCCCTATGTTCAAGCAGCACTATTCACAATAGGCAAAACATGGAAACAACCTAAATGTCCATTGACAGATGAATGGATAAAGAAGATGTGGTACATATATACAATGGAATACTACTCAGCCATAAAAAAGAACAAAAAATGCCATTTACAGCAATATGGATGCAACTAGAGAGTATCATACTAAGTGAAGTAAGTAAGATAGAGAAAGACAAATACTATATGATATCACTTATATGTGGAATCTAAAATATGGTACAAATGAACTTACCTACAAAACAGAAACAGAGTCACAGACATAAAGATCAGACTTGTGGTTGCCAAGGGGCAGGGGGAGGGAAAAGGAAGGGAAGGACTGAGAATTTGGGGTTTGTAGATGCAAATATTTAGAATGGATAAACAGTCCTACTGTATAGCACAGGGAACTATATAATTGCTGCAAGAAATAATGGCTCAATGTTATATAAAGTCAAAATTCCTGTCTTAGTCACACATTATTAAAATTTGAAATGATAGGACAATTTGAACATGAAAATAAATAATTATAGCAATGGGTTATAACCCATTGAATAAATAAGAATCCATGAATTCATGTTGACACAAATGAATAAATAATTACATAAAAGAGGTAGAAAGGAAAGTTCTTAGAGTAAAATGTCAGCTAATAAATATAGAGAAAGAATGATGGGGTTAGAAAACCTCCATTTAGCAACCATCGTAATTATAACTGAATCATCATTAATCATCAAAGTATTTTCCTATAAATTACTAATTAATTATAAAGGTAAAAATAGTAACTTCACAGTGGAGACACCTGAAAGACTCCACCTTAATCATTAACCAAAGTTGTTAGCCAAAATGGGACAAACAGACATCATGCACATCACCTATCAATGCCTTGAGGAGAATACAACATTATGCCAGTGATTTTTCTGCCAAAAAATGAATAACCTGAATCTAATCATGAGAAAAAGTCGGAGAAACCCAAAGTGAAGAACATCTTTTAGAATGACCATCTTATACTTTACAAAAATGTCAAGATTATGAAAGACAAATTGAAATGGAAGAACTATTCCAGATTAAAGAAGGCTAAAGAGACATGGCAATTAAGTGATCCTGGGTTAGATTTGGGATCAGGAAAAACAATAGCTATAAGGGGCATTTTGGGGACAATTGAGAATTGAATAAAGGCTGTAGATTAAATAATGGAATTTTATCAATGTTAATTTTCCTGATTTTGATAATTTTGCTTTGGTTTTTCTCAGAGAATATCTTTATTCTTAGGAAATACACACTGAAATATGTCAGCATCAAGAACCATGATATTTGCAAGTTAAATTCTTTAGGAAGAAAGTGAGATAGAGAGGGTGCAAATGATAAAGAAAATGGGACAAATCTACAAGTTCAAGAAGCTCAAAAAACTCCACGTAAGATAAAGTCATAGGGCTTCCCTGGTGGCGCAGTGGTTGAGAGTCCGCCTGCCGATGCAGGGGACACGGGTTCGTGCCCCGGTCTGGGAAGATCCCACATGCCGCAGAGCGGCTGGGCCCGTGAGCCGTGGCCGCTGAGCCTGCGCGTCTGTGCTCCGCAACAGGAGAGCCCACAACAGTGAGAGGCCTGTGTACCGAAAAAAAAAAAAAAAAAAAGTCATAGAGACCCACAGCAAAACACATTGTAATCAAACTGTAGAAAGCCAAAGGAAAATACTATGGAAGCCAGAAGGGAGTCAGATGTCATATTTAAAGTGTTGAAATAAAAACCTGTCAACCAAGAATTCTGTATCTGGCAAAACTATTCAAGAATGAAGGAGAAATTAAGACATCGTTACTAGTAGACCTGCTCTGTGAGAAATGCTAAAACGACTTCTTTGGGCTGAAGAAAAAAGGACACCAGAAGAAGCCACATGGAGAAATAAGAACACCAGTAAAGATAAATACCTAGGTAAACGTAAAAGCATTATTGTACTAAAGGTTTATAACTCCTCTCTTTTCCCCTATGTGATTTAAAAGACATATATGCATAAAACATTAATTATAAACCTGTGCTGATAGGCACACAATTTATAGAGATGAAATCTGTGACAATAACAGGATAAAATGAGAGGGACATAGTTGTATTGGAAGCAGAGTATATACTATTTTAAATAAGTTGGTATTATTCAAACTAAGTTGTTATGAGTTCAAAATGTCAATTGTAATCCCAAAGGTAACCACTAAGAAAATAACGAAAAAAATGTACAGAAAATGAAAATGGTAGGCTACAGAAAAACAATTAAATACCAAATTATGAGGTAATGGAAGAATTGAGAAAAAAAATATAAGCTATATAGAAAACAAGAAGCAAAATGGCAGAAGTAAGTCATTATTTAGCAGCAATTACTTTATTTGGTTTGTTTGTTTGCTTTTTAATATAGTCAATCGTAGCAATTACTTTAAATGTAAATAGATTACACTCTCCAATTTAAAGTCAAAGATTGGCAGAACGTATTTCCCAAAAAGTTCCATCTATCTGCTCTCTATAAGAAATTCACCTTAGATACAAAAACACAAAGAGGCTGGAAGTAAAAGGATGGAAAAATATATTCCATGAAAACAGTAACCAAAGGAGAGTTGGGGAATGTAAAAAAAAAGTTGGACTTCCCAGGTGGCTTAGTGGTTAAGAATCCGCCTGCCAATGCAGGGGACATGGGTTCGAGCCCTGGTCCGGGAAGATCCCCCATGCCACGGAGCAACTAAGCCCGCGCGCCTACAGCCCGTGCTCCGCAACAAGAGAAGCCACCGCAGTGAGAAGCCTGCACACCGCAACGAAGAGTAGCCCCCGCTCACCGCAAGTAGAGAAAGCCCATGAGCAGCAATGAAGACCCAGTGCAGCCAAAAATTTAAAAATTAATAAGTAAATAATTTTTAAAAAAAAGGTTATAAGAGACAAGAAAGACATTATAGACTGAAAAAGATTTAATCCAACAAGATGATGTAACAATTATATGCATATATACACCTAATAACCAAGCACCAAATATATATGAAACAAAAAAAAAAGGCAGATTTAAAGGAGACATCAACAGTTTTACAATCAGAGTTGGAGACTTCACTATCCCGCTTTCAATAACGGATAGAACAACCAGAGACGAGATCAGTAAGGAAAGAGAGTACTTGAATGACACTATAATCCAATGAGACCTAACAGACATATATAGAATACTTCACCCAACAATAGTGGATACACACAGAACATTGTCCAGAATAGAACATATGTTGGGCCACAAAGAAAAGCCTTAGTAAATTTTGAAAGGTTGAAATCATACAAAGTATCTTTTCTAATCACAATGGAATGAAACTAGAATCAGTAACAGAGGGAAACTCACAAAAATGTATGCTTTTAACCAACGGTCAAAGAAGAAATCACAAGGGAAATTAAAAAATACTTTGAGACAAACGAAAATGAAAACACAACGTACAAAACCTTTGGAACAACGTGAAAGCAGTGCTCATTAGGAAATTTGTAGCCATAAACATCTACATTAAAAAAGAAGGATCTCAAAAAAAAAAAAAAAAAAGAAGGATCTCAAATCAATAACGTAACTGTACACCTTAAAGTAACTAGAAAAATGAAGAGCAAATTGAACCAAAGCTAGCAGAAGGCGGAAAGTAAAGATTAGAGTAGAGATAAATGGAATAGAGCATAGGAAAACAAGAGAATATAGAAAATCAATAAAACCAAAACTTGTTTTTTTTTTAAAGATCATCAAAATTGACAAGTCTTTAGCTAGATTGACTAAGAAAAAGAGAAAACAAATTGCTAAAATCAGAAATAAAAGAGGGGACATTACTACTGACATTACATAAGTGAAAAGGATTATGAGAATTCTATGAAAATATGTGCACCAACAAATTGAATAACTAAATGTAATGAACTAATTCCTAGACACATAAATCCTACCAAGTCTGAATCACAAAGAAATAGAAAATCTGAATATACTTATAACTAGTAAGGAGACTGAATCAGTAGTCAGAAGTTTCCCAACAAGTAAAAGCCCTGGACTTTATGGCTTTGCTGGTGAATTCTACCAAATGCTTAAACAACTAATATCAATCCTTCTCAAATTCTTCAGAAAGAAATTGAAAGTGGAGAGAATGCTTTCTAACTTATTCAGTGAGGCCAGCATTGCCCTAATACTGAGCCAGATAAAGACACTACAAGGAAACTACAGACCAATACTCCTTAAGAACATTAATATAAAAATCCTCCCTTTCCAACCCGGGACGGGCAGGATGGCTCCGGCAAAGAAGGGCGGTGAGAAGAAGAAGGGCCGGTCCGCCGTCAACAAGGTGGTGACCAGAGAATACACCAACAACATTCACAAGCGCATCCATGGAGTGGGTTTCAAGAAGCGTGCCCCTCAGGCACTCAAAGAAATCCGGAAGTCTGCCATGAAGAAGATGGGAACTCCATATGTATGCATTGACACCAGGATCAACAAAGCTGTCTGGGCCAAAGGAATAAGGAATGTCCTATACCATATCCGTGTGCGGTTGTCTAGAAAACGTAATGAAGATGAAGATTCACCAAACAAGCTCTATACGTTTGTTACCTATGTATCTGTCACCACTTTCAAAAATCTACAGACAGCTAATGTGGATGAGAACTAACTGTGCTTGTTCAATAAAGTTACAGAACCACCAAAAAAAAAAAAATTCCTCAACAAAATACTAACGAAGAATCCAGCAGCATATTAAAAAGGTTACATGCTGTGACCAAGTGGGATATATTCCCGGAATATACAATGATGGTTCAACATATGAAAATTGATCAAATGTTATTCACTATATTGAAAAAACTACCCAATCTTCTCAATTGATACAGAAAAAGCTTGTGACACAATTTAATACCCTTTCATGATAAAAACACTACAAAAAACTAGGAATATAGATATAAGAAAGCTACATATAAAAAACCCATAGCTAACATTGTACTCAGCAGTGAAAGATTAAAAGCTTATCTGCTAAAATAAGAAAGAAGACAAGGATAACTGTTTTTGCCAATTCTATTCAATGTAGTATTGGAAGTTCTACTTAGAGCAACTAGGCGAGAAAAGGAAAAGCCATCCAAACTGAAAAGGAAGGAGTAAAATTATCTGTTTGAAGCTGATATGATCTTATATGTAGAAAACCCTAAGGATTCCCCCCACCACACACACACACACAACCTGTTAGAAGCAATAGACGAATTGAGCAATGTAGTAGTACGGAATCAACACAGAAATCAGTTGCATTTCTAATAATGAACAATCCAAAGAGGAAATTAGGAAAAGAGTTCCACCTACAATGTCATCAAAAAGAATAAAATACTTAGGAATTAATTAAGGAGGTGAAAGACTTGTACACTGAAAACAGCAAAACCATTGCTGAAAGAAATGAAAGACGATGTAAATAAATGGAAAGACATCTCATGTAAATTGGTTTGTTGTTGAATTTTAGGAGTTCTCTATATATTCTGGATAACAGTCCCTTATCACAGATAGGTGATCTGCAAATATTTTTTTTCCTATTCTGTGAGTTGCCTTTATACTCTGTTGATTGTTGCCTTGGATGCACGAAAGTTTTTAATTTTGGTAAGTCCAATATGTCTATTTTTTTCTTTTATTACCTGTGCCTTTGGTGTCATATCTAAGAAATTATTGCCAAATCCAATGTTTTGAAGCTTTTCTCCCCCGTGCTTCCTTCTAAATTTTATCTTTTACATTTAGGTCTTTCATCCATTTTGAGTTAATTTTTTTACATGGTGTTGGGTAAGGGTCCAACTTCACTCCTTTGCATGTAAATTTTATATTATGTATATTTTACAATTAAAAATAAAGTTAAAAAATTAATACCCTTTGATTAGAAAAACACCCAGTAAACCAGGAATAGCAGGGAACTTCCTCAACATGATAAAGACCATGTATGAAAAACCCACTGGTAACATCATATCATGGTGAAAGACTGAAAGTTTTTTTCGCTAAGATTGGGAACAAGACAAGGATGTGTAGTTTAAGCACTTCTATTAGTATGTTTTCATTTCTCTCTGGTAGATTCATCTTACCTAACTTTTCTGCAGAATTTGACTCATCTGATCAATCCCTTGGCTTTCTCTCTCTCCTTAGCCTCCACATTACTCCTCTTTTATAGTTTTCCTCTTTTTTTTTTCTCTTTGATGGCTCTTTTTCTTTTGACACACTCCAGGATTTACTCTTAGCCCTCTTTTATCTTCACTTTTTCCAATGGGACTGATTTTTATAAGTTAATATACAAAACAACACATAAATTGAAATAAAGAATAATACAGTGAGTAGCCATATACCTATCACCCAGCTCAAGAACTAAAACATTGCCTGTTCAGTTGACTGTACCTTTGGTGCCCCTTTCCAATAGCCTTTACTGCCACCCCTTCTCCCAGAGGGAAGTGTGGTAGTTTGTTGCATTAATGGCCCCAATGAGTCAGACTTTGTCCTCACTTTTGCTAGTCCCCTCCCACTTTGACTTTGGAGTTTGCCCCTTACCTTTTGATCTCTTCTCCTTTCTCTCCTCAGTTCACTGCTACAGCTACACAAGTTGGCATCAGGAGGGCCTTTGCACTTGCTGTTCCCTGTGCCTAGAACACTCTTGCCCAAATACTTGCATAGTATTGTAGTATAGCTAGCTCCCTAACCCTTTGCTCTGGTCATCTTCTCAGCCAGGGCTTTCCTGTCCACCCTAAAACATCAAACTTCTTGGTTGCACTGGCTATCCCTCTCCCTTGCATTATTCTTTTCCATAGCAATGGTCACTATCCTATGTACTTTTGTAAATAATTTATTGTTTGGTGGCTCCTCCACCTCTTCCCTAGAATGTAAGCTTCTCAGCTTAGGTACTTTTTTTTTTTTTTTTTTAATAGTCTGGTATCCTCAGCCTAGCATACATTAGGTACTGTAGGGGAGGGAAAATAATTTTCCCTCTGCTCTTCTGAGTTCTTGGCTGAAACCCTTATAATAAAAGAGTAACAAAGAGGAAAACAAATAGAGATTTGTTAACATGTATACCTCACATATACATAGGAGATACCCAGGGAAAAGGCTTAGAATGCCAACTTAAATACCATTTTCCGGTGAAGACAAACAAGGAAAGGTGTCTGTTGGGGGGGTGGGGTGGGGGGAGGGTGGAGACCAGTTATGGAGGTGACCAGGGAAAGAAAACTAAACAAGCTAAGAAGTTTGTTATACAGGTTTAAGTCAGTGTCTTCTCCACTGATGAGTCTCTAGTGATTTATTAGAGTTGTCCTTTTCTTCCAGGTACAGAGGGGGAGACACTTTTACAAATAGCGATTTCCTTCCTAAATGTACGTTTCCCTTACAAAAGGTTAACTTCTAGTTTATTTTCAGGGCTTCTCTGTGTTTACTTTCTCAGAATAAGCCCTATGTCAAAGAGGCATATTTTGGGGTGGCATATTCTGCTACCTTCCAGCGTTTAGGAATAATTTGAGGAACAAATCAATCTCCATTTTGCAAATAACGAGCAGACTGAGATATTAGGCAAACTGTCCAAAATCACAGAGGCAGCATTTAGCAAACCTGGGATTCCAACCCAGGGCTCCCTCCCAGACACTGTACTATAGTATTTTCTTTTCTGTCTCTTATTTATTTATTTTCCAGTCGTGGCTGCGCTTTGTGCCATAGATGGCATCCAGAATACAGAGGCAGCTGCTGTCTCCAACATTCCTGAGATGGGAATCACGGAGAACTGGATTCCATTTATAACTCGACCATTAATACTGTATGACACTGGCTAACGTATTTAACTTCTGGAACTCAGTTATGCTCGGCTGTAAAACCGGCTAATAGATCAGCCAATCTCTTTAAGTCCTGTAACTCAAGAACTTTTAAAATCCTAAAATCCGTGTGAAGCGATGGGATTCATTAGTTTCTCAGGCAGCCTCATTCCCTACGGGATGGAACCTCCACTGGCCCAAACACCGCTCTGCCGCAGCCTTTGCCACCGCCTCCCATTCCAAGCTAAGAATGGGCAGTGTCACCCTCAGGCTACTCCTAGTGGGATCCCGGTAGCAGGAGTTGAGGAAAAGACAAGGAAAACACCCGCTTCTCCGCTGGCTCCCGAACGCTCCAGGTCAGCGCCCCGGGGCCAGCGTCGAAGCCGCCTCCTTCCCTTCGCCCTACGGCTTTGTCGGTGCCGTCATCCACGCCAGCCTCGCACCCCCTCTCCACCAAGGCAGACTCGGACTGACACCCTCATCCTCCCGGTGGCGCGCAGAGTCCCAGGAAGTGACGTCCGTGCGTGCGTGGCGTGCGCGCGCGGCGCCGGGGGCGGGGCTGCGAGAGGGAGGGCCGGCGTGAGGGCGGGTTGTGACTAGCACCCGGACCTACTCCAGCGACGCGGAGAGAGCGGCGGTCTGGACGTCGGTGGAGCAGCAGGTGAGGTACGGGGCGGATGGACGGGGGTCCAGGGCGGCGTCGGGGCAGTGGGGCGGCGGCGCCGTACCGGTGACGGTTACTGGGTCATTGGTCCGGGCTGTACACCCGGTTGGGGCCGTCTCGCACCGGTGCCTCCTGCCGCCCTCCGGCTCAGCCCGGGGCCCGGCGGCGCGGCCCTGGCCGGTCCCAGGCCGTCGCCGGCCCCCCTCATCCTCTGCGTGCTCGGCCTGCCCGTTTCGGGCGCTCGTCGCCAACTTCTCCGAGGCCCGGCCCAGCTCCGACGGGCAGACACGTATCGTTTCCTGGCCGCCGCCTGCCACCCGTCCACCCATCGCGGGATGGCTGTGCTCCAGCCGGCTCCCTCCTCACTGTCCAGTCGGCGGAGTGCCGAGGGACACCTGTAGTGGTGACCGGGCAGGTCGTGCCCCTCGGGGACCTGTCGCAGCCCGGCTTGGGCAGGGGCGCCGGGACCTCAGGGACCCGCGTCGGTCTCGGGGAGGGAAAGGTCCTGGAGGTGGGAGGATGCTCTCTTTCGCAGCGCGGGGACTGGAAGACTGGTCCTAACTTTCGCCCCGTGGTTGAGGGCGAAGTTGTGGGCCTGGGGTTAGGAGCAGAAGTCCCTGCTTCCGAATCGTCTCGGAGCAGAGCAGAGGTGATGCCCATCACGGAAGTTTAGTCGACAGGGTGGAAGGACTCAGGCGCTTCAGAGAATAGGTCAGAGCCTGCTGGTGGTGTCTCAGCGCTGGTGACCAAGCCCTGTGGTTGGGAAATGTGTCATTGGGCGCCGGGACTCGCCTAGCAGAGAGATTAGATGTGAAAATTTGTCAGGATGAGTTCACAGCATCACTGGGGAATAGTTTTTTTTTTTTTTTTTTTTTTGGGATCTGAAGAGTTTTGTTTGAGTTTAAAAAATAGTTGTACCTGTCTTCTCAGTAAATCTAAAACTGCAAAACAACCCCCCCCAAATCTATCAAGGTTACTAATTAAAATAGTTGTACCAAGAAAGCTTGCTGGAGTTGCAAGGAGATTTGATTTTACTTAATCCCTTTAATGATAAATAATGTTA
Organism: Lagenorhynchus albirostris; assembly: GCF_949774975.1. Classification (NCBI taxonomy): domain Eukaryota; kingdom Metazoa; phylum Chordata; class Mammalia; order Artiodactyla; family Delphinidae; genus Lagenorhynchus; species Lagenorhynchus albirostris. The sequence continues at coordinate 73,430,934 of NC_083109.1, forward strand.
ATTTTAAGAGTTACTGGTTCTTAGGTGGAAGATTAAGGTGTTCAAGGATTTGAATTTTTATTGACCTTACAAGCAATCATTTTCTTCTCTCTAGAAGTTAGCCACTTCAGGAGAGAGGGACAGCGAGGATACTCGCCATGCAGTGTGGTGAGCCGCAGAGCCCAGAGGGGGGACACCCCAGGTGTCTTGAGGGACTGCAGGGCATGGAGGGTGGAGGAAGGTACCAGGGAATATTTCTGGAAGTGTCTTGAAGAATGAGTAACATTCAGCCTAACAAGGTGGGGTGAGAATTTTAGAGGTACTGGGAATGTGGACGTGGGGCAACTAAAGGAGAAGAGGCCAGCAACTCCCAGGAGGTGGTTTTTGAAAAGTGAAAAAATGCAGACAGAGGCGGGTGGCACATAGGGGCAGAGATGCAGGAGATTCTTGGGCGTTTCTCTGATTGTGACAGAACCAGGGAAGGGTTTTAAGGAGGGTTATTTGCCTGGTTAACATGGAATTTTGTTATTTGCCTGCTTAACACACGGGCTGCTATGTGGCTAATGAGGATTGTGCCCTGTATAGTGCTTGATTATGTGCTAGCTTGTATTTTAATCGTTTCTGCTTGTTAAATGTTTGAATTGATTTTTTTTTTTTTTTTTTTTTTTGCGGTACGCGGGCCTCTCACTGTTGTGACCTCTCCCGTTGCGGAGCACAGGCTCCGGACGCGACGTGCAGGCTCAGCGGCCATGGCTCACGGGCCTAGCCGCTCCGCGGCATGTGGGATCTTCCCGGACCGAGGCACGAACCCGTGTCCCCTGCATTGGCAGGCGGACTCTCAACCACTGCACCACCCGGGAAGCCCTGAATTGAATTTTATATTCATTTACTAATTGTTTGTATGAGAGTGTGTGACCCTGCTTATTTGTAAACTTCTATAAACAGGAATTCTGCTTTTATCTCTTTGCATCTCAATCCAAGTCAGGCATTCATGAGTGTTCCATCAGGACGATGAGAAATCATTGATTTCTGATGTTGATTTTCAGTGAAAAAAAGACTTGACCGGTACTTATTTTAATATCTATGTATAGAAGAACTAAGGTCTTGTTTCACTTACTCTTCTCAGTCTTTGGCAGTCTGTGTTGACAATGTGAGTTTAATTTTTGGCACATGTGTTTATATTGGTTTATATTGGTTGCAAAGTAAACATCTCTAGCAGAGATGACCCATCCCTAAAATATAGGAGATACCTATGTGACATAACATACCTGTCTATTCTGTGAGGTAGAATAGAAATGCTCTTAAGTAGCTTCTTAACCCAGCAGTAAAGTTGTCACCCTAAAAAAAAGTTTCACAATAGAGGCCAAACATTTTGAAAGTCATATAAATGTTCATTTCTGTCATAAAGCATTGTAGGAACATAATGTATGTTGTTTCACATGACTGAAAGGCCTTGAAATAATCTAGACTATTGTTTGTTGAATAAACACCTAGGAGAAACAACAATTGACTCATCTTTATCCCACATAATATTATGTGGCTCTTATTTTATCTGTTTGTTATTTAGATAAAGCTCCTAAAATGCTTTAAGAAAAGGCTATACTTTATGGTGCTGCTTTCAAGTTACCCTGGGAGATTCCTGTTGTTGATGAAGTTACTGTTGTTGGGGTAGGCAGTGTAATTTTTATTGTGTAGTAAAACAGTTTTTCACGTCTCTGGTAGCATAGCTCACTTGTTTGTGGTCACTAGGAGGGTGAAGGACTATAATTATAATCAATTAATTAGATAAATTTGTAGTTAGAAGTTATGATCAGAATGCTAAGTATGAGTTCATGATAGGGTAAAATTTTACCCACTAAGAGAATATTAAGCTTTTTGTTTTGCTCAGATGACAGCAATAAGATTACTGAAATCCCTGAAGCAGGAATGTAGCAAGAGCATTTGGGGCTTTAAATTCTGTGCTGTCTCCCAGTAAGGAAAGCATCCCCTGTGCTAGGCACAGGGCAACTCAGAAGGAGCTGTACAAAAATTTTATAAATCATTTTTGAAGCTAGCCTATTCAGTTCTCATTCAGAATAAATACACAAATGCAACTGCATTTGTGGTGATTTCGTCTGTATTTTAAAAATAAAAATGACTTTTGGGGGATTTTTACATGGGATATATTTACAAGTTTCTGTGTGCTCCACAGTTAAAAATACATAATGAAAGTGTTTTATTTTGGTAGTTCCTCTGTTGTTAGAATTTCCTAATTTTAAATATAATGTTTGCTACAACACTTTCTTTTTTTCTTTTGGAGCACAAGAAAGATAATACCTCTAGAAATTGAACTCGTAACGTGTTTGTTAATGGAAGAAAATATCTTCCTATTGTGCTATACTGTTTTTTAAGTGGAGCATACCATTTACTTATATCACCTCTTGTTCCAGAAAGGATTCATAATGACTTACAAAGATACAAACAACATGCTTTTGGTAACAGACAGAAATAAAGGGGTGATGGATTTAGGACTGTGGGAGAAAAATTAAGATGGAAACAGAAATGAGATCTGTACACAAAGTAGTTGCACTGAAGTCTTAAGTATTTGTTAGAGGGCCACAAATTTGACTCTGCTTTTTAGTAGCCAGTTCAGAAAGAAATGTAATCAGTTACATGGTTCAGTGACCATAAGATAAAAGACCAGTTTCTCCTTTGGATTCCCAAAGATGCCTTGTATTGAGAAACTCCTCAACTACATCCTTAAGTATAAATACAGCATGCATTTCAGAGGGCTGTGTTGTGTTTTACTTTGTTTTTTAGTAAAATTCCTCATTGCCTCATTGTGTAGGGTGACGATGTAAGATCAAAACATAATTCAATAAAAACAGTTCTGGTGTTGGCAAAATAATGTGGACTAAGCACTTAGCTCTGTAGACTGATTTAATTTAAGGATCTGTTTTACATTATCTAGATAAGTAGATGGGGATTACACATTTTTCAAGTTACCTTTCATAAATGTTTTGTTTCTCAGTGGAGCTTTTGTTATTAATTTATCAGCAGTGGTGTTTGTGTTGGTGCTTCCCAACAAGTTCCTTAAGTACATACATTTTTTCTGTTGTTGGTTAATCACAGAGCCATATTTTTAGCAGGCATGCTTTATCGTGGGGGGTATGAAAATGGAGGAGACTGACAAATATTTAAGTAAAAGTCACTTCACCTCCACACTCAGATGGGCTGAAGGAATATCAGTGAATACCAAGATTCATTTCTGGAAGTAGGTTTGGGGTGTTAGCTCCAGCACAGAGAGCATTGGCTTGAAAAGTCCAGGCATGTAATTAATTAATTAATATTAATTATTTTATTTATTTATTTTTGGCTGTGTTGGGTCTTTGTTGCTGTGCATGGGCTTTCTCTAGTTGCGGTGAGCAGGGGCTGCTCTTAATTGCGGTGGCTTCTCTTATTGCGGAGCATGGGCTCTAGGCGTGCAGGCTTCAGTTGTTGTGGCACATGGGCTCAGTAGTTGTGGCTCGCGGGCTCTAGAGCTCAGGCTCGGTAGTTGTGGCGCACAGGCTTAGTTGCTCTACAGCATGTGAGATTTTCCCTGGCCAGGGCTTGAACCTGTGTCCCTTGCATTGGCAGGCGGATTCTTAACCACTGTGCCACCAGGGAAGCCCTGTAATTTATTTTTAAGAAGGGAACAAATCCACTCATCTTAGATGTAGTGTCTAGTAAATTAATGTATCTGTATTTTGCTCAAGCTAAATAAAAAGTTGACCTTTTAAGTAATTAGTTAGAACTTATCAAGTGCTAGCATGGGCCAGGCATGCTAATAATAAGCTCTTTACATGCATTATCTCAATGTTGTCATCTTCCTTTATTCCCTTTCTTAAAAGAAAAATATGAAGAAATGTGGTTCGCAGCAGTAACTTGTTCCAGGTCATACAAGAGGTGATAGAGATTTGAACTCAGGTAGTCTGACAGACTCAGTGGTCTGCACATATGACTTTATACTGCTTGAGGTGGACTAGACTGGGCCCACAGATGGGGCTAGACCATACAGTTAATAGAGGTAAACCCACTGGCCAGTATTAGAACCCACCACTGCAGAAGGGCCTTGAACAGTTCTGAATCTTCCATCCAGAAGATGAGCTGAGAGCTACAAGTTCAGGGCATTTGGCCATAGTTTATAAAGCTGGGAAACATACATCTTCTAGGCATCTATCAGGGTTAGAAAAGTGGGAATATTATTTTATGTGTTTGTTTGCATCTGAAATGCATGTATTTTTTATTTCTATTTGTTACAAATTTGTCTCATCAGATCAGGAAAACCACAATGATATAGTTTTAAAGATAGTGTGCCATTCTGGAAAGAGAGGTCTATATTTATATTTTAGAGTAAAACTTTAGCTGGTGATCTCACTGCTGTGATTTGGGATGAATTTAGGTTATGCCTCTGTAGTGACATTGCTAGGTATATATGTTCTTAAATCTTATTCCATGTTTTATTAGGAATTGTATTGCATTAGAGTTGTACAGATAAGTAAACCATTATTTATTGTGAGTTTTCATATGAGAGTATTCCAGGTTATGCCAGATTATTTTATTTTGAAGTATTGTAATATAGTTCCTACAGTATATTGTAAATTGTGACCTAGCCTACAAAACTAAAGAGTAGAGAACATCCTTATTCATCCTTAATTAGTAAACAGTGGGTGGAACTGTCCTTGCCTAAATATAGTTATGTAACGTAGTGTTTCCTTAATTGCATTTCCACAGAGCTTTTGTCATTGTTAAATAGGTTCCTGAAAAATTAGGTAGGCTAGTGACTTGAGTTTTGAATAGGATATTATAAGAAGAATACAAATTAAAAATGTGAAAACAAACAAACAAAAAATAGGCCAATGAAACAGAATGTCTAAAATCCATTATAATTAGTGTCTCAGGAAGTATTATGCTTGGCTTTTACTTAGCAAATTGGATTATGTATTTGTGTAAATTAATTAGCCTTTGCAGTTGGGGTTGTAGTGTGATAAGTGTGTAGATTTCATTTGTGGTCTCACATGTTGTATAGTTATGAATGGACACATCTTAAATATCATTTATAAGGAATAATCAGATGGCAAAGTATTTTTATACGACATGCTAGCTGCTGATACCTTAACAAAGCATCATGTGATGTTACCTGCCCCAGGAAATAGAGTGGCTGATGAGAGACAAAATTGAAATTAAGTCCTTTGAATATCAACTGTATGAAGTAGACACCACTTTCTCCCAAGAGCCTACTTTCATTTTATTTTATTTTATTTTTTATTGGCGTATTGTTGATTTACAATGTTGTGTTAGTTTCAGGTGTACAGCAAAGTGAATCAGTTATACATATACATATATCCACTGTTTTTCAGATTCTTTTCCCATACAGCCCATGACAGAGTATTAAGTAGAGTCCCCTGTGCTATACAGTAGGTCCTTATTAGTTATCTATTTTATATATAGTAGTGTGTATATGTCAATCCCAATCCCCCAATTTATCCCTCCCCCCGGTAACCATAAGTTTGTTTTCTACATCTGTGACTCTGTTTCTGTTTTGTAAATAAGTTCTTTTCAAGAGCCTACTTTTATTCTTGCACATATTTGAGAACAAATTGCAGGCAGATTTTCTTGTTGTTGTTACCCATAAGAGGTTGTAAGCTATTTCCCTAAAGAAGAATTTTTGCCTTTTCAGTATGTTGGTCTAATAACTCACCCCCCCATATAAATAAATAAATAAATAAATAAATATATGTATAAATATATATATAATCTCAACTTATTTCTTACAAAATAATGCTTGAGAAATAAGTTGAGGTTCTTTTGAAGTTTAAAGTTCTTAGATTCTGACAGAAAAACTGACTAGGAGGTTGGATTTTAGTCCAATCACTTCCAGCTCCAAACACCACCAATAATGGTTATAATGGTGAGTCTGCCATTTAAGTAAATGTAATACAAAGATTTCAATTTCAGTCTTCAGTGAACGCTTCAGCTGTGTTTGGAGGAGAACAATCTGAGTACTGAAAAATACTTAAAAATTTTTTTTCTTTTTCTGAGGGTTTCATTTCAGGAAGTCTAGTTTTTATAGTCATGAATTTTAGTGGCTTTACCAAACTACCTAGTCTAGTAAACACTACATCACCCCAGAATATCTTCTGATCTTTATTAATGTGTATGTTTTTGTTGTCTAAATCTGTCTACCTGTTATTTCTTGATTTTAAAGTTTTAATATTTTGTGTAAGCATTTCAGAACTCACCATAAGGTACGTATGTGAGTTTTATTGTATTGCAAAGAAGTCCGGTATTTAAGCTCTATGTTACTGTGTAGTTCTACCCTTCTTTGAGCTGCCATAGATTTCCTAAACAGAATTGGTTTCAGCCAGTGTATTCTTCTTAGCTCCCAGCGATGACTAATTTCTAACCAGTTGGCTCACATTAGAATTTTCTTGGTGGATTAACACTGTTATCCTTAATTCATTAGTAGTGCTTTTTGCCTTAAAGTCTACTTTGTGTGATACCAGTATAGCTCTACTTGCTTTCTCTTGATAAATGTTGCATGCTATATATATCTTTTTCCATCCTTATACTTTCCAACTTTCTTTGTCACTGAAAGCACCATGAAGTTAGATTTAGTTTTTTTTTCTTTAGTCTTTAAATTAGAATCATTAGTCCATTTAATGTAATTGTCACTATATTTGGTATTATATCTACCATCTTCTTTTTGACTCACCTGTTTTGTTCCTTTTTCCTTTTTTTAACCTCTTTTTGGATTATTTATTATTCAATTATTATTTAATTTTTCCTCTCTAGTAACTTCTTAGTTATACATTCTTTTATTCTTTTGTGGTTACACTAGAGATTATAGCATACACCCTTGACTTCTTATAGTCTAATACAAATTATAACTTTTTTTTTTTGGCTGCACTGGGTCTTTGTTGCTGTGCGGGGGCTTTATCTAGTTGCAGTGAGCAAAGGCTGCTCTTCCCTGCGGTGCATGGGCTTCTCATTTCAGTGTCTTCTCTTTGTTGCGGAGCACAGGCTCTAGGCACGTGGGCTTCAGTAGTTGCAGCACGCGGGCTCAGTAGCTGTGGCTCACAGGTTCTAGAGTGCAGGTTCAGTAGCTGTGGTGCATTGGCTTAGTTGCTCTGCGGCATGTGGGATCTTCCCAGGCCAGGCCTTGAGCCCGTGTCCCGTGTTGGCAGGCGGATTCTTAACCACTGCACCACCAGGGAGGCCCCAAATTATAACTTTTATCACTTCTTCAATAATGCTAGAACTTTATTTATTTTTTTAATTTTATTTTTTGGCCACGCCAGGAGGCATGTGGGATCTTAGTTCCCCCACCAGCGATCGAACCCAGGCCCCCTGCATTGGAAGTGCAGAGTCTTAACCACTGCCCTAGAACTTTAGATACTAACTCCATTTGTCTTTTTCCTGTATTTTTGTGTTACTCTGTTTTATCCATTTTAATTCGACATATATTTGAAGACCCATAAGAAATTATTGTTTTTGAATAATCAATATTCATGTATATTTCCTTACATATTTACTCTTTGCATTGCTCTTTATCCCTTCCTGTATTTTTGTTTCTGTTTGGGATAGGATAATTTCCTTTCCATCTGAAGAGTTCCCCTTCTAATACAAGCCTGCCAAGAATGAACTCTTTCATTTGTTGTTTGTCTGAAAAATATCTTTATTTTGCCTTCATTTTTAAAGGAAATAATCACTGAGCACCGCATTCTAGGTGGAAATTTATTTTCTTTCAGCACTTTTTTTTTTTTTTTTTTTTTTGCGGTACGCGGGCCTCTCACTGTTGTGGCCTCTTGCGTTGCAGAGCACAGGCTCCGGACGCTCAGGCTCAGCGGCCATGGCTCATGGGCCCAGCTGCTCCACGGCATGTGGGATCTTCCTGGACCGGGGCATGAACCCGTGTCCCCTGCATCGGCAGGCGGACTCTCAACCACTGCGCCACCAGGGAAGCCCTCTTTCAGCACTTTTAAGGTGTCATTCCATTGTCTTTTTTTTAAATTAATTAATTTATTTATCTTGGTTGCGTTGGGTCTTCGTTGCTGCGCACGGGCTTTCTCTAGTTGTGGCGAGCGGGGGTTACTCTTCATTGCAGTGCACAGGTTTCTCACTCCTGTGGCTTCTCTTGTTGCGGAGCACAGGCTCTAGGCGCACGGACTTCAGTAGTTGTGGCACATGGGCTCAGTGGTTGTGGCTTGCAGGCTCTAGAGCGCAGGCTCAGTGGTTGTGGTGCACAGGCTTAGTTGCTCCGTGGCATATGGGATCTTCCCGGACCAGGGCTAGAACCCGTGTCTCCTGCATTGGCAGGTGGATTCTTAACCACTGTGCCATCAGGGAAGTCTCTCCATTGTCTTTTGTCTTTTATTATTTCAAGAATTTAGCTGTTAGTTTTATTGTTGCTCTTAAGAAAGTAATGTGTCTTTTTTCCACTGGTTACTTTTTTTTTTTTTTTGCAGTACGTGGGCCTCTCACTGTTGTGGCCTCTCCCCTTGAGGAGCACAGGCTCCGGACATGCAGGCTCAGCGGCCATGGCTCATGGGCCCAGCCGCTCCGCGGCATGTGGGATCTTCCCAGACCGGGGCACGAACCTGTGTCCCCTGCATCGGCAGGCGGACTTTCAACCACTGCGCCACCAGGGAAGCCCATCCACTGGTTACTTTTAAGAGTTTTTTATTGTTTCTTTTGAGAATTTAGCTGTTAGTTTTATTGTTGCTCTTAAGAAAGTAATGTATCTTTTTTCCACTGGTTACATTTAAGAGTTTCTTTGTTTTTGAGGATCAGCCGTTTAATTATGCTATGTCTTTGTATGGTTTTCTTTGTCTTTATTCTGCTTGGGGTTCACAGAGTTTCTTAAATTTATGGGTTGTCTTCATCAATTTGGAAAACTTCATTCTTTCCTCTTAATATTACTTCTGACCTAATTACTCTCTCCTCTCCTTTTGGGACTCCAGTTACACACCTGGTAGACTTTTTCACAGTGTTCCTCATTCCCTTTTACATTCCCACCTGCCCTTGTATTTTCTGTTAGTTTTTATCTCTGCTTCAGTATGGTTATATTTTATTGACTTGGGTTCTAGTTACTAATCCTCTCTTCTACTGTGTCTGACCTGCTCTTAAGTCTACCCTTTGAATTCTTTTAGTTAATATACTTTTCAGATCTAGAATTTCAATTTGATTCTTATAGATTCCAATTCTCAGTTGCAGTTCTTCTTTTTATATGTTGTTTCCTCTTACTTCCCCTGTTTTTTGAAATAGGAAATTTAAATAGCCATCATTATTTAAAAGTCTTTCTGTTAACTTCAGTGTCTGGATTATCTGAGCATCTGTTTCTATCTATTTTTTCCTTTTGGTTTTCAGTTATATGAATGCTGAGCGTTATGAATAAAATGAAGCTCCAGATGATGCTGTTCTTTTTCAGAGGAAATCCTCCCTCCCTTTTGCTAGCCAGGTAGAGTAGGGGCTCATCACCTAATCCTATTAGGGACTGAGTTGTTGGTTGAGGTTGTGTTGCTGGTTTGGTAAGGCAGTGTTTCCCTCTAGTTTGGCTTTAATGCTAGCAAGTAGCCAGGCATCCAGGGCTTCCAACTGATAGTTTTGTGAATTCACAGGGGTCCCTCCTCCTTGTATCTTCTGTACTGTAATTTTTGTCTCCTGAGAACAATGAGATTGTTGAAAATTCTACTCTTGATTTTCAGAGGCTTTTAGTTTTGTTTTGAAGCCTTCTTTGTGCAACTGCAGAATTTAGTAAATGTCTTCAGCGGAAAGCCAGCCTTTCGTTAGGCCCAGTTCTTCAACTCTCCTCTTTCACTGGGATCTTGACTCCTTGAGTCTTGCTTTTCACCTCTTCCAAAAGCTCTCATGGTTCCTCTGCTGAAGGGAAGTCTGGATTCTCGGCTTTTTGCCCCAGAATCGGCAGATGCACTTGGGGGAAAAGTGGCTGCAGAATGTCATTTTGTTTCTCTGCAGTTCCTCTCTTTTTCCAGAACCTAGACCCTTCTAGTCTTGGTTGCTTCAGCTGCTTTCTCATGCCTTTAAACATTGATTTTTAAAATGTATCTGGCAGGCTTCCCTGGTGGCGCAGTGGTTGAGCGTCCGCCTGCCGATGCAGGGGACACGGGTTCATGCCCCGGTCCGGGAAGATCCCACATGCCGCGGAGCAGCTGGGCCCGTGAGCCATGGCCGCTGAGCCTGCGCGTCCGGAGCCTGTGCTCCGCAATGGGAGAGGCCATGGCAGTGAGAGGCCCGCGTACCGCAAAAAAAAAAAAAAAAAAAAATGTATCTGGCTTTCCTAATTCTCAGCAGGAGTGTTGGTGTGCCTCAAGCTACTCAGTCATATTCAGAAAAGAGTTTCCTGCTAGGAATGAAGTTATAAGAAGAAATTAATCTTTTAGTAATTGTGGTGCTTACTTTATAGCAGTGGTTCTCAAAGAGTAGCTCCTAGCTGCATCACCTGGAAACCTGTTAGAAATGCAAATTCTCAGGCCTTACCTACCCCAGACCTCCTGTATCAGCAAGTCTGGGTTGGGGCCCCATACTGTGTATTTTAACAAGTCTTCCAGGTGATACTTATGCATGCTAAAATTTGAGAACCACGGCTTTATAAGCTAGTCATTTAGCTGTTTAAGTTTCTTTCCCTACCTCCTACGCCCCAGAGAGTATATAAGGGTGTTAAAACCAAAACTTAGCTGAGTAAATTTGAAGAGCTAATTGGCTTTATCAAGTGATTCATGAATCAGGCAGCATCTCATCTGGCAAACAGAGATACTCTGAGGGGTTACACAACATGGAAGACTTTTATAGGGAGGAGGGGGGACAGGAAAGGAAGTCATCAGCAAGGAAAAAATGAAAGTTCATTGGAAGCAAGTAAAAGTTCAGGTGACGCCAGCTTCTCATTGGCTGAACTATGGCATTTTCTGTTGGCTAGGCTGGTTGCTGGGAAAGAAGGAAGTCTTTCTCTTGTTGACGTAGTAAAGTAGTGTACTTCCTGTTTGGGAGTGCAAGGTACATCTTTTCCTGTTGGAGTCAGTAACTGACCTCTTTCTCTTTGGGTAATTGATGGCTTCCTGTTTGGGGTAACTGACGTGGAGGATGATGAGTGTAGTGGTAGGGCGTGAGAGCTCCCTTTACAGGCCTTCCCATCACCAGTTCTAGTCGAGATTTTCTTTTTTTAATTTTCACAAGGGACAAAAGTGAAAGAAAACTGTCTCTGCAGGTACTTTGTCAGTCTCCTGAATAAATCATTTAATACATTTAGAAGATACCTATTGAGTATGCATTCTGTTCCTGGCACTGTGTTGTCTACGAACATGGAGTGGACAAGTAAGCAAGTAATTGTAATAAAACATGAGTATTATAATAGCTGTATTTATAAAATGCTATAGAAGCCAGAGAGATGGAATTATTCTGAGGGTGGGGAAGGGGCATTTGACGTTATTTGAATAGGTGGGAATTGAAGGCAGACAAACAGAAGTGTATTCTAGGCTTGTTCATACATAAGATGACCATGTACTTTATTATCGAAAACAGGTCACTTTTGAGAGCAAAAGGGATGCTTTTATACCAGGACAACAGGCATAAGCCAGGACTGTTCTCATTAACTGAGATATATGATCCTCCTATTTGTAAAGAGCAAGTAATGCTGTGAATCCACAGTTCTGTCAACTGGTGGAAAACTCATTTCTTTAAATTATTTCTAGAATTTATCACAATTCTTGTTGGATGGTTTATTGTTTCCTAGGGCTGCTGTAACAAATTACCACAAACTAGGTTCTTAAAACAACAGAAATTAATTTTTTTGGAGTTCTGGAGGCTAGAAGTCTGAAATCAAGGTGTCAGCAGGGCCATGCTCTCTGAAGGCTGTAGGGAAGATGATTGCTGGCAGTCCTTGGAGTTCTTGGCTTGTAGCTTCATCCTTCCAATCTCTGCTTCTGTGGCCACACGGCCTCTATGTGTGTCTCTGGGTCTCTCAGGGCCTTCTTATGAGGACACTAGTCATTCAATTTAGGGCGCACCCTAATCCAGTATGACTTCATTTTAACTAATTACATCTGCAAAGACCTTATTTCCACATCAGGTCACATCTACAATATTGGGGTCCAACCTATCTTTTGGGGGGACACAATTCAACCTAAAACAGATGGGATGGTTTTAGTAGCTTTTGAAAGTTTCTGCAGATGGGATGGTTTTAGTAGCTTTTGAAAGTTTTTGCCGTTTAATTTTTTGTTATGCACAAGGCACTTCTCAAAAACTTAGAATATACTACTAATATTTATTTGATTGAACCCTCTAACAAGTCTGAATAAATACATTTCTGTCCAGGCAATTGCTTTTTATATTTCTCTTATCTCATAGATATGTGTACGTCTAGCCCAGCCACAGCAACTGGCTAAGGTTGAAATGGCTGCAGCAAAGCTAAAACTAAGCTGTAAGTTTGCAGAAACAAAACCAAAAACCTTTGATCATTGAAACCGCCTTATATATTGCATTTTGCTGTTACTTTAAGTTAAGAGACATAATTTTTGGTCAGTTACTTATTGAATAAATAGACCAGTTGAGGAATTGGCTGTTTATCCGGAAGAGAGAGGGTAGAGCATGGTAGAAATAGACTCGAGCAGCCAGGTTGTTTTGCATGTAATTTTGAGTTATTTGCCTGGGGAATGGCATGCTCCGATTGGAGTCATAATTTCACTTTGATGAAGAGGGTGTGACATAATACAATAGAAGATTGTTGTCTAGAATTCATTCCTTAAGAATGCTGCTCTGCTGGCTCTGCTCATTCCAGCAGCATAAACTCTACATTATATTCCATGGGTTTGATTATCATTTGGAATTATTTGGGCAGGCTAGTGTTTGGATACTTTGTATTGTTATATTTAACATTGGAACTCTGCCACTGATTATCTGTGTGACATTCACATTCATTTTGGAGGCAATGTATTTAACGCTATGAAAGTCAGTGAAACCTGGATACAGTCTTTGATTAAAACTATAGTATCGGGGCTTCCCTGGTGGCACAGTGGTTGAGAGTCCGCCTGCCGATTCAGGGGACACGGGTTCGTGCCCCAGTCTGGGAAGATCCCACATGCCGCGGAGCGGCTGGACCCGTGAGCCATGGCCGCTGAGCCTGAGCGTCCGGAGCCTGTGCTTCACAACGGGAGAGGCCACAACAGTGAGAGGCCTGCGTACCGCAAAAAAAACAAAACAAAAAAAACAAAACTATAGTATCTTAACATACACAGCCAAAGGCTAAAAGATAACATAAAAAGAGCACCTATAAAAAGAAAAAAGATGTCATAGAAAAGTGAGCAAAGAACAGGAACAGTTTAATTCTCCAAAGAAAATATGCTAATGGCCAATAAATATCTATAAAGATGGTCAATTTAAGGACATGGGTATTAAAACAAGAAATGCTTCTTTTTTTGCCTTTCAGATTGGCAAAAATTAAAGACTAATAATGCAGTTTTTATGAGTTTGTGGGAAAGTGGATCACTGTAGGTGGGAATGTAAATAGGTATAACCTTTTTGTGAGGCCAATTTGGTGATATAAATCAGAGTTCACGAGGCACAAACCCTCTGACATTCTATGTCTGTTCCTAGGAAGCTATTTCCGTTTTGTGAATGGTCGGCTCATATCCTTATACTGCATACCAGAGTTTTACAAATCTTATTAGTGTAATTTCTAAATATGGTAAAACACTCTCGTCCTGTTTACTTAAAATATTCTGCCTAGTCTCTTATTTGCCTTTCTATTTTGGTTCTAAGTGGGGCCTTTTAAAAACTAGGTAGAAGTTTCAATGTACTTATTCAAATCAGTTTCCTTTCTGATTTCTCCTGCAGCCTGTGAGCTTAGATAGCCCTCACCTCTTTAGAAGTTTCATAAATACTTAATTTTAGTCCTTTCTATTTTTTCATTAGTCTTTTAAAAACTTTAACTCTTTAAGATTCCTGTTTAAGGTTCCTGTAATTAATTTGGGGGGTACCAGATTGCTGACCAGTTATCCCTGCATTGTTTATTGAAAATTCTTCCCTTCTCCTCCTTCCTCTAATAATAAATTATTTTATGTATTAGCAATTCATTTTGGGGTTAATCCATTCTGAAGTGATTTGCCAGTTCTTTTGCTAAGTTCACACTATTTTAACTAGTTTGTAGAAAATTAAAGTTCAGTAAATTAAGAGTTTTTTTTTTTTTTTGCGGTACGTGGGCCTCTCATCGTTGTGGCCTCTCCCATTGTGGAGCACAGGCTCTGGACGCGCAGGCCCAGTGGCCATGGCTCACAGGCCCAGCCGCTCCGCGACACGCAGGATCCTCCCGGACTGGGGCACGAACCTGTGTCCCCTGCATCGGCAGGAGGACTCTCAACCACTGTGCCACGAGGGAAGCCCAATTTAGAGTATTTTTTAAAATTCTTGCCTGTTTATTATTGCTGATAAAATATGGAATAATTTTGTCAAGTTCCAAAAAAGTCTTTTGGAATTTTTTTTGTCATTTATAGTAAACTTAAAAATTTTGAAACATTTGCCATTTATAAAATATTTAACTTTCTCATACTGTGCCCTGGCATATGTTGTCAACTATTTAAGCCATCTTTATATCTCAGTATTTTTATGTAGATGACATAATTTTCTTATTAAAATAGTACCTAGATGTTTTTACATTTCAATACTATTGGGAATGAGATCTCTATATTTCCTAACTTCTTATTGTCAGGCTATTGTAAGAATTTCATAGATTTCATGTACACATATTTAACTTGTTTCATATAAACATAAATTCTTTTATGAAATTCAGTAATTTTAAAATTAATTAATTCCTCAGTGTTCATAGTGCTTTAATTTCTTCTTTCAGGCCTTCTAGGTATATAGTCACATCTTCCATACTTGACAGTAAGCTCTATGAGGACTGAAACTTTATTATTACTTAAATTTGTATCCTAAGTGCCTGTCATGTAATGTAAATCAGTATATAAATATTTGTTGAATAAATGAATGAGATCATGATGAGTAGAGAAAGCACTATGAAAATATAGTGACTGCCTCTGGGTGATGTTTTCTTTATTTTCTACTTATGTCTCAGGTTTTTTAGAGTAACCATCTTTTACTTCTATAACTGGAAAAAAAACAAATTTAAGAGAAAAAGCTTAACTTTAAATTCTATTTCTTAACTGAGGTTCAAGGATAGTTTATCATTTTAGTAGAGTTGATTGGATGTTTTCTGTAAATCCCAGGTGTGTTGCCCAGAGGAATGATCTATGAGGACATTACATCAAACCTAAGAATAGGAAGCAGGACTCTTACAAGGAAGATAGTGGGAAGCTACTCAAATCTACAAAGTATTTTTTGTTTTTTGTTTTATGAAATGAACGTGGTTTGCATGCAGAGCCTTAAGGAAGAACATACACAGCTCTGTGGGCTTTGTGCTCCTCTGGCCCTTTTTAGGGTACCTAGCCCTGAGGCAGAAGTCACAGGAATCTCAGCTATCTCAGCAACAGAGATCATTTTTACTCTGTCCTCCCTAATGTGAGTGGGCCAATTGAATTATGCAATCTTTGTACCCAGGTTGCTCAGTAAAAGACTACTTACTGGAGTGCAGAGCTCAAATAGGAGCTGGGTGTGGCCCCTCTGACGTCCCCCACTGGGTGCAGTAGTGATGGTAGTTGCCTCTGGATTGTGGCCAGTGATAGGTCTTTCTGCCTGGGAAAGACGGAATTGAGTCTCAGAATTGATTCCCCCATGTTTCTCCCTAACTGAGGAGGGTATGGTGTCTATATACTCTGATGTCTAATCTGGATGTGCTGACTGTACCTGCTTTGCCTCACCAAAACAGCTTCATCATCACTGCATAGCCTTTCAAATCAGGGCGTGTACTTTTTTTTTGGTTGCTCACTTTGTTTTCCATACTTAGGAACAGAAATGATCTGAGTGATATGTACAACTGTCTGATACATGTTAATTCAATCATAGGTGTTTTTAATAAATTTTAAGTGGAATTTTTAAAAAACACTTTTAGTTTGAAATTACAGATTAACAGGAAGTTGCAAAGATAATACAGAAAGGTCCTGTGTACTCTTCACCTAGTTTGCCCAATGGCTATGTCTTATGTTAACTATAGTATAATGTCAAAACCAATAAGTTGACATCTCTACAATGTGTATTATAGTTCTGTGCCATTTTATCACATATGTAGATTCCTGTAGCCACCAACATAGTCAAGATACAGAACTATTGCCACTAAGATCTCCCTTATACCACCCCTTTATAATCACGTCCTGTTGGCAGACCCCAAGACTGCCCCCCAGGTCTGGTAATTCGCTAGAAGGGCTCTCAGAACTCATGTACTCCTGGCTGTGTTTTATTACAGTGAAAGGATATTAAACAGGATCAGTGAAGGAAAACAGTGCATTGAGCAGAATTTGGAGGATACCAAGCATGAGTTTCCAAGAGTCTTCTCCCAGTGGAGTTGACAGGGTGCATTTAATCCCTCAGCAACAAAATCTAGCAACATGTGTGAAGTGTTTTCTGTTGGGGAAGTTCACTTAAGCCTAAGATTCCAGGGTTTTTATTGGAGGCTGGTCACATAGGCACAAGCACCCTCATGATTGACCCCCCCCCCAAGAAGGAAAGCAGTATTCACCATACATCACACAGTCTGCACAAACTGTCTAGACAAGTTGGTACAGTGTGGATCAAGACTCCAGGCATACAAAACACCCTTATCAATTAGTACATAAAGATACTCTTAAGACCTCAGTTCCCAGGAGCTGGCCAGGAGTCAGCCACAGAAGCAGGCCCTTCTGAAAACGAGAATGTGCACAATTTGAGCAACTCAGGCCTGCTTGGTTAACTCTTCCTGGATACGGAGAAACAATTCTGGGCCCACAGTGGAGGTGAGGGTTGGGCAGGTTGGGGTAGGTACTGCTTTAGATAGAGTGGCCAGGGAAGGCCTTTCTGAATGTATGACATGAAAGCCGAGACCTAAATGAGGAGAGAGAAATCAGCATATGAATAGCAAGGGTCCCAGCATTTAGGCATTAGAACACTTGTGCAAAGGCCCCCAAAAGAGAGAAATTGAAAGGAGGCCTATATTAGTTTTCTGTTGTTGCCATAACAAGTTACCACAAACTTATCAGCTTAAAACAACACCCAGAGTATTGTAAGTATTGTTAAGTCAGCACTCCTGGCCAGCTCAGCCAGGTACTCTGTTAAGGCTCTCAAGAGGTCCAAATTAAGATGTCATCCAATCTGGGCTCTTATCTGGAGGCTATGGGGAGAATCTGCTTCCAGACATACTTAAATGTTGGCAGAATTGAGTTTAATGAAGTTATGCAAGTGAGGTCTTCATTTCTTTGCTGGCTGTCAGCCAGGGGTCATTCTCAGCTTCTAGAAGCCACCCACATTTCTTACATTTCTCCACCTTCAAAGCCAGCAATGGTTCTTTGAATCTCTTTGACTTCCCATTCTGCCCTCCTCTTCTGCTTTATATTTTAAAAACAATTTTATTGAGGTATAATTCACATACCATAGAATTCACCCATTTAAAGGGCACAATTCAGGACTTCCCTGGTGGCGCAGTGGTTAAGAATCCACCTGCCAATACAGGGGACACAGGTTCGAGCCCTGGTCCGGGAAGATCCCACGTGCCACAGAGCAGCTAAGCCCGTGCACCAGAACTACTGAGCCTGCACTCTAGAGCCTGCGTGCTGCAACTACTGAGCCCACGTGCCACAACTACTGAAGCCCCCGTACCTAGAGCCTGTGCTCCACCACAAGAGAAGCCACCACAATGAGAAGCCTGCACACCGCGGGGAAGAGTAGCTCCAGCTTGCTGCAACTAGAGAAAGCCCATGCACAGCAACAAAGACCCAATGCAGCCAAAAATATTAAAAAAAAAAATCATTTGAGGAACCATCAGATGGTTTCCAAAAGCATCTGCACCATTTTACATTCCCATCAGCAATGTATGAGTGCTTCAGTTTCTCCACATCTTTGTGAACACTTGTTATTATCTGACTTTTTTTTGGGCGGGCTGTGTTGGGTCTTCGTTGCTGCATGTGGGCTTTCTCTAGTGGTGAGCGGGGGCTACACTTTGTGGCAGTTGCACGGGCTTCTCACTGTAGTGGCTTGTCTTGTTGCGGAGCACGGGCTCTAGGCGCGTGGGCTTCAGTAGTTGTGGCGCATGGGCTCAGTAGTTGTGGCTTGCGGGTTCTAGAGTGCAAGCTCAGTAGTTGTGGCACACAGGCTTAGTTGCTCCGTGGCATGTGGGATCTTCCCGGACCAGGGCTCGAACCTGTGTCCCCTGCATTGGCAGGCGGATTATTAACCACTGCACCACCAGGGAAGTCCTATCTGACTTTTTAATACTACCCATCCAACTGAATGTGAAGTGGTATCTCATTGTTGTTGTTGTTGTTTTTCTCTCATTGTGGTTTTGATTTTTATTTCCCTAATGACTAATGATGTCAAAAGTCATTTAACATGCTTATTGACCATTGGCATATCTTCCTTGGAGAAGTGTCTATTCAGATCTTTTACCCATTTTGGAAATTGGGTTGTTTATCTTTAAAAATATTGAGTTATAACAGTTCATTACACATTCTGTATATAAGGTCTTTATTAGATACATGATTTGCAAATATTTCTCCCATTCTGTGGGTTGTCTTTTCACTTTCTTGATGGGGTCCTTGGAAGCACAAAAGTTTTTAATTCTGATGAAGTACAATTTATCTCTTTTCTTTTGTTGTTTATGCTTTTGGTGTCATATCTAAGAATCCTTTACCAAATCCAAGATCATGAAATTTTACCTGCTTTTTGGCCAAGAGTTTTTATAGTTTTAGCTTTTACATTTAGGTCTTTAATCCATTTTTAGTTAACTTTTATACGTGGTGTGAGACAAGGATTCGTCTGCATATGGTGATCCCATTGTCCCAGCACGATTTGTTGAGAAGACTCTTCCATTTGATAGTTGTGACTATAGATATGTGGGTTTATTTCTAGACTCACAGTTCTATTCCATTGCTCCACATGTCTGTCCTTGTGCCAGTTCCACACTGTTTTGATTATCGTAGGTTCGTAGTAAGTTTTGAAATTGGTAACTGTAAGTGCTCCTACATTCTTTTTCCAAGATTGTTTTGACTATTCTGGGCTCCTGTCCTCTTTTGCATTTAGGGTTCATGTGCTTATATTGGCCCCACCTGGAAAATCAGAATAATCTCTCTATTTTAAGGTCAACTGATTAGTAATCTTGTCTGGAAAGTCTTTTTTTGGCCATGTGAGATAACATAATCACAGGTGTAAAACAGAGTGAAGGTCATGGGGGCACAAAGCCTATGACGCTTAGATTTGTGAAAAGGTGAGAGCAGAAGTTGGATAGAAGGGTATGAATGGAAGTTTCAGAAATATTAATTTGTCCAAAGTCACATTTCAGAGCTGGGATTTGAATGCAGATTTGACCGATCTCCATGTTCTCATGTGCACATCAAATTGGTCTTCATAGACACATAGCTATTATTTTTAAGTTTTCATCTTAACCTGTTGAGTTCTTAGTATATGCTAAGTAGTCCTCACAGCAATTCTATTATGTTTTTCTGGCTCTCACATAGTACCTGGGCAAGTCTCTGAGTGCAGGTAATAGGCTCTACTGGAGCTGGCATAAGAAAAAAACAGTCAGGGATCAAGGGGTGTGTTTCAAAATCTGAGGGTAGGCAAGCAGCTAAACCTTAGAAAAGGATTGGAACTGAGAAATGGAAACCCCTCAGGACCTAGAGAGTATTTTTCTTCTGCCACTTTTCTCTGCTTCTTGTTGTATATCTTGTTGTATACCAGTCTGTTGTATCTGCAGACTGGTTACTCAGACCACTTGTTGGAAGGTGGTCATGCCACAACTTCTCCGTCATTCAAGAAAACAGCCCAGACTTAGTCCCATTTCCAAAACTTCATTTTGGGTCAAGTGTCCACCTCTGGATCAATCAGCTGTGGCCCTGCAGTGGTGGGGAAGGGGGGACTACACCATATACAAACATGGCAGCTGACCTTTGTAGATTTGGGGAACAGTTCCCTGAGGAAAGGGAAGTTGCTGACACATGTGTTAGGTAGACTCCCTAAAATGTGTTCATTTTAGTAACAGACCTGTGCTATAGTCTTTGTAGTATAAAAAATTTTAAACTTACTGAATTGGTATAAGGAAAAAACATATTTCTTTTTGCCTACTCCTCTTGGAATTGAAGAAAGGGACCACAGGATGTTTATGGTGAGATTAGCTCAGACGCTCAAAATAGTTTGATGGCACTCAGGACTTAGTACAAGTGTAGGCTCTTGTGATGTCCCTGCCACTTACTACCTTTTTGATTGAACAAATCATAATTTCTCAGTCTCAGTGTCTTTATCTATATTATAATAGGAGAAAGTAGACGGCCTTTAAAGTTTCTTATCATTTTAGACTCTGGCTATATTTTGTTATTCTTCCTTTCTACCTCAGCCTCATTTACTAAATGATAAGTGCGATAGATCTAAATCCTGTCCTTGGAGGGCTTTAATCTCATAGAGGCAGTGAAGAGTATTTGTAAACGTGCAGGTCTCCCTGCCATGTCTCATTAGTTAACTCTTACAGACCCTACTGCCAGAGTGTGTTGCCATCCCTCCCCTTTCCATTCCCACTGTATTACCTCTATTATTATAACCTCTTACTGTATTTGTCTCTTGATCACTATCCCTGTCTCCTGTGCTGCACTTTTCACCAATCCAAACTAGAAATTGCCTCTCAAATTAAAAAAAAAAAAATCATACAGTAAAGTTGAATTTTGGGGGAGTATACAGTTCTGTGAATTTAAAAACATGTATAGATTTCTGTAAACACCTCCATAATCAGAATACAGAACAGTTCTATCACCTCTAAAAAAGTTCCTTGTGCTATTCCTTTATAGACACCCTCCCTCCAACCCTAATTCCTAACAAACCCTGATTATACAGTATGTAAACTTTTTTCAAAAATATTTATTTTATTTACTTTATTTATTTATTTATTTTGGCTGTGCCGGGTCTTATTTGCAGTATGTGGGATCGTCGTTGCAGCGTGCGGGATCTTTAGTTGCGGCACGCGGGCTTCTTAGTTGCAGCATGCATGCGGGATCTAGTTCCCCGACCAGGGATTGAACCCGAGCCCCCTGCATTGGGATTGTGGAGTATTACCCACTGGACCACCAGGGAAGTCCCTACAGTATGTAAACTGTTAAAACTGGCTTCATTCACTCATCATAACGCCTTTGAGATTTCATCCAAGTTGTTGGGTATGTTTTGTTGTTGTTGTTTTTGCTGAGTAGCATTCCACTGCATGGATGTACCACACAGTTTGTTTATTCATTCATCTATTGAAGGATATTTTGGTTGTTTCCATTTTTTAATGATCATAAATAATGTTACTAGAAACAGTTTTGTATAGATTTTTGAGTGAACATCAGTTTTATTTCTCTGGAGGAAATAACTGGGAATAGGATTGCTGGGTTGTATGGTAAGTGTATTTAACTTTTTATGAAACTACCAAATTGTTTTCCATGGTGGTTGTACTATTTGCATCCCACTAGGAGGGTTCTAGTTGCTCTGCATCCTTGCTACCACTTGGTATTGTTCTTAATTTTAGCCATTCTAATAGGTGTGTAGTGAAATCTCATGGTGGCTTTTTTTTTTTTTTTTTTGCGGTACGCGGGCCGCTCACTGCTGTGGCCTCTCCCGTTGCGGAGCACAGGCTCCGGACGCGCAGGCTCAGCGGCCATGGCTCACGGGCCCAGCCGCTCTGCGGCATGTGGGATCTTCCCGGACCGGGGCAGGAACCCGTGTCCCCTGCATCGGGAGGCGGACTCTCAACCACTGCACCACCAGGGAAGCCCTCATGGTGGTTTTAATTTACATTTCTCTAACGGATGATGATGTTGAACAACTTTTCACGTGCTTATTTGCCATGTTGTCAAGAACTGTGACTGACATGGGTTTTTACCCTCTTAAACGTAACAAGTTAGCCTGCCAGTTTCATGGATGCTGGCAGAAGTCATGAGACTCTGGAGTCGGAGACAAAGGACTTTATTATTCATAGGACATCAATAAAACAAGCTTCATCTCACATGGGCTACCTTTGCCCCCAAGTCCCATGGGGCTGGTGTCACAGCTGAGGAACCTAAGCTTAAGGGACCCAAATCCTTTATAATGGGCAGCTAACAAACCCACCTGACTTTTGACCTGGAGGGAAACATTATATCTATTTTACTTGACAGTAAACAAACTTGCCCTTTCTCTGGAGGGAGACAGTGATCTGTTCCTCCTGAGAATGTTAGATATGCAAATATCCTTGAAGAGATAGTCTGTCACGAAGGCCTCTTGTACAGAAATGTGAGACACCCGTGGAGAATTGTCTCCCAATGTGTATATCTTCTTCGCATAAGTCTGTTCAAGTCTTTTGCCCATTTTTTTAATTGGGTGGTTTTTCTTTCTGTTGAGTTTTGAAAATTCTTTATATATTCTGGATGCAAGTCCTTTGTCAGATATATGATTTGCGAGTATTTTCTCCCAGTCTGTAGTTTGTGTTTTCATTTTCCACGTAGTGTCATTGGAGAAGCAAAAGTTTTTAGTTTTGCTGCCAAGTTTGGGCTGCAGGTTCCAACCCTACTTCTGTGAGCTGTGGTTCCCACGTTGGTTCATTTTTCAGAGGCTTTGCAGTGCTATTTTGATCTGTTTCCTGCGTGTGTCGGTCTGAAACCTGTGCAGTGGTCTCTATTAGTGTGAATTTTAGTCTCTGATCCTGAATAGCATCAGACCCATGCACACATTTTCAGCTTGCTTTCTTGAGTTCTCCTCATTGATTCCTCCTGTATTTTTAAAGTTCTCTTGGGGCTCATCTTCTCTCCTCTGGGTGGAAAGCTGTGGAATTAGTAACCCCACTCTGTCTTGTACTCCCATCACTGTCTAGGAGACTAGAGAGTGGGAAAAATGGATAGTTCCCCTTCCTCCGAGTTTAGCTCCTGCAGTCTCTCATTCCAGCCGCTTCTGTGAACACCATGTGATTGCTCATGGCTCAAGAGAAGGAGGAAAAAAAAAGACAAGAAAATGGAGGGATTTTCATATTTCCCTCTCAGTGTTAGGAGTTCTCTTTCTCATTCTTTGAGCCAGAGCTAGAGGAGCTCTCTCTGTGCCCTGGTGTCCATTTCTGGGTTGGCTTGGTGATACTGGAGGGGAAAAAAGGGTAAACTCACCGAGGATTCAGTGATATACTGAATTCTGGTCTTCTTCCTTAATTCTTCTCCTCCCTTTTGCCTTTGAAAATCCTCAAAAATAGTGCTTAGCGCGTGCCATCTAGGTTTTATAGCTGGACTACACCTGTGAAGTCTCTCTTCCCCACACCCTGCGGCTGCTCAGTCTGTCCTCATTTTTTTTTCTTATATTTATTTTTATCCTTGATTTCCTTCTCGGGGTCACCCATCTGCCTGCATCCCTTAATGTTTAGCCGAAGATTGTTGTTTGTTCGAAGACTGAATTTGTGCACAAACATCTCTAGCCAGTAAGGCTTCCAATGTCTGGCCAACAGAGACTGTGCATACACACAGGAGATGTGAGAGAGCCAGTTGGTGGCTTGAAGTCTGAATGCATTCCTTGGTTCACACTTTGATCCATCAGCAGAGAGGAAGTTTTGTCTATCTTTATAGTTGATTTTGGTGGAGAGGATTTATTGTCCTCCTCACTTCATCATACTGGAAGACAGAACTCCACCTCTCAAGTTTTATGTCTTAAAATAGACACCTATCCTGATTTCCCCTTTTCACTGAAACAACAATGCTGTAACCCAGACTCTTGCCTGCAGTTTTAAAAAGGCATTATAATTGAACTTCACACGTAACTGCTTCTGTTTACCTCCTACTTATACCACATCATTCATGTCCTGCATTTGCTGTCCTGTCTCTGAGTGTTTTGCAAAAGATGTTCTTCCTGTCCGGAATGTCTTCCCTCTTTTGTGTCATCGCTCCAAGACCCTCTAAGCCTCAACTCAAGGCTCTTGAAGGTCTACATCCCCCACCCTTCACTCCTTGGCCCAGGTGGTCTCTCCATGCTCCCTAAGTCAGAATGACCTCACCTTCTCCCGCCACCCCTCGGTTTCATAGCACTTTTCTCTTTTTCTTCATTGTTCATGCTGCCTGTGTTTTTGTTTATGAATTTTCACATCTAATAAAATGGAGATAATATCTACCTTGGTTTTTGTGAGAAATAATTATCCTGGGTACCTGTCACAATATTAGGCATGTAGTGAGTGGTGGCAAACAGTAGGGCCTTGAATGCCATCTCAAGGAGTTTAGATTCTATTCTGATGCTTTAATTACACTTGTTTTCTTGGTGAATGTTAAATTATCTCATTTGGGACAAAGTATTCACTTTTATATCGTTGAAATGAAGTTGTGTTTTTGAGCCAAATGACATAATGTAGTAAGAACACAGAGTATTTCAAGAAGATTGTACTTTGTCCCTCAGGTTTAAAATGGTAGCAAATAAGGATCTATTAGTCCCCCTTTTTTTAATATTAAAATCTTTTTTTACTGTGGTAAAAAACACATAACATAAAATTTACCATCTTAACAATTTTTAAAGTGTACAGGGGCTTCCCTGGTGGTGCAGTGGTTGAGAATCTGCCTGCCAATGCAGGGGACTCGGGTTGGAGCCTTGGTCCGGGAAGATCCCACGTGACACGGAGCAACTAAGCCCGTGTGCCACAACTACTGAGCCTGCACTCTAGAGCTCACGAGCCACAGCTACTGAGCCCATGTGCCACAACTACTGAAGCCTGTGCGCCCTAGACCCCGTGCTCCACAACAAGAGAAGCCACCGCAGTGAGAAGCCCGCGTACCGCAACGAAGAGTAGCCCCCGCTCGCCACAACTAGAGAAAGCCTGTGTGCAGCAATGAAGACCCAATGCAGCCATAAATTAATTAATTAATTAAAAAATAAAAACGTGTACAGTAGGGTTAACTATGTGCACCTTGTACAACAGATCTCTAGAACTTTTTTGTCTGGCAAAACTGAAACCCTATACCCATTGAACAGCAACTCCTCTTTGCCTCCCTTCCCCCAGCCCCTGGCAACCATCATTCTACTTTCTGGTTCTGAGAGTGACTAATTTAGATACCTCATGTAGGTGGAATAATGTCTTTGATTTGCCTTTTTGTGATTGGCTACTTGACATAATGTTCTCAAGGTTCATCCATGTTGTAGCATGTGATAGGATTTCCTTCTTTTTAAAGGCTATATAATATTCCATTGTATATACCATGTTTTCTTCATCCATTCATCCTGTGTTTGTAGATTCATCCTTTGATGGATATTTAGATTGCTTGGCTGTTGTGAATAATGCTGTGAATGTTGTGAATAATGCTTGAATGTTGTGAATAACAACTCTTGGCTGTTGTGAATAATGCTCAGTGAACATGAGTGTGCAGGTATCTCTTCAAGATCCTGTTTTCAGTTCTTTTGGGTGTATACCCAGAAGTGAGATTGCTGGATCATATGATAATTCTATTTCTAATTTTTTGAGGAAGCATCATACTGTTTTCCCCAGTGGCTGTACCATTTTACATTCCTACCAACTGTACACAAGGGTTCCAATTTCTCCACATCCTTGCCAACACTTGTTATTTTTGTTCTTTTTGATGATAGTCATTCTATCAGGTGTGTGGTGATATCTCCTTGTGGTTTTGATTTGCATTTACCTGATGATTAGTGACATTGAGCATCTTTTCACATGTTGGCTCTTTGTACATCTTCTTTGGAGAATTGTCTGTTCATGGCCTTTGCTAATTTTTAATTGGATTTTTGTTGTTGTTGAGTTTTAGGAGTTCTTTACATATTCTGAATATTAACCTCTTATCAGATATATGGTTTGCAGATATTTTATCCCATTCTATAGGTTGCCTTTTCACTCTGTTGATTCCTTTCCTGTGTAGAAGTTTCTAAGTTTGATGTAGTCCCATTTGTGTATTTTTGCTCTTGATGCTTGTACTTTTGGTGTCATATCCAAGAAGTTGTCTCCAAATCTAACGTTGTGAAGTTTTTCCCCTATGTTTTCTTCTAGGAGTTTTATAGTTTCATGTCTTCTGTTTAGGTCTTTAATCCAGTATTAGTCCTTCGTAAAGTGTTCTTTATATTATTGGGCAGGAATAAGAAGTTTGTTCTTTGGTATGACAGTAATTTGTAATATTTAAACTTTCTTTTTCCCTCCTTCCCTCCCTCTCTCCTTTCTTCCATTATAGCTTGAAGATGATAGACTCATTCTTTTTTTTTTCTTAATTGCTTTGCTGTGAGTAGAATGATAGTGAATTCATTTTCAACAAAACTTTCTTGTTTGCTCTTTGATTAACAGGAAGAAGATGAGTCTTAAGTCTGAGCGCCGAGGAATTCATGTGGATCAATCAGAGCTCCTGTGCAAGAAAGGATGTGGTTATTACGGCAACCCTGCTTGGCAGGGTTTCTGCTCCAAGTGCTGGAGGGAGGAGTACCACAAAGCCAGGCAGAAGCAGATTCAGGAGGATTGGGAACTAGCAGAGCGGTAAAAGGACTTAACTAGGGGTGGTTTAACAGTGATATAACTGGATACATAGCTCTGTCATTGTCAGAATACATTTTTTTCTTCTGTTTTGATCTGTCAGCAAGTCAGTTTAATATTAAGAGAAATGAATTTTTTCCCCTCATTCAGCGTTTAATGAGTAGCTTTCAGTGATTTCTTTATTTTGTCTTTGTCTTCACTTTTAATTGTTCTGTGTTTGGGATGCGTTAGTCTTAGTTCTCTAATAAAGACAGTAAGCTCCTTGGAGTGGAAGAATGGAGATAAGCATATTTTGTGGTGAAGATTAAATGAGGTTATTGCACATGACTTTCATCAAGCATTATTTTCCTTGTTCTTTTAATATATCCAGCACGGCATCTGGCACAGTGATAAGCACATAATAATAGAAACCTGTTGATTTGTGTATATAATCCTTACATTATGGAAATTTAACTTTTCTTTAAAAAAATGGCATTTGTTAGTATTATGCAGAAATATGATTATGATAAAAATTAAAACATAGAATGTCTAGTGAGCATAGGAACTAATAAAATACCATGAATAATGTTAATCCTTTACCAAAGCATCCTAGAAACTGTGAAGCTTCTCAATAAAAGAAAGACTGATCTCTGACAGCTTTTGCTAGTTTTTTTTGTATTTAATCAGGTGTATTCGTTGAGTGATTACTCTGCTACCATCTGTGATGAACTCAATATTATAAAGTACACTTGCTGCTTTCAGTGACTCCATAGTCAGTCAAAGACAGCAAATATAGACATATAACATTAACTCTTTCCTCGGGTTTCCCATTGCATTCCTGATAGTCTCTGTAGTTGATCCTACTTTAGAAAGAAAGTAGAGGCCACTAGGCATGAATTCCCTTAGCTTTCTCCCTTGTTATCAAACTGTGTCTTTATAGTAACTTCTGTTTTGTCTCAGAGAAAGATGTGTCCCTATTCCATTCTCACACCAACACCTCTACCTGTGATTTTGTTGCTGTTTCTTACTGCTTCCAATTGCGACCTTGCTTGAGATTTCCTACAGCACTTTCTGATATTTGAACAGGCATGAGAATCACCTGGAAAGCTTGTAAAAACCGTGGTCACTGAACCTCACCCTCAGAATCTCGGATTCTCGTAGGTTGGGAGTGAGGCCTGAGAGTTTGCATTTTTAACAAGTTCCCAGGTGATGTTGATGCTGCTGTCTGGGGAATCCACTTTGAGAACCATAGTTCTATAGATAGCCTTTGAGATTTACTATAAATACCTCAAATTCAGCTGGTCCAAGGCCAGATTTCTTGCTTTTATTTACTCTAATCCCCACTCCCAGCAGTTCCTCCTAACCCTCCTCCGGTATCAATTAACGACATCACTATTTATTCAGTTGGCTAAAAAACATTAATTTCTCCTTCACCTCCCACACTGTTTACAACTAATTAAGCAAGTTCTGTTTATTCTAGCTAAGAGAAGTGTTTTGAATTTCATCCTTTCCTTTTTTCCAGGTTCTTATTTCTCTCACTTAAATCTTTGTAATATATTCTTAATTATTGTCTCTGTCCCTAGTCTCTCTGCCCCTCAAGTTGTCACACAGCTACCTGCATTACCTTTAAAACACAGATCAGATAATGGTAACTTACTGGATTATAGTCTTTCTTGGTTCCCCACCACATGATGAAATCCAGGATTATAGCAGGCTTGGCAGTCAAGGTTTCATACCACCTGGTGCCCAACTGTGCATCCAGCATCATAGTCCATCACACTGTCAGTGATCTGACTACGTTGAATGAGCTTGGTCCACAACAAACGCCACATCCTTCACATGTGTAGTACCTTCTTCCTGGAATGCCCTTTTACTTGGCGGAATCCTCTTGATCCTTCTAAGACTGGCCTAAATGTCACCATTATAAAACCTTCTTGGACTCCTTCAGCAGATTTAGTTTATTTTTTCCTATGTTCTCATAGCACTTGGGTTTTGCTCTCTACTATAGGCACTGTTACATTGTGTGGTAATTATTTACTTGTCTTTTTCTCTCTTCCAACCTTGAGGTTGTCAGGGAAAAGGACTAGACTTTACTTGCTTTATGTAACACTAGTACAATTGCTGAATGAACATGATCCACGGAGAAGTCCCTTTTGAAGTTTGTAGTAGCACATAGGAGAGCTTCCTGTCAGAGACCTCAGACCTATTTGGTGTATTTAGCCTCTAGCTCTACAAATTTTAAATCCCCAATTCATTCAGTTATTACCTTTAGATACAAGGAGAACTTGGAGAATATCAGGGTTAAACTTAACCTCTTCTTGAATTACAGACTACAGCGGGAGGAAGAAGAGGCCTTTGCCAGCAGCCAGAGCAGCCAAGGGGCCCAATCCCTCACATTTTCCAAGTTTGAAGAAAAGAAAACCAATGAGAAGACCCGCAAGGTTACCACAGTGAAGAAATTCTTCAGTGCTTCATCCAGGGTTGGATCAAAGAAGGGTAATTTTCTGATTCTCTTTTTTCTTTTGTGCCCAAAGAGGTATAGAGTAGATCCACAGTGTATGTGGGCTCAGCTTTCTAATTTCTGTAAGCGTTCAGAGAATATCAGCGCAGACTTGAGATGTTGGGTTTGAGGTGCAGATGACATATGAAATCTCTTTGGTTGGAGGACATTGTGTTTTAGAGAACTTATTTACTCTATAAGAGGAATAAAGGTAATTGAAATATGTAGTTTGGGTTATAAAATTCATTCCCATCCCATCTGTTTGGATGTTTTATTTTTTGTGCCTTTAATTTTTGGATATTGGTTTATTCTCCTTTGTTTAATATCCTCACTATCCATACCTTATCAGAAATGACTGTTTCTAGCCTTAAAGTTGTCTAAAAAAGAAGTTTTCTGAGAGCTTGTTAGAGAGACAGCCTGTGTGTTGAGGAAATACTATGTAGAGAACATGTAGGAAAAGGCTCACTTTTGTATGTACTTGACCTTATTCATCCTACTTCTTAAAATTCCATATTAAACAAGCAGGAAGATTCTCGCTAGTGAGCAGATAGGCTAGTTGAAGTGGCCTAGTAGGAAGCAAGAAAGAATGTCTGTTGTTAGGGCTTAGTCTCTGAACCTTTATGTTGGTAATCAGAGCTATGCAGTAAATTTGAAATGGTGAGGCATAGTGGGAACCAACACTGATGCTTTCGGTAGAGCTGTTCTCTTAGACGCTCCCTTGCACCCCCTCACCCCCTGCCCCCCAGCCTGGGGTAATTGTCATGAGATTTTTGGTCTGCTTAAAGGAAGGGGCATAATAATATCACACCTTTTAAAAAAATTAATAATAATAAATATTACACCTTAAGATCTTTTCTGGTCTTTCGGATTTAATGACTATTGGTTTTTGTTTTATTAAAAGGAACAATTGCTTATCTAAAAACACAGCACGTCTCTTTAATAGAGGCAAACCTTTAAATAATCTTTTTGTTCATGTGAGTTGTTCTTGGTTGGCTGTCACTCAGCAGTTTTCTCTACAGTAGTAAGAAGGGAAATAATCAGTACCTGCTAGAGATTAAATGTATTTGATAAGAATGTATTTGGCTCATGATTTATTTATTAGAAGATAATGTAGTAGGGTGATTAAAACTGTAAGCTTTGGAGTCACCCTGGTTTGAGTCTCAGCTTTGCAGTTTGCTAGCTGTGTGACCTTAAGCAAGCTAATCTCTTTAAGCCCTGTCTATTCTGAGGGACAGTAATACCTATCATAGGCCTGTCTTGAGGATTAAATGAGCCGATGTGTGTACAGAGTTCAGCGCAGTACCTGACACACATAGTTAATCTCCAGTAAGTGTTAGCTATTTTAAAATGCCTGTTGTTTTTCTGACAAAATAATCTCTGCTGGTAAGGAGCTCAAAGGTATTGATCAAAGCCATTCATTCCTATTTAGCTTAAATTCTGTTTCCTGCTTTGAGAAAGTCTCATTAACCTTATGAATTTATAGATGTACGGTGAAATGGTATATGACAACAGATGAAATAGTAAAGAAATTGTAAAACCATCAGCTGTAACTGCCACATTTTACAGATGACAATATGAAAGCCCATAAAGGTTAACTAATTTACCCAGGGTCATACAATGAGTTGATGTGTTAGACCTCAGGTCTCCTAACTCCTGGTTAAGCTTTTTTCCATTATATCCCTTGATCTTGAAATATGTGTTTTTATCTATAACTATATCTGTGTCTGTATCTAGATAGATAGATAATGAAGTTTCTATTACTGAAGTGCTTAATAGTCACATACATTCATTGACTATACTTGGCAATTTTAAAAAATCATATCCTAAGACCTTCTGTACAGTATACATTATATTATGGAGAGAAGATTTGTACTTTAAAAGAAAAATTTCAAGTGATTTTTTATCTTAAAAACTCTTATGTGGAATAGTTCTTACCTTTTTTCTTCTTTTTAGAATGATAGATTTTTACTTTATTTTTTTTGATCTTTAGCTGTTTTTTTGTCTATAGAAAGCATATGGTGAGAAAGACCTCAAAGTGTTGAGGAAAAAATTGATGTGTGTACATTAGAAAAGAGGATGCTGTTGGATCTTTGTTTCACAGATTGCTTATGTAACTCTGCCAGGCGAACTTTGCATTTCAGGCTGATTATTTGTTTGGCCTTTGCATGTGGATAAAGTTAGCCTATACTAAATGCAGTTTTAATTTATTGACTGTAGACTACAATAAACCTTTTGTGTTCTGTATTCTTTATTTCACTTTGTTAATCCAAGATGTCCTTGCTCTTAATATTTTACTTGCTTCTATTGGTAGCATGAAAGAAAGCTCTTAAGCCAGGGCAGGTTGGTAGTATATAGAAGACAAATAACCTTCTAAGGGATTTGAAAACTATTTTAACTTCCTGTTAGAATTGGCTGTCCCTCCAGAGGAGGTAAATGGAACAGCTTGACTGTAAAGACTCAGAATTTACTTTTAGTTCTTTACTCTCCAAAGTAAGGTTGAGTGAGCTATAGTTTAGAGTAAATCATAGGGGGTCAGCCAAGTCGAAATACTTGCTCATATGTTCCAAAATGCCCTTTTCTTTTGGAGCTCAAGTAGATGTTGTCACCCAGAGTAGACTCTTGTGTACATCTTTTACAAACTAATCTGAAAGCAGTGCTCTAAGGAGGAATATCTTTTCTTTTTTTAGAATTAAAATACCAATCTTTCTACTCAGACCTTAGAGTCTAAATACTGTTCTTCACTGAAGTGAATTAAGGTTCCTTGGAGAAATGACTGATTCTGGAACTTGAGCTGGGAAAGAAGGGCCCCTCAGAAATGTTGGGGACAGGTCAAAGGCCCAGAAGTCAGCTTGAATGGGTTCCCACTGGCCAAAGACAATAAATGGAGTGTAAATGAATAAAACAATAATTCATTAGTCCGTCCAACTAATAAAATAGATAAATAATTAGATAAAGAAGAGGAGAACCTTACCATAGGATCTTGACTAATAAATATAGGAGTGATGGAGATAGAAAATCACCATTTTGTAGTCATCCTAATAAGAATTGATTCAGACAAGTTTCATCAGTGTGGATGCTAAGTCTGGGATGAGAGGAGGGGGTTTCCCGAGGAACAAGTTATGAACATGATCTCAAATTAACTCCCACAACTTATTTATTAATTCCAAGTAGAGAAATGGCAGCTACATAATGATGGGGGGAAATGGACATCCTGTGCCTCTAGATATGTTACTTTGAGAAGAACACAACATGAATTATGTAATAACTAAGCTGAAAATTTATAACCTGAAATCCAGTCATGAGGAAACAGTAGAGGAACCCAAATTGAAGTGCATTGAATAAAATAAACTGGACTGTATTCTTCAAAATTGTCAGTGTCATAAAAAAACAAAGGAAGTCTGGAGAACGTTTCTAGATGAGAGGAGACTAAGTATACATGACCACTAAATGAATGTGTGACCCTCAAGTTGGTCCTGTGTAAAAAACAAATACTTTTTTTTAATAACTACAGTTAGCAACAGAATATCCTTGTTGCTGAGAAATACTCATACTATAAGGGGTAAAGCGCATGAAACATACAATCTACTCTGAAAAAATTTAGAAAAATAATACACACAGACATGGAACAAAATGTTAAAATTTTGTAAATCTGGATAAAGGGTATAAAGGAATTCTTTGTAACAATCTTGCAGATTTTCTGTAAATTTGAAGTTATTTCAAAATAAGATTTAAAAAACAAAACTATAATCCTCTTACACTCAGTGCTATCCCAAGACCCGAATTTCAGATGTTAATTAAGTTGAAGCATGGTGTTAATTACATCGTTTGAAGAATTACTAATGAATTGCTACTTTAATCATGTGGGCCTCTTTGGTACTTAGATGAAACTGAAGTAACGATTCCCCAGGTTGAATTTGGAACCAGTTTTATAATTGTGCCTGTTTTTACAGTCATTTCTCAGGTACACTCAGCTTGATTGCCTTTTCTTGTCTACTCCAAAAATTTTTTTATCTTGTAAAATCATCTTTTATAATGTTTTGAATATAATGTATTTGGAACATGATCAGTTTCTGACTTTCATTGATAAGGACAATGAGAAATTTTTTCCCTGAACCAAATATGTGATTTCTTTTATTTTACAATACCAACTGGATATCCAGCAAGTCAGTCCTGTTCTGACCCCAACTACGCAGTCAGCACAGACTCCATAGGTTAAGGGCTGGACCCCACAAGACTGCCCCCACCTCAGATGCCAGCTGCAATCCCCAGGAGTGGGGACACCCGTACTTCTGACCAACCAGGTGTAAATAGGGGGTTCCCACAACCTTCTCCTTAGGTTTGATAATTTGTTAGAACTGTCTCAGGAAGACAGTTTGTTTATGCTTATGGGTTTGTTAAAGAATACAACTCAGGAACAGCCAAATGGAAGAGAGATGCATAGGGCAAGGTAGGGGAGGGGGGCACCAAGCTTCCATGCCATCTGGGCATTTGCTCCCAGCACCTCGATGCGTTCATCAATGTGGAAGCTCCCCAAACCTTGTCATATAAGGGTTTTTATGGAGGTTTCATTTTGTAGGCATGGCTGATCAAATCATTGGCCATTGGTGATCAAAAATATCTATCCCTGGGCCCAAAACCAAATATATATATTTTTTATTATACTACAGACTATCTGCCTTTTAGTCCATATTATATATCTATGGTCAAAACAGCTGAAAAAGTCAGAAGAACTATAATATTCTACTGAGTTGTCCTTATTCTATTTGGATAATCTGAGAAACGTGGGATTTTCAGTAAATTTTTTTAACATTGAGATACAAAATATGTTTTTAGTACTAAAATGGTGTTAACCATCTTTACTACATGATCACGCTCTATTTTGATATTGACATTTTTAGGTTGTGTTTACTCTTTCACAGCTATCCTTCAAATAGCCTTTTTGTTGAAGATTTTGCTTTTATAAATTTATTTATTTTTGGCTGCATTGGGTCTTTGTTGCTGCACGCGGGCTTTCTCTAGTTGCGGCGAGAGGGGGCTACTCTTTGCACAACTGCGAGCGGTGCGCGGGCTTCTCATTGCGGTGGCTTCTCTAGGCGCGTGGGCTTCAGTAGTTGTGGCATGCAGACTCAGTAGTTGTGGCTCACGGGCTCTAGAGCACAGGCTCAGTAGTTGTGGTGCACGGGCATAGTTGCTCCGCGGCATGTGGGATCTTCCCGGACCAGGGCTCGAATCCCTGTCCCCCCTGCATTGGCAGGCGGATTCTTAACCACTGCGCCACCAGGGAAGCCCCTTGAAGATTTTGCTTTCATAGGTTTACTTTATTGAAGATTTAATTCGATTTAATATGTCATCTGGCTTGCAGACAGCCTTACGTAGTAGGTGCTCAGTTGATACTCGTTGCTTAATTTAAATAGGAATAAATATGCTGTAATGATAGGAGGGAATTATGGTGTGACTGTGAAGAACTTGGGCTTGGGAGTCAAACAGATCTGGATTTAAATCCCAGATTATCTTCTTTTTCTTTGTTTTTTTTTGTTTGTTTGTTTTTTTGCGGTAGGCGGGTCTCTCACTGTTGTGGCCCCTCCCGCTGCGGAGCACAGGCTCCGGACGGGACGCGCAGGCTCAGCGGCCATGGCTCACGGGCCCAGCCGCTTTGCGGCATGTTGGATCTTCTCAGACCGGGGCACGAACCCGTGTCCCCTGCATCGGCAGGCGGACTCTAAACCACTGCGCCACCAGGGAAGCCCCCAGCTTTTCTTCTTAACCTGTGTAACATGTCTCACGTAAATGACTTAACCTCTAACCTCATTGTATTCATGTGTAAAATGATAATTTCACCTACCTAACAAAAAAATTTTATTGGTGTGTACATTTATTATTTCATATGGTTTCAGGAATATAACAAAATTGTTAAGGGTTGATGAGAATGTGGAGTAAAGCACAGTGTCTGCCATGTAGAAAATTGTCCTTGAATGATAGCTTAAACATTATACTTCAAGAGCACATTTTGTTCTGCTGCCAAGACTTTTTAAAACTGAGTGTTTGGATTGGGAAATGGAAAGCTTGATAATCATAACAGACTGGCTATACTTGAAATACAAGTTTTGCTTCTGTATTAAAAACACAGGGCTATTTAGACTACTTATATTTAATGAAATTTTTGATAAGATGGAGCTTAAACCTACCATTTTGCTCTGTTTTCTATTTATCCCATCTGGTTATAATGCTTTCTCTCCTCTTTTCTTGCCTTCCTTTTGTGTTTTGTTTTTTTTTAATTATAAATTTATTTATTTATTTTTGGCTGCGTTGGGTCTTCGCTGCTGCGTGCAGGCTTTCTGTAGTTGCAGACAGCGGGGGCTACTCTTTGTTGCGGTGCGCGGGCTTCTCATTGCGGTGGCTTCTTTTGTTGTGGAGCACGGGCTCTAGGCGCGCGGGCTCAGTAGTTGTGGCCCACAGGCTCTAGGGCACAGGCTCAGTAGTTGTGGTTCACAGTCTTAGTTGCTCCGCGGCATGTGGAATCTTCCCGGACCAGGGCTTGAACCCATGTCCCCTGCATTGGCAGGCGGATTCTTAACCACTGAGTCACCAGGGAAGCCCTTAAGTAAATTTTTGAATGAGAAAATGTCTTTTATAGTTGCCCACATATTTGTCATTGCTGATACTCTTTGTTCCTGCCTAGTAGGAAAAATGAATCATTTCCTGTCATGTGTGCTCAGGAGATTGTTCTGCCCACTGCTTTACCCAGTTTTTTCTCACGTGCATGTGCAGTACTCAGAGACTCAAGGGAACCCCTCTGCAGTTATCTGGAGATTTTTCTTTGCAGCCCATCCTCTATGTGTTTTGCCATGCAAATTCTGGAAACTCTGGCCTTCTTGAGCTCTAAATATTGTTTCCCCAATTCAGCAAGTCTGCTAGGCTCTGTTTGAGTTGCCTCTCCCTGTGCCAAGGCCTAAAAACTCTACCTGCAGTGAGCTGGGGCACTTGTAAGATTTACCATGTTTGTCCCCTTCTCTCAGGGGTTACTCTCCCCACTGCCTGTTGGCCAGTGTTGAAAACCATTTTTTCATGTGTTTTGTCTGATTTTTCTAGTTGTTAAGGCAGTAGGGTAAACCTAATCCCTGGTGTTCCATCACGACTAGGGGTGGAATTTATCAGATTGAGTGAAAGGTTAAATTCCAAGTATTAAAGAATATTTTCTAATTGTACAGGGTGTCAAATATAATTTTAGGTTTTCCATATTGGTAAAAAAAAGTTTCAGAAACGATGTGCCAGTGTTTGTTTTGAGTTAAATTAGGCCTTATTTGCTTAAAAAAAAAAGGTAGTACATCCAAATGGCTCAAAAATAAAAGGTATATATGGTCCCTCACCCGTCTAGTTCCCAGTCCTTCCCCCATATTCAGACAACTTTTGTTACTAATTTGTGTATCATTCTTTTGTTTTCATTTATAAACACATTTGTTCTTATCCCAGTCCTCCTATTTTACATAAAAGCACACTACGCATACCCTGCTTTTTTAGCTTAGCAATATATTTAAGAACTCTTTCCTTATCGGTACATAAAAAGGATACTTTTAAAATTTTAAGCTACGTAATATTCCACTTTATGGATTAAGCCAAAGTTTATTT
Organism: Lagenorhynchus albirostris; assembly: GCF_949774975.1. Taxonomy (NCBI): domain Eukaryota; kingdom Metazoa; phylum Chordata; class Mammalia; order Artiodactyla; family Delphinidae; genus Lagenorhynchus; species Lagenorhynchus albirostris. The sequence goes on from NC_083109.1 coordinate 73,467,614, forward strand.
AGTCCCTTAGCAGTGGCCATTTATGCCATCTTCAGACCTCTCCTTTTACAAGTACTAAAATGAGTAGCCTTGTACATATTTCATTTTGTACATGTGCAATTATGTCAGTGGAAAATTTCTCAGAAATGGAATTGTTGGGTCATAGGATAAATGTATTTTTAATTTTGACGATTATTGCCAAATTGCATTCCATTGCAGATGTGTCATTTTACATTCCTACCTCCATAGTATAAGTGCCTTTTCCCCTATATCCTCATCAACATCAAACTTCAGATTTTTGCCGACTTGTTAATTTTTAAAATGACCTCTAATAATAGTTTTTTTTCTTTGTCTTTTTTTTAAATCTTATTGGAGTATAATTACTTTACAATGTTGTGTTAGTTTCTGCTGTACAACAATACTAGTAGGTTTAATTTGCACATTTGTTATCGTGTGTGAGATTGAGTATATTTCCTGTGCTTAAGATCCATCTATGTTTCCCTTCTGTGCAGTGTTAGTATTCTTCACGCATTTTTCTATTGAACCGTTGGATTTTTCTTCCTCTATATTTATAGGAGTCCTTGTATATTAGGGAGAACAGCCCTTTGTGATGTAGCTTACAAACATTTTTTCCAGTTGGTTGTCTGACTTTTGACAGTATTTTTAGCCATACATATAGTGTGTTTTTATGTGCCCTTCTTCTCTTCTTTATGTTTTCTTTTAATATGATTGAATTCTTTTAGGGTGTCTACATTTTTTTTCATAACTTAAAAAAATTTTTTCTTTAATTTAATTAAATTTATTTATTTATTTATTCATTCATTCAGCTGCGCCAGGTCTTAGTTGCAGCACTCGGGATCTTTTAGTTGCGGCATGCAGAATCTTCATTTGTGGCATGTGGGCTTTTAGTTGCAGCATGTGGGATCTAGTTCCCTGATCAGGGATCGAACCTGAGCCCCCTGCTTTGGGAGCGTGGAGTTTAAACCACTAGACCACCAGGGAAGTCCCAGGGCTTCTCCATTTTGAATCATAGTTAGGAAGCACCTGATACTTTAGAAGATAGGGAGATACGTGATTTGGAAAGATAACCATAAAGTGCAATTTTGATCTGCTAACTACTTAATATCAACATGCAGTTTAGAGGGGAAAAGGGGGTTTTTTGTTTGTTTATTTTTTCATATTCTTGTCATTACGGTTTATTACAGGATATTGAATTTTGTTCCCTGTGCTATACATTATATCCTTGTTGTTTATTTTTATATGTGGTAGTTTGTATCTGCTAATCCCAAACTCCCACTTCATCCCTCCCTCACCCTCTACCCCCTGTGGTAACCATAAGTTTGTTTTCCATGTCTGTGAGTCTGTTTCTGTTTGGTAAATAAGCTTATTTGTGTCATATTTTAGGTTCCACATATAAGTGATATCATATGGTATTTGTCGTACTCTTTCTGACTTACTTCACTTAGTATAATAATCTCTAGGTCCATACATGTTGCTGCAAATGGCATTCTTTCTTTTTTATGGCTGAATAGTATTCCATTGTGTATATACACCACTTCTTTATCCATTCATCTGTTGACATTTAGGTGCTTCCATGTCTTGGCTATTGTACATAGTGCTCCTGTGAACATTGTGATGCATGTATCTTTTTGAATTACAGTTTTGTCTGGATATATGCCCAGGAATGGGATTGCTGGATTATATGGCAACTCTATTTTTAGTTTTTTGAGAAACCTCCATACTGTTTTACATAGTGGCTGCACGAATTTACATTTCCACCAACAGTGTAAGAGGGTTCCCTTTTCTCCACACCCTCTCCAGCATTTGTTATTTGTAGACTTTTTAATTGAATTTTTTTTGGCCACACAGTGCTGCATGCAGGATCTTAGTTCCCTGACCAGGGACTGAACCTGTGCCCCCTGCAGTGGAAGCATGGAATCCTAACCACAGGACTGCCAGGGAATTCCTGTGGACTTTTTTTTTTTTTTTTTTTTTTGGCGGTACGCAGGCCTCTCACCGTTGTGGCCTCTCCCGTTGCGGAGCACAGGCTCCAGATGCGCAGGCTCAGCGGCCGTGGCTCACGGGCCCAGCTGTTTTGCGGCATGTGGGATCTTCCCGGACTGGGGCACGAACCCATGTCCCCTGCATCTGCAGGCAGACTCTCAACCACTGCGCCACCAGGGAAGCCCTGTAGGCTTTTTAATGATGGCCATTCTGACCGGTGTGAGGTGGTACCTCATTGTAGTTTTGATTTGCATTTCTCTAATAATTAGCAATGGTGAGCATCTTTTCATGTGCCTTTTGGCCATCTGTTTTTCTTCTTTGGAGAAATGTCTGTTTAGGTCTTTTCCCCATTTTTTGACTGGGTTGTTTGTTTTTTTGTTACTGAGTTGTATGAGCTGTTTGTATATTTTGGAAATTAAGCTCTTGTCAGTTGCTTTGTTTGCAAATATTTTCTCCCAGTCTGTAGGTTGTCATTTTGTGCCTTTTGGTTTCCTTTGCTGTGCAAAATATTATGCGTTTGATTAGGTTCCATTTGTTTATTTTTGCTTTTATTTCTATTGCCTTGGGAGACTGACCCAGGAAAACATTGGTGGGATTTATGTCAGAGAATGTTTTCCCTATGTTCTCTTCTAGGAGTTTTATGGTGTCATGTCTTACACTTAAGTCTTAAAGCCATTTTGAGTTTATTTTTGTGTATGGTGTGAGAATGTGTTCTGACTTCGTTGATTTGCGTGTGGCTGTCCAGCTTTCCCAACACCACTTGCTGAAGAGACTATCTTTTCTCCATTGTATATTCTTGCCTCCTTTGTCTTTGTTTTGGGGTGTGTGTGTGTGTGTGTGTGTGTGTGTTTTGTTTTGTGGCTGCATTGCTTGGCATATGGGATCTTAGTTCCCTAACCAGGGATTGAACCCATGCCCCTTGCAGTGGAAGCATGAAGTCTTAACCACGGAACCACCAGGGAAGTCCCTCTTGCCTCCTTTGTCGAAGATTAATTGACTGTAGCTGTGTGGGTTTATTTCTGGGCTCTCTGTTCTGTGCCATTGATCCATATGTCTATTTTTGTGCCAGTACCACACTGTTTTGATTACTGTAGCTTTGTAGTATTGTCTGAAGTTTCAAAGGGTTATACCCTCAGCTTTGTTCTTTTTACTTAGTTTTGCTTTGGGAGTTCTGGGTCTTTTATGGCTCCATATAAATTTTAGGATTTTTGTTTTCGTTCTGATAGGGATCACATTAACTCTGTAGATTGCTTTGGTTAGTATGGCCATTTTAACGATATTAATTCTTCCAATCCAAGAGCATGGCATATCTTTCCATTTATTTGAATTATCTTCAGTTTTCTTTATCAGTGTTTTATAGTCCTCAGCATGTAAGTCTTTTACTTCCTTGGTCAGGTTTATGCCTAAGTTTTTTGTGTGTTTTTTATTTGATGTGATTTTAAAGGGTTTTTGTTTGTTTGTTTTTACTTTTCTGATATTTCATTGTTAGTGTAAAGAAATGCAACAGATTCCTTTATGTTAATCCTGTATCCTGCTACCATGCTGAATTTGTTTATCAGTTCTAGTAGTTTTTGTGTGGAGTCTTCAGGGATTTCTGTGTATAGTGTCATGTCGTCTCCATATAATGACAATTTTACCTCTTCCAATTTGGGTACCTTTTATTTATTTTTCTTGTCTGATTTCTGTGGCTAGGACCTCCAATAGTATGTTGAATAGAAGTGGTAAGAATGAGCATCCTTGTCTTGTTTCAGATTTTAGCAGGAAGGCTTTCAGCATTTCACCGTTGAGTATTATGTTGGTTGTGGGTTTGTCATAAATAGCTTTATTATGTTGAGATATGTTGCCTCTATAGCCATTTTGGTAAGAGTTTTTATTGTGAATAGATGTTGAATTTTATCAAATGCTTTTTCTGCATCTGTTGAGATGATCATGTGGTTTTGTCTTTTCTTTTGTTGGTATGGTGTATCACATTGATTTGTGTACGTTGGAAAAGGGTTTTTTTGAAGTGAGAGGTGGAATCTTTAGTTTGACCTATGTAGTTAAGATATATTTTTACATGATCTGTGTGTGTTTGTCTCACTTGAATAAACCAGTCACTCTAATAGGGGTAATGCTTTTATTATCTTAAAACTTTATTGCTGCTACATCATTAAAATGTATTTCAGATACTAAAGCTCAAAAAATAAGGTTGTAAGAAGTTACTCTGAAACAGATTCACAGACATAGAAACAAACTTATGGTTACCAAAGGAGAAAGGGGGTAGGGGAGGAATAAATTAGGAGTTTGGGATTAGCAGATACAAACTGTTGTATATAAAATAAACAACAAGGTCCTACTGTATAGCACAGGGAACTATATTCAACATCCTGTAATAAACCATAATGAAAGAGAATATGAAAAAGAATATATTTATATGTATATATAACTGAATCACTTTGCTGTACACAAGAAATTAACACAGCATTGTAAATCATCTATACTTCATGTAAAAAAAAAGAAATTGCTCTGAGAAAGCATGTAATAGGTTGATTTTAATACCTACAAAAGGTACTTTTTCTTCCTAATTATCTTTTTTTGTGTGTGTATAGAAAAGGATCATGGGTATATGAGATACTTTAATTCCTTTCAGGTATTGCATTAGAGAGCACAATTCAAAATCAGGAGGCTTAGAAGGTGATCAGAAACCAAGTGATATTTCATGTTTTCTGAGAGCACTTACCCTATTACAACACCCTTATCTCTGTTATGTAAAGGTCTTATTTTCCTTTCAGTGTATTTATTTGAAGAGGGCAAAGAGTTGTGTGGCCAACTGATTGGACAGTGGGGTTTTTTTTGCTTCTCTTGCCTCTGTTCTGTCATGGTCACTGTGCTACTTTGGATGCATACTTTCACTTTGAGCAGTATGACTTGAAGTTTGAATGGTGGGTAAATAATTGTTCATCTCCACATAAAAATTGTTCATCTCTTTGCCTTTTTGGCAAATCAAGTGGATTTGGGAAACTTGTCTAGCATAAGTCATCTATAATTTTTGTGCTTCTACTGATTGTTATTTTACATGTTGACTGGTTTTGTAAATTCATGCAGTCTTTGAGAGAGTTGTTCAAGACAGCAATGCCATTTCAGTGTTAACGATTAAATATATAGATCAAAGCATGATATATTTTGGCTAAGAAGATACTGATAGAGCACCTTTATTTGAATAGGAGTATCTTTTAGATATGTAGTTTTATCTAATTGTACTTCCTACTCATAAAATAGATTTAGCTTACTTTAAGGAAAATCCAGATATTTAAACATAAAATAATTTAAATTCAAGTTTAACTTTGATTTAGCATAATTTAAATAATCTTAAATTAGATACTGAAAGTAACTCCATGCATGGCTCTTCTGTGTAATGAAACTTACTATGTTTAATTTTCCCAGCAGAAATTCAGGAACCAAAAGCTCCCAGTCCTTCTATAAACCGGCAAACCAGCATTGAAACGGATAGAGTGTCTAAAGAGTTCATAGAATTTCTCAAGACCTTCCACAAGACAGGCCAAGAAATCTATAAGCAGACCAAGCTGTTTTTGGAAACAATGCATTACAAAAGGGTAGGTTGGGAACCACTTAGCAACATAGAGTTTTGGTTTTAGGAAAGGTCTTAGAGATAATGTAGTGCAACTTTGTCATTTTACAACTGAGAAAATAAAGACCCAGAAATGTTAAGTGACTTACCTGAGAAATGCCACTGAACCAAGTTAAACACGCCTCCTAGGCTAATACTTTTCCTCTGCAACTCAATGGTGTTTGGATCATCTTCGCATGGAACGTCTGGCATCAGAGCTACTTATGTTGTGTACTTTAGTAATAAGCCTTCCTAACTTGTCACCTTGTAAATAGTGTAAACTGCCAAGAGAGCCATAGTAGACCTTGAACTCTAAGTAACAGTCATTAGACCAATAGTAATCATTTTAGGTTTATTTAGTTTTGTTTTGTATTCTTTTTTTTTTTTTTTTTTTTTTGCAATATGCGGGCCTCTCACTGTTGTGGCCTCTCCCGTTGCGGAGCCCAGGCTCCGGATGCGCAGGCTCAGCGGCCATGGCTCACGGGCCCAGCCGCTCCACGGCATGTGGGATCTCCCCGGGCCGGGGCACGAACCCGTGTCCCCTGCATCGGCAGGCAGACTCTCAACCACTGCGCCACCAGGGAAGCCCTGTATTGATTTTTAATTTTCCTCTCCTTTCTCAGGTAGAGAAGGGAAAGCTAAAATTTAAACATTGAAAGGGACCTTAGCAACTATATAGTTACCGTCCCTTTATTTTACAGGTGGGGAAGTTGAGAGCCAGAGAGGATAAGTGACTTGTCCAAGGTCACTTGGATAACACCTTGTGTCTTCCACACATGTGTCTTTGACCTGTACTTTCTGACCCATAATTTCAATAATGAACCACTCTTGCCCACATCTTTTTCCTCTTCATTCCTATTTTCTCCAGTCCTAGTGTATGCCCAGTGGTGAGCAACCTTTTTACCACATATGGGTCAAGTCTAGAAAATTAAGTATTTTCAGAATTGCATTAAATTTTTTTCAGCCATTTTATCTTTATCAGGAAACATTTAATATCTCTACCGAGATTTTTTTTTTTTAATTTCCTCATTCCCAGAAGGTATCTCTTTTGGCTGAAATTTCATTCAGCACCTACATAATCCACACACATTGCAGTATTGCAATGTAACGCTTGACTTTTCAACTAATGTTGTTTGCTAAGACTCTTCAGAAGCTGAAGGGTTTATTTATTTATTTATTTTGCGGTACGCAGGCCTCTCACTGTTGTGGCCTCTCCTGTTGCGGAGCACAGGCTCCGGACGCGCAGGCTCAGCGGCCATGGCTCACGGGCCTAGCCGCTCCGCGGCATGTGGGATTTTCCCGGACCAGGGCACGAACCCGTGTCCCCTGCATCGGCAGGCGGACCCTCAACCATTGCGCCACCAGGGAAGCCCAAGGGTTTACTTTTTTACCCTTTTTTCTTTTTGATTAATCTCATTAGCTGCTTAATAGTCCCTTGTAGTCCCTTTTCACATTCTTTAAGAGATATTTCTATTACACACAAGACAGGCAGTGACATCATTAGCACAGAATTCATTTATGTTGAACATACAGTTGTCATCAGCTACTTTTTTCTTCTTTGAAGTTACCACAGCAAGAATTTAAATTTTATTGAGAAAATGAGAAGGTGGGGGAGGGAGTGGGGTGCTAAGAAGAAGCTAAAGAAGAATTTACAAGGTTTAGTTTTTTAAACTTATTATTGTTACATATTTAGTTTACATAACTAGAATTTAAGAATCTCACTGTGAGAACCAAGCTTCAAATAGGTTTAAGAGTGGCCATGGACTCAGGGATGTATATGGTCACCAGTGAAATGAAGAATGTCTAGATTTCTTTGTCATTTGGACGAAAAACTGTATGTGCCCAGGGTAATTTTAAAACATTATGTAGACCCAGTTAGATGTTCACCTTTCCCATCATAACTTGAAAACCATATTTTCTAACTTAATAAGCTCCCTGACTTGGTAAAAAATTTTTTTCCACAAATTTATTCATATGAAAATATTTTCAAAACACACAGATCACAGTTAAATCAAAGTAAATAAGACTCCTAGAGAAACTCTTTTGCTGCCCAAACTGTTTAAATCCTGTCCTTGCTAATTGTTGATAAATTCCTCACATACATTTTCCCCTGTTCTGAAAGTGTAGCTTGCCCCATTTTTAAAAGTATAACCTTTGTAACCCTCTGCTGCCTCAAAATTTAGACCCTTTAATTGATTGGATATTGCATTAAAGCTTTTTAATAAATGAACTTTCTGGGTTTTTCAATGCTGTTTTTAAAACACGATTTCTTTATTAGTAGTAGTTCAAATATGCTTTTTTTCCTTGCGAAGGAAGCAGTCAAGCACAATGTTAAGACCTTTTGCTGATTTCAGTGTTCTTTTCCCAGCCATTCATTCTGTAAAAGTCTGGTATTGATTATATTATATACTTAAAGTTTTTCTGATATTAATTCTCCTGAAAAACTTTTCTAAACCTGAATGAGGAGAAAGAAAATATAATAATTTAAAATATGGCTATATCTTCTCTTCCCCAAAATAAGTAAAAAGTTAGGTGTTCTCCTATATTTTAAAATAGATTTACAATTCTAAACCATATGTGTGTGTAAAGAGTAGTTTCCCCTGCTATGTAATTACTGTTAGGAGAGCAGACGCATGTATTCTACATGACCTCAAGGTATATTCCCTGATAAGGTGGATTATCTTAAAATCTGAGGACTGCATGCTTGTCGTACTTTAAATGTTAATGTTTAATTTTAAGTTTTATTTAGGAGGAGTAAAGCCCTAATGTGTTTAGTTTCGTAAAAAAAGTTATTGAAGGCAGCAGAAAGTAGCAGAAAGTAGCAATACAAAAAAAAAAAAATGAACATTAAAGTTAAAACCTAAATAGATCAAACAGTTAACTGTAGTACAAAAGAAAATTAATCCAGAAAACAGATCATGGAGATCCAGTTTCTAAAGATGAAATACACAGAAAACATAATTAAGGAAGTAGTCAAAGATTTTCAAAATGGGGGTGGAAGAAAAGATATCAGCCATACAGTTAAGAAAGAATACAGAGAGCCTTTCGGAATATTCAAAGGAATATACCCACTTGTCAAACTTTTACACTACAAAGAAAAAGTTTTTTAGGAAAAAAAATAAAATGGCTTTACACAGACTTTATAGAAAAGATGATCCCAGGCATTGGCTAGAGAATACTTAAAGTATTAGAGAATACTTAAAGAAAAGGGTTCATTTAGACTGTGTTTTTTCTTAGAAAACTATGAAAAAACCTCTAAAAGAATTTACCAGCACAAACCTACAATCATATCACTTAGCTCCTTTGGCAAGAACTTTGAAGGATCTGAGATGTACTCTCCTTGCAAGTTAAAAGTTAGCCTGCCATAGTTTCATGGATACTGGCAGAAGACGCAAGCCTCCTGGGTCAGAAAAAAAAGAGGCCAGTTTATTACAGCACTAGCAGTAACCAGAGTATATCAGCGTTTGTACCAATTCCCTACGTATCAATTCCCACAGGGCAGTGCAAAGAAGACCAGGTAATGCTGCACATGCAGTAAGTTATAATAGAGAAGAGGGTCTTTTATAGGGCCATGAGCTTGCCTGACCTTTGCCCCAGAGAGAAACATTATTATACTAGACAGTAAACAATCTACCCTTTTCACTTAAGGGAGGCTCTACCTCTGTCTTCCAGTCCTGTCTGCTATACAGCTATCCTTGAAAAGGGTGCAGAACAAAGGCAGTCAGTGTCTCTCCTCACAAGATGTGTAGAAATAGGAGAGGTCTATGTAGATTTGTCTCCCCACATCTTTACAATATTATAAAGGGTGGAACAGTAGTAAATGGCCACTTTCATTCTTTCTTTCATTCAACTAGTGTTGAGCACTATGCCTGGCTCTGTTGTAGGCACCAAGGGTGCAGTAGTGAACAGTGCCCTCATGGAGCTGACATTTTAGTGGAGGAGATAGACAATAAACTAATTTATAATATATAACAGTGGTAAGTCCTCCAAATAATCTAAAGCAGGAAAAGAGGACAGAGTGGCAAGGGAGTTCACATTACGAATTAAACACTGGACTGAAGTGTAAATCTGTGCAAGAGAAATAGAGATAGAAAAAGGAGTTTTCTGAATTGTAACAAAATTAGTGATTGTGTGGACCTGGTGTAGGAATAGGTGATCCATTACCACCTGTGAAACAAGCCATTTAGGCCTTGAAAAGGAGGTCACGGTTTCTGGTTAGAAGTAAGTACTAGTAATAATCACAAGAATGAAGTGTGTTCTTAGTGTTACGATTTGGTGCAAATGAAAGGTAGCCATGTGTAAGCTACCTAAGTAGATAATCCATTGCAGAAAGTACTGAATTATGTGCATTCAGTCTTCCTGTTTAACCTGAATGCCCTCTGAGAATTTTAATATTTTTTATATTATTGTCTTGTACAGTGGCTGGCAAGTCTATTAACCATGTAGTAAATGTTTTTAGAATGGATAGAAATATCATTTTCCAGAAATTGGGGAAAAATAATCTTACCAGAAAATCCGAGGGAAAACAGAATACTAATAGAGGTATAAGTTTAGCAACATGGTGAGATAAATCCACAAAATTTAGTTATAGTACAAGATGCCAGAGATAAAAAGCTAAAGAGCCTAGCACATTTTTTTAAAAATAGCAATTTTTAAAGACAATAGCAATAAAAAGATTAAATATTAAATAATAAATCTAATATAGAAAGTTAGAGTCTCATTCAAAGAATTGAAAGACTGTTTCTCGATTTTATCTTGGATTTAGCTGAGGAAGTATAATATCCTGGATCTAGCTGAGGAAAACAAAAAGATAAACTTACAAATACTTTGCAGGTCAATATGAACACTTAAAATATTAAATTACAATGTTACATTGTTTATTCTAGAAAAAGAAGGAAGCAAGGGTTTGTGAGGGAAGGTTTCTAAATGTAACAGACTTCAAAATATACTAAGATGAAAGTTACCACAACTACATATGATTTTCATATATATATATATTCAATATGTAGAGAGAAAGAGAGCAGTGAAATAAACTAGGGATTCCAGAAATAAATTCAGTTTCTCAGGAGCAAATTATATGAGAATTGGAAAACAAAGGGGAACAGGATTGCTTTTTACTAATTGCCGCTGAAAAAGGGAAGTTTGTATGCAGATTATTTAAGGTCTGTTTTTCATACTTTGAACCTTACATGCCAGCCAAATAAAAGAGCTAAGCAGGAAAAAACTTAGAAGAAAGCTGATTAAGATTTGTTTCACCTACAGAGAGGAGCTAAATTCAGCTGTTGAAGAATTGTTCTTAATGACCAGAGAAAGGTTTAACGGTATTAGAAAACATTCAGGCAGTAACAAGTGTGCAGTCAAGGTGGTCACAGAGCGCTCTGAGTACTGTGAGGCCTGCCAAGTTATTTTGACCAAGGGAATGGAGGGCACCTTCTTAGAGGAGGCAAGATGTGGACTGAGCCTTAAAGGAGGTACTGTGGAACTTCCTTGGGCAGCTGTTGGAGGATTGGAGAGGAGTAAAAGTCACCTGGACTGGGCTTCCCTGGTGGCGCAGTGGTTGAGAGTCCGCCTGCTGATGCAGGGGACACAGGTTCGTGCCCCGATCCAGGAACATCCCACGTGCTGCGGAGCGGCTAGGCCCGTGAGCCATGGCTGCTGAGCCTGCGCGTCTGGAGCCTGTGCTCCGCAACGGGAGAGAACACAACAGTCAGAGGCCCGCGTACCAAAAAAAAAAAAAAAAAAGTCATCTGGACAGAGAATAATTTCACAGTGTTAGAGAGGCGGGAAAACTAAATGCAGATTCTCAACAGTAGGTAACCTGGCAGGGTAAGTGGGGACCAGATCATAAGATAAGATGGTCAGTTGAGAAGAGAAAAGATCAAATGTGGGGAGAGCAGCTGAACTCCAGGTGAGAGATAATGAGGACCCAAACCAGGGAAGGTTCGACGGGAGAGACATTGTAAAGGCAGATAGGCAAGGTTTGGTCACTGTCCCTCACCCCAAGGCATCTTTTCTAAGGTAGCCAAAGCATCAGGGTCTGCGTGCTTCATCAGGGCTTTATTGGCCCGTGTCATTGGCCTGTGCAGAGGTGGTCTGTGAGAAGCAGTCCTGTGGAATTTGTCTTGGGCCGTATTCATGCCCATCTGTGATGAAATCTATGAGAACCCTTGCAGAAATTCCTGATTTTGGTGTCAGAATTTCACCTGAAGAATTAGTTTGCTTTTACATTTTGGACACTCAGTTATGTGACTCTTTTCATCTTAGTGATGATTGCTAGAAAGTTTAGTTAGAGACAAATTTATGGGCTGACTTTTTGCTAACTTCTGTATCTTCAAGGAATACATTTTTGTGTTATCTTTCCTGGCTCTACTTTCTGTTTCTGTTTCTGTCCGTGTTTTGTTTTGTTTATCATTTTCTAGGTTATTGTGCTGAACTGTGTTTATCTTTTATATAGACTTCAGATATTTTTTGGAAGAAAGTATATGTGAATATATATATTTGTGTTACACCTATAAAATCAGTAAAACCAAATAAAAATGATAAAGCCCAGTGTTAGAGGGGGCTGTGGAGAAACAAGCACACCTACATGGTTAGTGACTGTACTTGGAGTTTCTGAAGGTTATATATCTAGCAATGGATGTTTAGAGCTGTAAAGTTGTCCAGACTTACTAAGCTGTTAATGCCGCTTTTGAAAATGAATCACAAAGAAATAACCTAAAAGAAACAGTCTTCGCATAGTTGTTAATAGCTGCAATATATAATTAGCAAAAAAAGGGAAAGAACCCAAGTACACAGTGGTAGAAGTGGTTAAATAAATCGGTTAATATAGTGGAATATTATAAAGCCATCAGATGGTTAAGTAGATTAGATAAATCAAAATGTACATAAACATGCAAATTATCAAAGTATGCATTGTACCCATATAAAAATGTGTATATACAGCAAAAAGAAGTGAGAGGTCATGGAATGTTGTAAATAATGTTAATGGACAGGCTTTTCTCCCCTGCAGCATTAATTTAATTTGTAAGTACTTTTGAGATTAGTTCAAGAAGTGGGTTTCGTAAAATTTAGAGCTTTCCTCGTGATCTTTCTTCAGCTACTAAGCAGACTCTTCGTCCCTTTGTTTCAGGATTTAAGCATTGAGGAACAGTCAGAGTGTACTCAGGATTTTTACCAGAATGTGGCTGAGAGAATGCAGACTCGTGGAAAAGGTAATACCTTGTTAGCCTGCCTTTGAGGGATTGCTGGTAGTTGCATAGGGCCTACTGCTGAGTCTCTTAGCAGTTTCCCTCTTTCTCAAAAGGCTTGGTTGGTTTGCCTGCTCTGTTCTGTAAATTACTCCACATTCAGGTAGCTGGTGTTATACTTAACAGTGTCTTTGAATACCACCATGTATATCATTCCAAGATAATTAAGCAATTGGATAATTTCTTGAGCAATGTTTAATAATTTCATTAGGGATAGGGACAGACTAAAACCCCTTGGGAGGCTTCTAAATGAAACCCCCATCTTGGAATTGCCATCTTGGTGAGTCGTTGTTCATGACCCTGTGTTCCTCATGTGAGTTGGGGCAGGAAAGAAATTGAGAACCACTGGCCGTGCTGTAGGTTTTTAGGGATTCTTCTTGAATTTGACTTGCATTGATGTAGATTTTAGGGTGTACTTAGCGTACATGTATATCTGAGAAATCTGCCGTATATGTATACCTCAGAGCAACCCCTAAGGTTTCATAGGAAACCTCAGAAAAATGAAAGGGTGAGTCTTGCCAGCATTCATCAGTCTTGGGAATTTCATGTGCTTTTCTAATGTAGCAGTAGGGAATGACCCATGCTGAGGTCTTCCCACTTGGCAGGGTGTACAACTGTTAGGTCCTGCCATACAGCTTAAGTTAGAAGTAGGGGTTCTATAAAAGGCAGCCCCAAAAGTTGAGGTAATTTTTTAAAGGGTATTTTTTAATGTGACATCTTATACTTTTGTTTCTGAGTATATTTAATGTATTTCTGGTAAATTAGTTTTCTGCTACATTGAAAGTACTGTGAAAACATACTTTTAATTTTAAATGTTCATCCTTCATTCAAATATCCATTTGGATATTTCAGTGCCTCCAGAAAGAGTTGAGAAGATAATGGATCAGATTGAAAAGTACATCATGACTCGTCTCTATAAATATGTGTTCTGTCCAGAAACTACTGATGATGAGAAGAAAGATCTCGCTATTCAAAAAAGGATCAGGTAGCTGATTGTTCTGCTTTTTCTTGTTGTTATTTATTTACTACCTCCTGTTGGAAGAACACATTGCAGGAAAACAGGACACTTGAGTTTCAAACCTTCAGAGCAAGTAACAGCTTAGGTACCTGCCATCCTTAGCGTATAAACTCCTTTGTGGTGTCAGAAAGAAAAGGAATGTGGTAAATTGACAGGATGAAAAGGCTTAAGTCACCATCTTGCTTATTCATTTGAATCCAGGCAGCTTTAGATAAGAACCGTGTTTGATATGTGAGACTGTTTAAATCCCCAAAATCTCCAAGGAACAGGAGGAAATTTCATTGTTTTCTCATTTCACTGCACTAACTATCTTGTCAGGCAGGAAGCTGTGAGTATCCATATCAGGGCAGTGTGTGTCGTTTTTCCTCATTCCTACCACGGGTGCTTGTGATATGATTCAGCCATTCCTCCAGTCGCATCTTTCCGCTACCACTGGGTTGCTAACACTTCGCAAAGCACCCACTCTTCCATGGCCAGAAGAGTGAGCCCCAGTGCTCTGCATTCCAATGGCAGCAAAACACTGAGGAAAGAGGCCGTCTACATGTGGGAACAGGGCCAAGCCTGAGCATGATGAGGTGCTTCTGGAGGAGAGGGACCTAGGAATCGCAAATGGGGTTCCCAGACAGCGGGGCTGGTAATTGGTAGCTTTGTACTTGATGATGTCTCACCAGAAGTGAGGAGTTGATCTTGGGAAGATGGAAGACAGAGCCAGAAGTAACTAGGTGGGCTTTGGACTGAGGTGCAGGGTGAGAGTGTTAGTCAAGCAAGTGGTGAGGGTCAGCAGCAGAATCTCTGGAGCAGAGGTAGCATGTGACCAGCAATGTCAGTGATTCAGGCAGAGGTGACACATGCTTGTTGACCTCTTACTCAGGCTCTGGTGTGCCTCAGAAGTCGAGGGCAGAGCCAAAAAGGCAACAGTAAGGCCAGGGAGCAGCAGAGGCTTCTCAGATCCTCATTCAAGTATCAAGTGCTTTTCAATCATAGTATAATCTCATTTCAGCTAGTAAAATTGTCTTCTGCTTTCTTGTGATAAGTGCAGAAGAGAAGCCTTGTTTTAGGATTCCAGTTACTTCAGCACATCAGCTGAGCTCCTAGTATGTGCGTGTGCCTAGGATTGCCTGATTAGTCAGTGGTGCCCCATCCCCATTCCCTTAACTGAGGAAATGGCAAGGTAATTGCTTACAGTCCATCCTTGGGACTTTTTTTCACTGTCTCTCTTTCTCTCTCTCGGTAGAGCCCTGCACTGGGTTACACCTCAGATGCTTTGTGTCCCTGTTAATGAAGAAATTCCAGAAGTGTCTGATATGGTGGTGAAAGCAATTACAGGTCAGTGAGACTGAGAGCTTTTATATTTGGATGCTTTTCCCTTGAAGTTAGCATTTGGCTTTATAAATCTATACTTATTTCAGTGAGTAAAAAGACAGTCTTCCTAAAGTACTTTTAAAATGCAAACTGCCAAAGCTGTGTTGGAATGTGGTAAAAGTGATTTAAGAGTGTTAGTTTTATGAATTTGAAGCATGCAGATTGGCAGGTAAACCACTTTCCCCCTTCATTTTCCATGACTTATTTCTTGAGCATTGAACTAAAGCCAAATACAGCTAGGGTAAATTTCTTAAAACTCAGTTGCATTTATATATTCAAAATAATTTTGAGAGGTGGAATTGGTGAGGTAGGGTCATGCCCAAGCTAGAATTATATATTAAAATGATGCCTCTAGGGACTTCACTGGTGGCTCAGTGGTTAAGACTCTGCCCTCCCAGGTTCGATCCCTGGTCAGGGATCTAGATGCCACATGCATGCTGCAGCTAAGAGTTCGCATGCCACAACTAAGGAGCCCGCAAGCCACCACTAAGGAGCCCATGTGCCGCAACTAAGGAGCCAGTGAGCCGCAACTAAGACCCAGCACAACTAAATTTAAAAAAAATATGTGTGTGTGTGTGTGTGTGTGTGTATTTTTTAAGAAATCTAAGAAATCTTTGTCTATGACAAGATCATAAAGCTTAAAAAAAAATGATGCCTCTAATTAGTTGTTCATCAGAGATGTGCTTTGAATTACTTTTCTGGTTTGTTCAAGAAGTAAATGAAGTGCCCTAAATCGATGTGGCTCTGACATTCTGGACAGGTCCAGGCATCTAATAAGGTTTCTGTTTCTTATTCATAGGAATAATCCAGCAGAAGTGCAACACAAAAGTTTAAAAAAAAACCCAGAAAAACAAAAATAAACGCTCCTAATGGAGAAGACATCCAACTTGCCCAACTTCTTAATTAAGGAGAAGAGTTGGAAAGACTTGATGCTTTAGAGATTGTTAATGAAATTCTGCTGGGAAGGAGAGTGGGCCAGCTGATGTTAGCCATGCTGGAGGCGTGCCATTAAGTAGGCTCCGCTGGTTTTCAGAACCAGAGACTCAAGTTACAGGAAGAAATGGGGGGGGTGGTTTGCTTAAGATACTCTCAGGGTTGGAAGGGAGGTGAGGCTGTCACAGAAACTTAGCTTCAAGGCCCCTCTAGGGACTGAATTATCTCCCGGTTAACATGATTCTTCCACTTTCTCAGGTTCTGCTTCTCTTTGTACGGCTTTGCATTTCAGCTCTCATTAAGAAATGAATTATTTTCTGTATTTCCCTTTGTAGAGTTTAATTGGCCTCACTAAATACTGTCCACTTTGTTGTTCAGAGCTTTTCTTCTAGGCTACTCATGGGTCCCATGAATGACTACTTTGGGTCAAGACCCACCTCCAACCCCATCTTTTGCTCAGGGAACATCTGTAAGAGATCAAAGATGAAGCCTGAAACTTGTACTTAAGTTTTCCCAAAAAAATGGTTCTGAAGAATCTAGGGGCAGTACAGGAATAAAGACGCAGACGTAGAGAATGGACTTGAGGACATGGGGAGGGGGAAGGGTAAGCTGAGACGAAGTGAGAGAGTGGCATGGACATATATACACTACCAAACGGAAAATAGATAGCTAGTGGGAAGCAGCCGCATAGCACAGGGAGATGAGCTCCGTGCTTTGTGACCCCTCTAGGTGGTCACAAAGCTTGGAGGGTGGGAGGGAGATAGGGAGGGGGGGAGGGAGACGCAAGAGGAAGGAGATATGGGGATATATGTACACGTATAGCTGATTCACTTTGTTATACAGCTGAAACTAACACACCATTGTAAAACAACTATACTCCAATAAAGATGTTAAAAAAGAATTTGAGAGGTGGAACTTTTCTCTTGAGGCATCTAAGATGGTGTTTCAAGAGATCTTTTGATAGTAAAAATACAGCCACAAAATTTTAAAAGCCTTCTTACTCTCTCATCTTAGCCCCCTCTTCTTGCCAATCCAAGTGCAGACACATTCTGTCTCTGAGGACCAAAGTTTATATGATCACTTTCTTCCTACTCTAAACTTGTCAGCCTTAGAAAGGACAGTCTGTAACAACGGTCTTAAATATGGAGATAATCAGTGAAATTTCTCCAAATTGTCCTGTGTGCTACTAATGAGGACTGTCAGTTTTGTTTATAAATACACTGAGCTGAGGCCTTTGCCATTTCTGTTGACCTCTGTCTTCTAGTGAGTGGAACCCCCGGATGCTACTAAATATCCTGCAATGCACAGGACAGTCCACTACAACAGAATTATCCAGTCCAGATGTCAGTAGTGCCCAGGTTGACTGACCTAGAAGTATAGCCTACTTTGTTTTCAAAACCCCATTAAAGATAAGCCTGGACATCTGCTAAGATAGAGTACCCACACTCAACCCTATCTTTCATACTAATTAAAAGCCCTGAACAGAAGGTGCAAAGCAGTATCTGAGGACTCTGAAAAGTAAATAATAGCAGGTAGATTGGGAAGGGAAGGTCATTACTAGAGGAACAACTAATACAGTGGTGAGTTTCCTGTTTTGTTTACTTTTCTTTCCATGTCTCCTAGTTTAGACTTTAGCGCAGTGCAAATCATGGAACTGCTCATTGGGGTGGGCGATCCAGAAACTAAAAGAAACTTCTCTCAGACTAAAGGATACTTAGGAAGGGTGGTGTTCACAACAAGATGAAGAGTGTGGGAGAAATCCCTTGGGTTTTCCCCTTTATTCTCCTTCCTTTTCCTTCTTGTTCTCTTCCTTTTTACACTACTGGCCCTGCTCCTTGGCAGTGGCAGCTACACATGTATCCAGATAAAAAGTACAGATAGGCCTCGGAGATATTGCAGGTTCGGTTCCCGACCACTGCAATAAAGCAAATATCGCAATAAAGTGAGTCACACGAATTTTTTGTTTTCCCAGTTATGTTTACACTAGACTGTAGTCTATTCAGTGTGCAATAGCATTATGTCTTAAAAAACAATATACATACCTTAATTAAAAAATACTTTATTGCTAAAAATGCCAAAGCAGTTACTATGATAACATCAAAGATCACAGATCATGATAGCAAATATAATAGTAATGAAAAGGTTTGAAATATGCAAGAATTACCAAAATGTGACACAGAGACATGAAATGAGCAAATGCTGTTGGAAAAATGGTGCTGAGAGACTTGCTTGACGCAGGTTGCCACAAACCTTCAATCTTTAAAAAGCACAATATCTGTGAAGCACAATAACATGATGTATGCGTGTAATTCACATTTCATTCATTTTAAAACTTAAAGAATAAAGATTAATGAGAAAATGGTTAAATGTTTGAAATAGAGAATGAAAACCAACAGTAAAAGGCAGAAGGCTAAATAGGATGAAAATGGTATAAAAAATATACATTTCCCCAGATCTTTTTGGTAATAAGTTCTATTTAAATAGAAAAAGAAATAGACTGAGACATAGTAACAATAATTACAACCCAGAATTAAAAGATTAAAGGAACTAAACAATAAAACAAAAATTATATCATTCATACAATAGACAGGTAAGTGGGGGAATGGAAATATTAATAAGTTACAATCAGGCCTCTGCACTGTCCAGCGTTCCTGTTCCACACACATTAGTCTTCCATGGCTGGTGGTCCTGTGAGGGTTTCCCCAGGTAGCTGACCTCAGGGATGAGAGCTAAGAGCAGAAAGAACTTTTTGGCATGTACCACCATCCCATGTAAATCTGGAACTTATATTCCTGCTAATGGCAAGAAATTGGTGTCAAATTAAGCTGCCTCAGCTCTTTTCTTTCATGATGTTCTAGACTGCAACCGATGTGTCCATCTTCAAAGGCACACACCTGCCCTCCTCTTGTGTTGTTCTGACAGTGCTGAGTTTGCACTTGATTATTCCTCATTGCCCCCTAGTCTTTGTGACAAAGAATGAACTTATAAGAGCCCACCAGATGGACTTAGTGGTAGTTAAGGGCAGTGAAATATTTCTGTGAGAAATAAAATATTGTTTATGAGGTTAAATGTATACCCATGCTCATCCTCTCTGCTAACCAGCAGGTTATAAGTATCATAAAGGTGTTGTAGATATTCGCTGCTAGTGGAGATTTACATGCCACGAGGACTGGCCACCATGGACCTCCATGTGATGGATTTCAGCCGCTTGCACTTTGATATCCAGTACAGAGATGCCTTGTATCAATATAGTAGCCACATTTCTAAAAAGCATTATGCAAATGAGGCCTTCTAAACTGAGTTATACAATGTATTAATAGGAAAAAAAACAGTAAAGAGACTCTGCTTATTTCTCTGTGGAGCTCATAAACACTTGTACCATCATGATTAAAAGAATGGGCTTTAGAGTCAGATAGATTTGACTTCAGATCCCCCCATGTCCCTTTTTATTGTATGATCTGGGGCGAATCACTGAACCTTTCTGAACCTCAGTTCCCTTAATGATAATAGTGCACGTGCATAATCTGGGGATGGAGAGAAATATGCTTGTAGAGCACAGTGAGTAGGGCCTGGCTCATCGTCATGTGTTCCCTAAGTGTGAGCTAGTATCTACTGTTGTTACAGTCTAAGTTTTTCATACACTAAGTTAACTGGTGGAGAAGGGGTTAGCGAGGGTACCTCTGTAACTTAGTAGATAAAATATGATTATCCCAATGCCTCTTTGATGTAATGACTTTCTCACTGGAAGCAGCATCTTTTCTCCTTTACAGATATCATTGAAATGGATTCTAAGCGTGTGCCCCGGGATAAGTTGGCCTGCATCACCAAGTGCAGCAAGCACATCTTCAATGCCATCAAGGTCACCAAGAACGAGCCAGCTTCAGCTGATGACTTCTTACCCACTCTCATCTACATTGTTCTGAAGGGCAACCCCCCACGCCTTCAGTCCAATATCCAGTATATCACCCGCTTCTGCAACCCAAGCCGATTGATGACTGGAGAGGATGGCTACTATTTCACCAACCTGGTGAGTATTTGATTTCTTGGTGTTACGGAGAAGAAGCAAGAAAGTATTTATTTTAAGGATGTGACAGGTCACTCACAGGCCTGTGACACATTAGTGCTTCTGAGTTGAGGGGTCAGCATAGCTGAGGATGCTTGCTTGGTGTCACAGAGCACATGTGACCAGGCCATGCACACATGCCACCTCCTGGGACTTAGCCATTGTGGTTCCCCTACAGGACACATGACGGCCACATTGAGGGGTCTCTGCTGCTGCTGGGCATTTGCCTCTGTGCTCCTGGGTATAAGAGCCTTTCACTTAGTTGGTTGTTTCAACCATGAGTAAGTCAGATCTTGGACTGTTTCCTTTATTAAAAGACTTAATATTTATTTTTTGTTTTATTTTTACAAGTTATGTCTTAAAACTGAATACTGAGATATTTTAAGAAAGCATCAGGTTAGAGGATGTGAAATGATTTTCAGCTATTGTTTTTCTACAGTGCTAATTGACTCTAGGCAGAACAGTAGTGAAGTATGCACATCTCAGTTATAAGGCAGAATACTTCCTTTTACTGACCGCTGGACTACTGCTTGTTTGCTTTAGACTAGATTTATTGTCAAGCCAGCGACACCCTGGCTTTTTGAGCCTCGAGACACCCTGTGTTCTCTGTTTCCTGTGCTGGAAGTTGTACAGGGTGATAGGTAGGCAGGGGAGGCCAGGTTACATAAGGAAGCATTTCTGGTGAATTGTCTAAAAAAGATGGGTACTTGAATCACCTGCACTCTGCAGCCTCCCAGCCCCCTGACCTACAGCCTTAACAGTGTTCGCATCTTCTTTCTTCATCCTCTCGTTGCCTGACTGAGAGTCTGGCTTCTACTCCCACTGCCCCAATGAAACTGCTGTGGCAAAAGTAAAAAACCTGCCAGTTGCCAAATCTCATGGGAACTGTCAGTTTCACTTCACTTCTTTAACACTCCTCATGACTCCTTCCTTCTGGAACTTCTCATGCGCCTTGGCTTCCATAATTCCACTCCATCCTCCTGGGTTCTTCTTAGGCCTCGTGTCCTCCACTTACCCTAGAATGAGTTATTCTTGGGGTTCTGTCCTCTGTGCATCTCTCTCCCTAGACTGTCTCCTCTGGTCGTAATTCTGCCGGTCACCTGTACAGTGAGGACCCGCAGGTCACCTGTTTTGACCTCACACTGAGCTCCACTCCCAGCTGTTTATTGCGCCTCAGATTTAATTTGTTCAAAACTGAAACTGCTTTCCCATCAAATGTTTCTTTCTTTTCCAATATACACTATCTCCATTAGTGGCAGTACCGCACATCTACTCCCCTAAGCCAGGAATGTTAGAATCGTCTTAGATGCCTCCTCTTTCCAGATAATGGGCTGCAGCGATTCCACACACATAGTGTGAGCCCGTGGGGAAGGGTCAGACGGGCACATTATCATCAGATGAGTCTGTTGAAATAGATTTGCTAAATATTCTTTAAGGAGGTGATTCGCTTTTTTATGAATAATAAGGTAAGATCCCATGAATGAGTTTCTCAGAAGAAATTCTGAGAGCTGCCTATTTTCTCCTGTTTATAGTGCGTGTTTTTCTTATGAAAATAGCTTTTTTTAAAAGAGTGTGAAAATGGTATGTGCTCCTTGTAGAAAAATTTAATATAAGAAAGTATAACTACCATGTCTATGTCACTCAACATTTGCATTTGTTGTACTAATAATTGCTACCATTTATTCATTGCTTACTACAGACCTGTGAGCTAAGCATGTTACATGTGTTATGTTGTTTAATTCTCACAATACATCTGGGTGGTATTTCCCCCATTTTACAGATGCGGAAACCACAGAGAGCTAAGGTAACTTTTCTAGGGTCACACAACTCTGGGCTGTCAAAGTGACAGAGGTGGCAATTCACTCAGCCTGTCTGATTTCTAAGCTTATTCTTTTAACCGTTTGATGTTAAAATCTCTCTTTGAGGACCAAAGATCTGTGTGCCACACCAGTACCTGAGGACACGCTCAGCGGCTGGCCGTGCGCTGGGTGGGCCTTGTGGAGCTGGCACGGCCTCAGAAGCAAAGGGCCTTACGGGGCATGGCCCCAGATCCTTGGCCGTGGAGCTCCTGGCCACAGCAGGGATTCCTCTGCCCTGCAGCATGGCAGGGAAGCAGAGAGCCTCTGACCTCAAGGAACCACACAGGAAACTCTGTGATAACCATTGCAGAACAAATACTGAAGGTGCCTCTTCAAATATTTCACTCTGTACAAGACCCTAGGACCTGCGAACGACCCAAGGAGAGGACGGAATTTCTGACAGACTCGATGGAGATGACAATTAGATTTAATTTGTTTTTTTTTTAAGGAAGAAATGTATTATTGCAGATGGGAGTAGAAAGGAAACAACATGAGTGGCTGTGAAAGTCCATGGAGGCTCATGAGATTATTTTGTCGACTTGATTCTGTTTTAAATTCTCCATAATAAAAGGATTTTTAACATTCTATTTGAATATTTGTAGCTTTCCTCATAGAACTATAATAAATAACATTCTCTTCTTTATATTTATAGTGTTGTGCCGTGGCTTTCATTGAGAAATTAGACGCTCAATCTTTGAATTTAAGTCAGGAAGATTTTGATCGATACATGTCTGGCCAGACTTCTCCCAGGAAGCAGGAATCTGAGAATTGGTCTCCTGATGCTTGCTTAGGTGTTAAGCAGATGTATAAGAATTTGGATCTCCTGTCTCAATTGAATGAACGGCAGGAAAGGATTATGAATGAAGCCAAGAAGCTTGAGAAAGACCTAATAGATTGGACGGATGGAATCGCAAAAGAGGTTCAAGACATTGTTGAGAAATACCCACTTGAAATTAGGCCCCCAAATCAGTCTTTAGCTTCTATTGACTCTGAAAATGTTGAAAATGATAAACTTCCTCCACCATTGCAACCTCAAGTTTATGCAGGATGATGAAAATTTACATGGATAGTATTTATTTGAGCCTAAATTATAGCCAGCCCTTACTACAGTCCACTGATTGGGGTCTAGAGTATAACTTAATTGCTTATAAATATCAGAGCATTTTTAAAGGTACAGTTTGTGGGGATTGTTTTGTTCATTTTGTTTTGTTTTTCCTGTCTGGGGAGACTTAGTAAAAAAAGTACTATTTATTTGAGTCACTGAATAGATTCATTTAAGACTTGTTTGAAAGTTTTGTCTGCAAATCTGTTTTTTCTCCATGATTTTCCTACGTGCTTTCTCTGTGGCATTCAGTGTGTTTTGGATTTGGTTAAATAATTGCCTTTTAAAGGATAAAACAAATGAATGCTACAAAAATGTATGTTTAAGAAAATACAACGGTACCACTGTTCTACAGTTTAAAATAATTTTATAATTGTAAAGATAGAAGATATATTGCTAAGTAAATATGTAAAATTGTAAATATGTAAAAAAAAGGAATGGTGTCTGCTGTGCATGGCATTTCATGTGTTAATTTTTTTTTTTAAGTTTAAAATGAAGTATATTGAATGTTTGCCTTTAACACCATTTTATTTGGTTTGCCCCACTAAAATGAATCTAGAAGTATTTAGACATACTCCCCTAAAATGTTAACTCCATCGTTACAGTGTGTTAGCCCTAACTTCGAGGTCCTGTACAGTCAGAGAATGTGACACTATTGAGGTTGAGGATACTTTTTAGGTCATGTAAAGTTACTGAAGTAACTTGTCAATTGAAGGCTGAACCATGCTTTCGGCACCTCTTTCCTCCTTTCATTCAGCAAATATTTACTGAGCTCTTGGTAAGGGAGGTGGCCCTGGGTCTGGGTCAGAAGACAGGACTGAATAGGTCTCTGCAGATGAGAGCTGACGGGGAATCCCTCTGAGCTTTAAAGTGCAGGGGGGCCTTTCTGCCTCCATGGTGTAATTCTGACTTTATGGACAACCCAGACACACATCATATAAGCCTCTTTCAGGATTTCTCAACCTCAGTACTGTTTGGAGCCTGAGGACGTTTTTGTTTGAGTGCCGCCCCATGCACTGTAGGGTGTTTAGCGGTGTCCCTGGCCTCTACACCCACTAGATGCTAGTAGCAGCCCCCCCCAGTTGTGAAAAATCATCTCCAGACATTGCCAAATGTCTCCTGGGGGACAGAATTGCCCCCGGTTAGGAACTACTGATCTACTTTGTAAGCAAAGGAGTTTTCCTCCTGGTGGGTAATATGATGTAACCAAAGAATATTGCACTAAATGCACAGTATAACGTGAACTGATAGCTTATGCAGTGAGGCTTTACAGCCCCTGGCAGCGTGGAACCTTTTCTAATCCTAATGGAACCTTTCATAACCTAAATACACCATTATGATCCTCCTTGCATTCAGTGATTTCTACAGATTCTCAGTGTACCTGTGAAATTGTAATTCCCAGGGCACCATTTTTGAACAAGATCACATCACACAAGCAGTTAAGAAAGCTTCCTTTGCTTTTCCAGTATCTTTCTAATGGTGTACCATAAATCTGTAGTGCAGTAGTTTTGGAATAAAACTGGGGTGGGTATAAAACTTTTTACCCTTTACTTAAATTAACATATAAAATCCATCACGTTGACACATCTGTTGTCCTAAAGCACTGAAGACATGAAGCAGTTAACTGAGTCAGCTGATAGCCAAGCTGACTTGGAATGTAAAGAGTTACCATCAAATACAGGGAGAATCTGCTCATAGAAACCTGGGCCCAGATGGTCTTCGTAGAAAGCTTTCCTCTTTTTTCTTTTCTATGTACTTTCTAGGTGCTAATCCAGGTATACACACTCTTAATTCTCCTGGGAATATACCGTTCTTTTAGTCGTTGTACATTATGTTTGTTAAATAAAATGCATATCAGCCTCCCCAAAAAGCTGTCTTCTCTTGACTTCTTACCTATGTTTAAAGTAAATCGTTGAACTGTTTTTTTGTATATATCTCATATTGGTTGAGTTCTTCATA
Source organism: Lagenorhynchus albirostris (assembly GCF_949774975.1). Classification (NCBI taxonomy): domain Eukaryota; kingdom Metazoa; phylum Chordata; class Mammalia; order Artiodactyla; family Delphinidae; genus Lagenorhynchus; species Lagenorhynchus albirostris. Next base: position 73,492,747 of record NC_083109.1, read on the forward strand.
TTTGGACTCTTGTATTTCTCTTAAGTCAGCATCAGTACTATGGCCAGAGTTTGTTTTCTCAACAAGAAAGTATTGATATTTTATGTACTATAAATGTGATTAGAATAAACTTTTGGAACAGAAGTCCTTATCAATAAAGTTTCCTGATCCATTCCTCTTGCAAATAGGTTAATTCTTGGTTCTTCATCTTAGGAAAATAGACATTATTAGTATTCTCATGTTATAAAGGTTTCCCTTTTAAGCCACAGCCATCATTATCATACTTAAAAATGAAACAGGCATTAAATTAATTAAAATTAAGAACAAGAGAAGGATATTTGCTGTCACTACAATTACCCTTTTTCTGACGCAGTCAGAAAAAGGCACTCAGTCTTCAGACAGAAATCAAGGGGGTTAATCTAATCAATATACAGTTATTATAGCATGGTGTTTGAGGACATGGACTCCAGCTAAAAGGCTTGGATTTGGTTTTGAATTTAGACTCTGCCACTTACTTATTATCTCTTTGGCCGTGGGCAAGCCTCTCATGTTTCACATTCCTCATCTGTGAAATGGGGGTAATAATGGTACCTGCTTCAAAGGGTTGTGAGGATTAAATGACTTAGAACAGTACCTAGTAATGCTAAGTGCTCAAGTGATCGCTGTTACTTGTACGTGACTTTTTTTTTTTTTACATCTTTATTGGAGTATAATTGCTTTACAATGGTGTGTTAGTTTCTGCTTTATAACAAAGTGAATCAGTTATACATATACATATGTTCCCATATCTCTTCCCTCTTGCGTCTCCCTCCCTCCCACCCTCCCTATCCCACCCCTCTAGGTGGTCACAAAGCACCGAGCTGATCTCCCTGTGCTATGCGGCTGCTTCCCACTAGCTATCTACCTTACGTTTGGTAGTGTGTATATGTCCATGCCACTCTCTCACTTCGTCCCAGCTTACCCTTCCCCCTCCCTGTATCCTCAAGTCCATTCTCTAGTAGGTCTGTGTCTTTATTCCTGTCTTACCCCTAGGTTCTTCATGACATTTGTTTTTCTTAAATTCCATATATATGTGTTAGCATACGGTATTTGTCTTTCTCTTTCTGACTTACTTCACATGACTTGTATGTAGAAAACCTAAGAACTGATACTGAAACTTTACTAAATTTTACTAAAGTGGTGAGATAAGAAATACTAAAATAGCCATCAAAAGTAACTAAAAAATGACTTTTCTATATTCTCATTACTAGCCAGTTAGCAAATTATAATGGGAAAATTTTATTCACAATAGAAACAAATATAAATCACCTATAAGTAACAAGAGCTTTTAGCATTTATATGAAACAAAATTACAAAATTGAGTGAGAAACAAAAGAATAAACATACACGGGGATTGTGCCCAGAAGTTCCCTGCACTTGGACTTTAATGCTCTATCTTTGCCATTTTGGAATTCTTAATTTTATCTTTGAATTTGTGCTTTCAAGTGAAGCCTGATGGGACAGTGGAGCCTAATGGGGGCTTGGAGTCCAACTCATGCACAGTCCTGTCTCCCCCTCCTCAAACCCCAGGCTAGGTTCTTGGTCTCCCTGCTCCCACCCTGCGGACACTCTAGCCAAGGCCTGGGCACTCTGGAATGGTTGGGGCTGGGTGTACATGCCTGTGGTGTCTTGGGCGAGGGCATGAAGGTGCATCTGGCTGTTAGCCAGCTGGCCATTTGGGAGGGGGTTGGGGGTGAGGACAAACCTCTCGGCCACCCCTGATTCAGCATGCTCGTTGGAGAAAAGCCTGAATCCAGGACTGGGGAAGGAAAGAAACAAATGAGAAAGTCCCAGCAAAACAAAGATACAAGGAAGAAATAAGGGGACTTCCCTGGTGGCGCAGTGGATAAGACTCCGCGCTTCCAATACAGGGGGCCCGAGTTAAATCCCTGGTCGGGGAACTAGATCCCACATGCATGCCGCAACTAGGAGTTCACATGCCACAACTAAGGAGCCCACGTGCCACAACTAAAGAGCCAGCAAGCCACAACTAAGAGCCCTGGAGCCACAACTAAGGGGCCTGCCTGCCTCAACTAAGACCCGGCACAAATAAATAAATAAATAAATAAAATCTTTAAAAAAAAGAACAAATGGAAATGTTAGAACTGAAAACTACAACAACTGAAATTTTAAAAAAACCCAAAACCTCACGGATGGGCTACATATCAGAAGGGAGATGACAGTGAAATGAATTTGTGAACTGAAGATAGATCAATAGAAATTACCCAATCTGCTAAACACAAAATAGACTGAAATTAAAAAGTGATAGCCTCGGGGGCCTCTGGGACAATAATGAGAGATCTAGCATTCTTGTCATCGGAGTCCCAGAAGGAGAGAAGAAAAAGTCTATGGCTAAAAAAATATTAAAGTGTCTGAAAGTTTACCAAATTTGGCCAAAGGCATAAACCTATAGATTCAAGAAGCTGAGTGAACCGCAAACAAGATAACCCAAAGAAATCCATGCAAAGACACATCACAAACTTCTCCAAATTAAAGGCAAACAAATCTTAAAAGTAGTTAGCAAGGACACATTACCTATAACGGAGCAATGACTTGCATGACATTGGATTTCTCATCAGAAACCATGGTGCCTAGAAGGAGATGCTGACAGTGATGTGGAGAAAGTGAATCACTCATACAATCCTGATGGAAATCTAATATGGTAAAACTACTCTGGAAAATAATTAACTGCTTATAAACCAAACATGTAATTATCATACAACCCACCAGCTGCATTGTTGGACTTTTATCCCAGAGAAGTGAAAACTTACATTCACACAAAGGCATATACACAAATGCTCATCGCGCCTTTATTCATGTTAACTCCAAACTGGAAACAATCCAAATATCCTTCAACAGATGAATGATTAAACAAAGTGTGGTACATTCATACAATGGAACACTATTCAGTAATAAAAAGAATGAACTACCGATAAAACTCCTTGGATGGATCTTAAAGGATATATACTGAGTGGAGAAAAAACAATCTCAGAGGGTTACATATTGTATGAGTCAATTTATACATATAATTTTTAAAATATATAATTTAAAATGACAGTTATAGAGATGGGGCACAGATTAGTGGTTTACAGGGATTCAGAATAGGGTGAGAAGGGAGCTGAATGTTATAAGAGAGCAGCACAATGGATTCTTTGGTGTGGAATCTATCTGTGTCTTGTCTGCAGGGGTGATTACACAAATGTACACATGCGATAAAATTGCCTAGAGCTAAACCACAATATTAGGCAAAACTGGTGAAATCTGTAAAAAACCAGTGTATTGTTGCAGTGTAAATTTCCTGGTTGTGGTATTGTACCATAGTTATGCAAGACGTTACCATTGGAGGGATCTATTATTTCTTACTCCTACATGTGAATCAGTGATGCTCTCAAAATAAAAAGTTTAATTTTTAAAATCTAAAATCATGTAGAAAAATGCTAAATGCCCATCAGGTGATGAATGGATAAACAAAAATGGTATATCCATTCCATGGAATACTATTTGGCCATAAAAAAAGAATGAAATACTAATACATTCTACAGCATTGATAAACTTTGGAAACATTATGGTGAGGGAAAGAAGCCAGACATAAAATACCACATATTTCACAATATTCATATTGTATCAAATCATTTCACAATATTCATATTGTATCAAATCATCATGTTGTACACCTTAAACTTACACAATGTGATATGTCAATTATATCACCATGAAGCTGGGGGAGAAAAAGAAAGACAAATTACCAATACAAATATGAAAAAAAAATTAAGTACTTTTTCAAACAAGAAAATGTAAGAAAATTCAAACATTTAAAAATACAACAAAGGACATGAACAATTCACCATTTAGACTTAAAAATGGACAACAGATGAAAAATATTCAACCTCATTAATAATCAAAGATATAGAAAATAATTCAATAACAGAATGAATGTTTTTCTTGTCAAATTGGCAAAGGTGAACATCTTATGGCAAATATAGCATTTTATGACTATGAATGTCCAGAGAAATGTACCGCATTGATGAAAGCACAAATTATAACATTTGCCGAGAGCAGATCAGGGCTGCGTGTCAAGGGCCTTAAAAATCTTTTTACTTTTCTGGCACAATAATCCTATTTCTATAAAGCTATGCTAAGAAAATAATTAAAAAACAAAAATTTATATAAAAATATTAAGTACAGAAGTTAAAATAGTCAGTGTTTAAAGTGTGTAGAGGGGAATGTTTTAATTAAAGAATAAGTATGAAGATAGCTATCCTTGCATAATATTAAGCATAGTTCCAAATTTGTTTTAAAATCCCAAGCAATGCTAGAGAAAAAAAAGAAATACAGTAAAATCTCATCAGTAGTTACCATTGGGTTAGGGGATTACAGATGGTTTTAATTTTCCTTTTTAAAGTTTTCTAAGTTTTCCTAACTTTATACAATACCATGGTTGTTTAGTCATCAGAAAACAGGAAAAAATTATTCTCATAGTATAAAAACAAAAGCTCCAAACCACTGCAGGACACAGAATTGTAATAATACACATTAGCTCTTAAAGGGAGAAGTTTGTTTTAAAAGTGACACAGCTGTCTCTGAACAGGGTTTCCCAGGCAACCTCTTGGTGGTTGCCAATACAGAATGCCACCTCTAGGGGTGGAATCACCCTCTTGGAAGGTTCTGAGGCCTGCCCCTCTTTAAAAGAATAATGAATTGTGTGCAGGGATAGGTATCTGGTTTAAATTTCCTCTACAGAAGTACGCACCTGCTGCATGGTTTCCCTGCCAGAAGAAAACTGCTTGTTCCCTTAATAAAAAGTCAATGAAGCTGAAAGAAATCTAGTTTCTTGGATTTGGAGTGGCAGCCAGAAGACTGGTAAGCATTCTTAAATATAGAGGAATCTCCTCTAAGCACTAAGAAGAGTCTGTCGTCAGAAATAACCTGAAATTCTGGTGGCATCTGCTCTGGGTGGTGGACAGGCGGGATGCAGGAGGAGTCTGGTCATTTTCTCCTGATTTGGAAAGTGAGGGGGTGATGCACACGGTCACTATTTCAAGTGGAAACTTTCGCTTAGTACTTTGTAAATAAGAGTGACTCATTCTGAAATGAGCCCTTTCTGTGTGTTTAAGTGAACCAGTCAGCAGGGGGCTGGACGAGGTAGTCTGTGGAAGGGTCTTCCTTTAAACCGTATTAATTCTCTGCCCTAAATATAGGTGGAGTCCAGGCTACATATATAGAACAGTGCTGGTGGGACTGTAAAAAGGCACATGTCCTGGACTTTGCCTTCAGCCTATTTACAACCCAGTAGAAATAGGAAGCTGTAAAAATATGAAAAGTCAAATAGCTCAAGACTTAAATGAGTGTAAGATACACCAAAAGTGACAAAGCACTTTTAAATGTGGATTTAACTGCCCAGTGGAGTAATTATAGCACCTCACATGTATTCAGCTGTTACGTACAAGGTACCCTTAAGCAAGCCTGTAAAATGTATTACTTCTTGAATGTGTCTAATAAACCTAGTCTAGCGGGAATAATAATAGGTAGCCTTAATTAGTGCTTAATACGGTGCTAGGCACTGTGCTAAGTGCTTCACCTAGAACAATACATTTAATATTCTCAGGTACCCTGCGGGGAAGTATTACTATTACCCTGAGACACGAAAAGGAAGCTGATGCACAGAGATGTGTCTTGCCCGAGATCACAGAGCTGAAGTGGGAAGCCAGGATTCAAATCCAGGCCTCTAGCTCCAAAGCCCCACTCTTTTTAGTTTAGTTTTTTTTTTTTTTTTTTTTTTACTTTTTATTGTGGTAACAACACTTAACGTGAGATCTATCCTTTCAACGTGAGATTTATCCTCCGAACAATTTTTTGTTAAATATTGTACGTGATTGTTGACTCTAGGTAGTGTTGCACAGCAGATCTCTGGAGCTTATTCTTCATCTTGCTTAACTGAAACTTTACGCCTATTGATGAATAACTCCCTATCTCCCATTTCCCCAGCCCCTGGTAACCTCCGTTTCCCATCTTCGATTTTATGAATTTGGCTCTTTTAGGTACCACCTGGAGGTAGAATCAGGCAGTACATGTCTTTTTGTGTCTGGCTTATTTCATTTAGCATAATGTCCTTAAGGTCCATCCATGTCCCATATTGCAGAACTTCCCTTTTTTAAAAAAAATATTTTTTAATTTTTAATTTATTTTATTGAAGTATAGTTGATTTACAGTGTTGTGTTAATTTCTACTATACAGCAAAGCGATTCAGTAATACATACATATATATATATACATTCTTTTTCATATTCTTTTCCATTATGGTTTATCACAGGATATTGAATATAGTTCCTCGGGCTATATAGTAGGACCTTGTAGTTTATCTGTTTTATATATAATAGCTTGCACAGAATTTCCTTATTTTTTTAAGGCTGAGTAGCATTCCATCGTTTGTATACACATTTTCTTTATTCATTCATTTGTCGGTGGACATTTAGGTTGTTTCCACATCTCAGCGATTGTGAATAGTACTGCAGTGAACACGGCAGTGCAGATATCTCTTCAGTATCCTGATTCTAATTTTTTAATATGTATACCCAGAAGTGCTGGATTACATGGTGGGTCTCTTTTTAATTCTTTGGAACCACCATACTGTTTTTCATAGCAGCCACCCCGTTTTACACCCGCAGAGTTCCCACTTCAAAGCACCGTTTTATACCAACTCTCCCCAGAGAACTGAGAAGGGAGAGGATGGTAGGCATTGGTGCTTTAGACCTTGGGCTTCAGGAAGATAATGAGATTTGAAGAGTTTTTATTAGAGAAAAGTTGAAGAGGAGAGAATTTTTTAAGTGGGACATGGCTGAAGGTTCTTAGTTATTAGGCAATTAGGATTACAGCATTTCAAGCTGTAATATTTGATTCATGTTTTAAGAGAATTTGTCACTTTCAACCATAAATTTCCAGTCGACCATGGGATGCAGCCTTGAGTTTCTCACAGCCTAAAGCAGGGGTCAGAAAATATGGCCGGCAGCCAAATCTGGCCCACCACCTGCTTTTGTAAATAAAGTTTTATTAGAACACAGCCACTCCCATTCATTCTGTTGCTTTCATGCTGCATGGCAGAGATGAACAGTTACAAGAGAGACCCCACGGCCCGTAAAGCCTAGTGTATATATATATATATATATATAGAGAGAGAGAGAGAGAGAGAGAGAGAGAGAGAGAGAGAGAGAGAGAGAGAGAGACTGTGGCCTCTCCCATTGTGGAGCACAGGCTCCAGATGCGCAGGCTCAGCGGCCATGGCTCATGGGCCTAGCCGCTCTGCGGCATGTGGGATCTTCCCGGACCGGGGCACGAACCCGTGTCCCCTGCATCGGCAGGTGGACTCTCAACGACTGCGCCACCAGGGAAGCCCCTGTTTTATATATAGTAGTGTGTATATGTCGATCCCAATCTCCCAATTTATCCCTCCTCCCCGTTTTTTGTTTTTCTTAGCTATCTAGTAGATACAAAATTAAAATTTTAACTTACACATAAAATATAAACAGTAACTTAAATTCATTAAATAGCTGTGTACCCATGAGACTTTTTAAGATAGGGAACATTTCCCTTACCTTTGAAGTGCCCTGTGTGCCCCTCCCCAATTCCATCATTTTAACACTTAACATGAAGTTTGTGCATCTTTTCTCATGGTGCTTGTCAGAGTTCTACCAATTATGTATGCATCTCTAAACAATATGTCCATGAGATTAGCATGTTTTGGAATTTTATATAATGGAATTATGCTGCAATGAATCCTTTTTTGATTTGCTCCCTGAGGTTGCGCCCCCTTGTGTGTCAGCTGTTTTCAGTTATTTTCACAGCTCTTTTGTATTTGATTATTTATGAATATACCTAAGTCTAGGTTTACATTTGACTGTATGGGCGTTTTTTTTTCCCCTCAGTTCTTCGTGTGTACAAATAGTGACGCTATCAACATTATTTGGTTTACTTGTGCATATACGCAAGTGTTTCTCCAGGGTCACACATATTCTCCAGAGATGATGTGTATCTTCAAGTTTACTGGACAATGCCAAATTTATTTTACAAAATTATTTTAAATCATTTTACAAAATTATTTCATAATTTTGATTGTACCAAGCGATACTTTCATCAGCAGTGATTAATACAGGAGCAGAGAAACACACAGACACACACGCACACATCTTGCACTCACACCAGACACTAAACTCGCGCACAGATTCAGAGATCCACGTATGTGCACCAGCCACGGCTTTGTACATGATACACACTGACACACACATCCACAACCGTGCACCACGCACGCACACTCTCACAACATCCCACTCACAAAGACACACAAAACGACGTCCCGCTCTCAACGCCCGCACGCACGCAGCCCACGTACTCACGCGCAAGCCCCCTCACGTGACCTAGCCAGGAGGCGTGGTCTCCGCCACCCGCGACTGAGGAGTCTTGTCCCGGCCGCGCCGCCGTCGGACGCCAGGTGTCGGGGGTTAAGGTGGCGTTGGCGGTGGTGTTTTTTTCTACCCGGAAACTACGACTGCCGGACCCGGACACCAACCCGTGTCGCGGCGGCGCGAGCCCGACTGGCTTCTGGTCTTCGCGTCGGCCCCGCGGAGCCGGACGCTGCCCCCGGCGCGGCGGGGAGGATGGTACCGAGCGGCCCCGGGCCCGCCGCGCGCCGCCGCGAGTGAGCTCCGAGCGGCCGCGGGCGTCCGGCGAGCAGCTGGCCCGGCCGGGCCCGGGGCGCGCCGCTGCCCACCGGGGCGGGGTGAGCCGGGGCGGGCGGCCCGGGGTTGGGGCTCGGCCGCGGCTGACCCGTGGCCGGGAGGGGACGAGCTGGCCGGGTTTCTTCCTCACGTCTCGGGCTCCAGCGCCTGCCCCAGCCGCCGGTGGGAGTTGGCCCGGGTCTGGCCTGCTCTGTGGCCTCGGCCTGGTCGCCCGCCACTGGTGTTTGTCCACTCGCGTCCCCGGAGCCGGAGTTCCCTGGCCGCCCTCAAGATGGTGGGGCTTCTCACGTCTGGAGCAGAGGCCTGGATAATTTGGGTTTGGCACTGGGAACGTGTTGGTAGTGTGCCGTTTTTGAGTTTGGGTTGTGTTTGCGTTACTCCTCCGTTTGCAAAGGATACATATCTCAGAAAGAAGATGGGAGGGAGAGACTTGCGTATGTGCCGACACTTGAAATAGTGGTATTTTTTGTGTCAAGCTTGCTAAGTTTCCAGAGGTGGGGTGGATTATCATCTTCACTCATATTTTAATAAACTAAATTGTGTGGCGTCAAGATAATGTAGCAGCACGTAGTTGTACTTCCCTTGATAGGCACCACCCGGAATAAATCTACGCCTGTTGTGCTGTTTTGAATTGTGCAAACACCATAACCGGTGGACAGCTGGTGAGGGGGCCTTTGTTGAAATTTCCGACGTGTGTAGTTTAATTCTCAACTAGCAGATGACAGCCTTGGCAGAGTGTTGAATGATGAGCTTCTTTGCGGTCTGCTTGAAAGCAGGAAAGCTCCTGAATTGCTACTTTCCTGTGTCAGGTGAGCCCGCTCTGGGAGGTGGCGGGAGGCAGAACTCCAGGGTTGGTGATGACTGTTGGTTTGTCCCTAAAGCCCTCGTTTTGGTCAGCTTGGAATCTGAGCATTTGTATCCCATGTGTAGATGAATGCTCCATCAGTGCTTGCTGGTGTGCGCACCTTCCTGCTCCCTCATTTCATTTCAGGATTCTCAAAGGATATGGACCTGTTGTGCAGTCATACTTCATGACTCCAAGCCTATTTACTCTCTGGGAGTAAGGAGGCAGTGGGTTGACTTACTAGTAAAGGTCCGGGAAGAATTTCTGTGACCTAAATTGAGATGGATTGGAATCATGGCTGCCACTGGCCTCTGGGTACTAAGGTCACAGATGCTGATTGAGCGCACCTGCTTTTTGGGGCCATAGCTGTAGCTGCTGCAGGGAAGTGAGACACACGTAAGTGCAAATACAGTTTCTGCCCGCAGGGAACTTAATTAGAGAAGGCAGTAGGCTGTAAGATGTGGCAGGACTTAAGTGTCATATGGAGGTACCAGCTATTAAGGATTTTCTTCTGATTAGGATCAGAAAAGGCTTCATAAAGGAAGTAACTTTTGAGGTGGACCTCGAAGGATTGGGAGGATTTGGGTCATTCAGAATTAGCTGGGAAGTGAAAAAGCTCGGGCCAGTTGGTGGAAGGGCACTTAGGAACTGGGCAGTAGATGCCTGGAAGTATTGACAGAGGCAGCTGGTTAAGGGTTAAGTGCTTTTCTAAGACAGAAAACACGTGCTACCTAATCTGGCTTCTGGTGGATTTCTGGGTTCTAGAGAATTGTTTTCATTTGGTGAGTTTGTCTTGTTCTGTTAAACAGCCAATGACACAAAGCAGTGCTTAACTTACTTTAAAGACAATGAAAAAGAGGCTGATTGTAATTCCTGTCTGGTGTTAACAATCAGGAAATTAAATTTGCTGTGTGCAATTTGTTTCAGTGCCTGTGTTTAGTGTGCAGGAGCGCAGCTCTAGTACCATCTCTGCTACTCTGGCTGCAGCCAAGTGTCAAATGGCAGGCTCTTAGCCGTCTCCTGAGGGTTTTTAATGACATCTAGTTCGCTTCACAGAGATGCTGTTTGTTTCTATTACTCAGTTGTTGAAGAACCTTTGAAGCTGTTAAAACGGGATGCCATGTAATCACCCTGGAACATTATGATTAGTCCTAGGACCACACTGGCCTCAACTCTAGCTTTTCTCTAAACGTGCTCAGGACCGTGTTAACTTTTCCATGCTTCTTTTTGACTCTTCTTCCCTCTCTACCCACTGCTCTGTCTCCTCCTTGTTATAGACAAATGTCTGAGAAAGGGTGGTCCTAATAGGCATGGCAGATCTATGGGATGTTTTTGTCAAATAATATTGCCATGTAAGAGGGCTTTAGAATTAAAATTTTTTTTCACCACGACATTCCAATTAAAATGAAAAAAGAAATGGAGGAAAGATGGGGTTTTTAGCAAATGGAATTTCCGTGGAGTTCTTCTGATAAACATAGAAATCCTTAAATTATCTTTTCCATACAGAAAATAAATTTGACCAGAGGTCTACAGCTCGTTCTGTGTATAATTATATACCTAAGTGTAGTCCTGGGGACTATAGAACAATGTTTGGTGATGATAGTTTGCAAAGCGCTGTCATTTGTCATTTGGACTTTTGTGCTGTTTGTTTAAAAATGCTGTTTTCAGAACATCTCCCAGTCTTTACACTGAGTTTGGATGTTATAGTTTCATATTGAGCTTTTAGTGTTCGTTTAATCTTGTCATCACTCATGATTTGTTTTCTTAAGTATCTGTTAATTAAACCCCAGATCATTACATCTTAATATGGGGATACTTTTAATTTGGTTTTTAAGTAGGTCAGCAATTTAAAAAAAATTAACAAAAAAGAGATAAATTTCTTTCAATTTCGGGACTAAGATGAACTTATTTGTTAAAAGGAGAGAGGGAGCATGTTGGAAGTTCCCGCGATTTTATATCATGATTTTGAAAATGGAGCGATGTATTAATTAGTTGTAAGTGAGTAGAAATACAGCCAAAGTCTGAATTTTGGAAATAAGTCCAAATTTCATGGAAATGAGTCCGTGAAATTATTATCTGCCCATGTTGTTCCTTTTCCTCTCGTCTTTGAGTACCGATGTTGCCTAAAATGCACGTTTAGCAACTAAAACTTTATGCTTTCTGTCATAATTTCTCTTCTGATCATTTAAACTTGTTGAGTGAAACAAGTTTTTGAAAGTCTCTCTGCACTGTGAGTTGTATTCGATTAACAAACAAGAAACCATTGGCAGGAGATTCCACTTGTCTTTGCTTTATACCCTGATGAGGGTGCTGAGGTGGGAGTTGCCTTACTGAAGAGATGGGAAATAAGGTAACCTCAGAAAAATCCATTTTAGTTGTGCTTCTATTGAAGTCGGTGACTAAAATACACTGTCCATGGCATGTGAATCTTTTTTTCCTGTCTGGCATTGGACTTGAAACCTACTTATTGTGATTGATGGCCCAGCTTGGGGTCAGATGAATTAAGTCAGAGTCTTAATTACTTACTGCCACTTTTTTGTAGTATAACCTTGTATAAATTACTTAACCTCTTTTGACTCAGTTTCCTCTTCGGTAAAATGAGGATAGTAATATCTACTTAGTGTTGTGAGGATTAGAACATATGACGTATGTAAAGCACTTGGCATGGGGCCTGGCCCACAGCACATTTTAAATGGTGGCTATTAAAAATGATACTCTTTTCTTAGCCCCTAATGAGAGAGGTTTCTGCTTACATCACTATTGATATTTTAATTACAAAATTGTATGGATGCTTTTCAGTGTTTATCTCATTTGATGGGGTCGACTCTTTATTTAGACTAATAACGTTTACTGGGAGGCAGTAGAGCACTTAGTGGTTAATGCACGGGCTCTGGAGGCCAACTGCATTTGAATCCAGGTTCGCTTAGGACCTTGGGCAGCTTAGGTAACTTCCTTATGCCTGAATTTGCTCATCTCTAAAATGCAGATGTTGTGAGGACCATATGAAACATGTGCCGAACTCTTAGAACAGCGTGCCTCGTTCACAAAAGTGGGCGGTAATGTAAGACATTACTGGTAAGCACCTTCCCGGTGCCAGGCCCTGCCCGAGGTAGGAGGGTGCAGAAACGGTGTCACGGAGATGAGAGGGCATGGGAGCAGGACACATTTGGGGTTCAGTTTGGCTGAAGGAGGCCGTGGGCTGGAGCAAGAGCTGCTGTTGAGAGACACTGCAGCGATGGGCGTGACAGGGCTGGTGATGGGTAACTGTTCAGTTGTAGGAGAGAGAGTCCAGAATGGGTGCCAGGGGTCCCTGGGTGGAAAGCTCTGTTTTTCTTTATAAGGAGGAGCTGATTTGGGGATATTGGATGAGTTTTGGCCTTGATGGTTCAGGAGCCTGTGGGTCATCTGCGTGGAGTGTTGGGTAGGTAGATGTTTCCATCTGGAGTGAGGGGGTAGGTGAAATTGACAGGAAGCTGAGAATGAGTGTGTCCACCTTGAGCAGAGGCCCAGCCGGAGCCCACGGGGAGCCCCAACTTTTGAAGAATAGTGAGAAGGAAATGTGGCCAGACAAGTGAGAGGGTGGCCAGGAGAGTGAGGTCCCGGAAGCCAGAAGTGGTGTGGCCCTCGGTGTGACCCATACTTTGGCTTTAGCATTGAGACCTTAGTGGAGACTTGAAGTTCTCTTTCGACTTTGTTGCTCCGCGTTTGCCTCTTTGAGGGTCTTTTCCATCTACATTCGCTGTGTGGTGGGGGAGGGAGGGTGGTTTCTCCTCAGTGCTGGATAGTTGGGTGTTGAGATCGCCCAGGGTCTCTCTGATACCAGCCCGTGTCCTCCTCTCTGCTGAGTCTTGGATAATCCGGCATCGCATCCATTAACGTTCTTTATTAGGCTTAGAGTTTACAGTCCCCAGCCTTAAAGCCCTTTGAATATCTCAAACATCACAGGACATTTGAGAAATGCTACTTTAATTTTTACATTCAAAATGGGCCTCTCCCACATCAAGGTGAGTTCCTGCTATTCTCTCTTAGCACAAGACCAGTGTATTTCCTGCAGTGGGTATTAGAGCAAGCTTGCCTCTCTCATCCTCCCCTCTCGGTCCCCCTGTGGTGTTCTTCTACCACTTCTCTGACTCCTAGTCTCTTCAGAACTTTGAAAAGGGCATGACTTTATAGGAGAGCTTTAAGGAATTTCTCATTTAGCCTAAGGTGGAAAATCCAGGTTAATAAGATGAATGGTGGTTTTGTTGTTCATGTGAAGTGAACTTTTTCATCTGGGTCACAAGTAGTGGTTTAGTGTATCTTAAAATAAGTTAGGAACTATTTAGGAAATATCATCTGGGAATGTGGAATCCCCATCCTGTCCAGAGATTCTAGTTTTAAACTTAGACAGGTCACCATGTGGTACACTTTAAAGTTTGTGGGCTCTGGAGAGAGGGAGAGAGACACACAAAGGACTCATGTATCTGGCATAATGAATGTTAATTTACTTCCTTTCTAATAAAATATTATAATCAAGTTGCAAAATTATACATTTCTGCCTTCACTGGTCCCTTGGGAGGCCTTCCTCTTTTACTGGCTTCTTTTCTGCTTACAGATATGTTTGTTTCCTCACTTCTCGTGATCCCACTGTCCCTCCTGCCTCCCATTTGAACCAGTGATGTTCTGCTGTTGCCTCTGTTTCCCCTTCCCTGTTATCATCTCCTTACTGTCTGACTTCCGCCCCCTGCCAGAGTGAGGTTTCGGAGGCCACCGGTGATCTTGCCAGGTGGAGAACTGTGATTAGGCAAGCACAGGTTGACCTGAGTACTTTTCGTAGCACAGAGGGGCCTAGAGACCCTTTCTTTGTACTCCTCACACTTGGTCACTTCCCAGCAATATTTGGCTGATACCTCTTCCTTCTTGAAACTCTTCTCCGCTGCCTTGCAGGACCCCTCCCCGTCCTGGGCACCCTTTTGGCTCGTGGTTACCCCCACACCCCATGCCCTCGCAACCTGTGCCCTAATGGGGGCGCCTACGCTTGTCTGGAGAAGCTGTGTGCACCTCCTGCCCCGGGAGCATGCAGCGCTGGGTTATCTGGAGGAGTCTAGTCAGTGTTCTTTCTCATTTTATTTTTGGTTTCTCACAGATCCAAGTACAAATCACTGCAAGTTAAGCTTTGCCTTTCTTTAGCACCAGGACGTATTAAAGGACTGTCCTGTTTTGTTTTGTTTTTTTTCTAGGTGGGTTTAAGAAATCACTCTTTTTTTTTCCCCTGTATATTATCTTTATTAATGAAGAAAATGAATGGAATTAAGATTTAATGAAGTTTTATTTGGGCCACAAGGCCAGCAGGATCAATGGAAGATTATTTATAAATTTTATTGTTAGAAATTACTGCAGAGGAAATACATATTCATGATGGAAACGTTAAAAAAAGAAAAGACATATGTAATCTCACCAGCTAGAGATAACCATCCCTGTTTACATTTGAGGGTACGTTATGTATTTTTTTCCCATGTGAGTGCTTGTGTAGCTCTCATACATTAAAAACCTGAAATAGCCTCATTTTGTATATTTTAGGTCCTGTGTTTTTTAACAGCTAAATAGTTTTCCTACTGGTGATATATTATACTTGAACCATTTCCCTACTATTGTTGGATATCTAGTTTTCCAGTTTTTACTATTTTATACACTCCTGAGATAACTATCTTAGTTAAGTCTTTGTTTTCAGCAGTGGGTGTCTTCTCAGGTGAACTTTTTAGAGGCAGAATCACAGAAGTAAGAGTGCGCTAAGTGTTAGTGCTCTTGGTATGTATGGCCAGGTTGGTCTCTAGAAAGTTTGTAATAGCCTCCCCTCCCCTTTTTAGGATCTCCTAACTTGTGGGTTGCTTGAATTAACTCTAGGATAATCTTAGTACTGCCTTTTGCTTACTTGAATTGCAACCTGATGTTTAATGTTGTCATTGAACTAGTCTCGGAGCTCTAGGTACTGAGCCGATGGACTTCAGTCGTGTGCTCTCACACACGTGTGAAATTGGCTTTTGGCCGTGTTCTGTGTACCTTAAATCCCTAGACTTTCCAGAGAGGCAGCTTCACAGCCCTGGTCGTTTCTTATCTTTATCCTGGTGAAAGTTTCCAATTGGAGTTGGGATGAATGAATATAGGGGATGGAGGTCGGATAGTGTGATTTCTCTCCATCCACTTTTCTTCTCCCCATAGAGCTTGACTTATTTTTTAATTAAAAGTGACATTTACTGTTGAGAAGATTACAGAAATTTTCTTGTAATTCTTTGCAGGGGAAATAACATTTGTTTAGCCCTTGTTAATTTCATATTTGAAAACACTTGTAAATGGTGGAAAGGAATTTTAAGTTTATGAAATATTTGGACTTTTAATAGTTTTACTAAAAAAACAAAAATGCTTTTACTTTTTGAGTAAATACAATTGGCCACCTCTAGAACTTTCTCTAATTAAATTGGCTTATGTTGACATTGCTTGCTAATTTGGTATTTATGTTGAGATATATATATGTATATATATGTTTAAATTCTAGTGTGACATGGTTTTAACGACCATTAGTTTTATCTAGAAGGGAATTTAATTCATATTTTTTTGCTTTTCTAAATGTTTCATAATTGTAGTTCCACTTGGTGAATAGTTCCTATTTATTTTATATATGATTCAGATTTTGTTGTCTTTCTTAATAAATGGAACTGTAATTTACTGTTGATGTTTTTGTTTCTGAAGCCTATTAATCTTTATTTTATTTTTTAATTGAAGTATAGTCGATATACAATATTAGTTTCAGGTGTACAACATAGTGATTCAGTACTTTATAGATTATACTCCATTTAAAGTTCTTATAAAATATTGGCTGTATCCCCTGTGCTGTACGTTACATCTTTGTAGCTTGTTTATACATAGTGGTTTGTACCTCTTAACCCCCTACTGCTATCTTGCCCCGCCCCCCCCTTCCCTCTCCCCACTGGTAACCACTAGTTTGTTCACTATATCTGTGAGTCTGTTTCTGTTTTGTTATATTTGTTTGCTTCATTTTTCAGGTTCCACATATAAGTGATAACATACAGTATTTGTCTTTCTCTGTCTGTTTCACTAAGCATAATACCTTCCAGGTCCATCCATGTTGTTGCAAGTGGCAAGATTCATTCTTTTTTTTATGGCTGAGTAATATTCCATTATATATATGGAATATCTTCTTTATTCGTTCATCTGTTGATAGAAATTTAGGACACATGTTGCTTCCATGTCCTGGCTATTGTAAATAGTGCTAATATGAACATTGGGTTGCATGTATTTTTTTGAATTATTGTTTTCATTTTCTTCAGATATATACCAGAAGTGGAATTGCTAGATCATATTGGTAGTTCTATTTTGTTTTTTGAGGAACTTCCATACTGTTTTCCATAGTGACTACACCAATTTACACATTCCCACCAACAGTGTACTAGGGTTCAGTTTTTTCCACATCCTTGTCAGCATTTTTTTTTATTCTTATTTATTTATTTGGCTACATCGGGTCTTAGTTGTGGCACGTGGGATCTTTCACTGTGGCGTGTTGGCTCTTTGCTGTGGTGCATGGGCTTCTCTCTAGTTGTGGCGCACAGGCTCCAGAGCGCGTGAGCTCAGTAGTTGTGGCATGCAGGCTCTCTGGTCGTGGCGTGCCGGCTCTAGAGTGCACGGGCTTGGTTGCCCCGCGACATGTGGGATCTTCCCCGTCTAGGGATCAGACCCGCATCCCCTACATTGGAAGGCGGATTCTTAACCACTGGACTACCAGGGAAGTTCCCATCCTTGCCAGCATTTGTTATTTGAATCCTATTTAATGAATAGAGAGTTCTGTTGCTCAACATCCTTGCCAGTATTTGGTATTGTCAGTGTGCTGGGTTTTGGCCTTTCTAATAAGTGTGTCATGGTATCTTGTTTTAATTTGCATTTCCCGATGACATATGATTTGGGAGCATCTTTTCATATGCTTATTTGCCATCTGAAAATCTTCTTTGTTTAAGTGTCTGTTAAAGCTCTTTGGCTACTTTTTAAAATGTGTTACTTATTTTCTTATTGTTGAGTTTTAATAGTTCTTTGTATGTTTTGGAGAACAGTCCTTTATCAGATGTCTTTTGCAAATATTTGCTCCCAGTCTGTGCTTATTTTCTCATTCTCTTAACCGTGTCTTTTGTAGAGCAGAAATTCTTAATTTTAATGAAGTCCAGCTTACCACTTCTTTCATGGATGGTGCCTTTGGTGACCTCATCTAAAAAGTCATCACCGAACTCAAGGTTTTCTCCAATATTACCTTCTAGGAGTTTTATAGTTTTGCATTTTACAGTCAGGTCTGTGATCCATTTTGAGTTCTTTTTTGTTGAGAGTGTAAGGTCTGTGTCTAGATTTATTTTTTTGCATGTGGATGTCCAGTTGTTCCAGCACCATTTGTTGAAAGACTTGTCTTTTGCTTCTTTGTCGAAGATCACCTGACTATATTTATGTTGGTCTATTTCTGGGCTCTCTATTCTGTTTCTTTGATGTATATGTCTGTTCTTTTGCCAGTCAAAACCACACTGTCTTGATTATTGTAGCTTTATAGTAAGTCTTGATGTCAAATACAGTCATTCCTCCCACTTCGTTCTTCTCCTTCAGTATTGACTATTCTGGTTCTTTTATCTCTCCGTATAAACTTAAGAAGTAGTTTGTTGATATCCACAAAATAACGTGCTGGGATTTTGATTGGGATTGTGTTGAACTTGTAGGGCAAGTTGGGAGGAACTAACATCTTGACATGTTGGATTGTTGTATCCATGAACATGAAGTATTTCTCCTTTTATTTAGTTCTTTGATTTTGTTCATGAGAGTTTTGTAGTTTTCCTCATATAGATCTTCTACACATTTGTTAGATTTATACTTAAGTATTTTATGGGGGAAGTGCTAATATAAATGATACTGTGGTTTTTTTTTTTGTTTTTTTTTTTTTTTTTTGCGGTACGCGGGCCTCTCACTGTTGTGGCCTCTCCCGTTGCGGAGCACAGGCTCCGGACGCGCAGGCTCAGCAGCCATGGCTCACGGGCACAGCTGCTCCGCAGCATGTGGGATCTTCCCGGACCGGGGCACGAACCCGTGTCCCCTGCATCGGCAGGCGGACTCTCAACCACTGCGCCACCAGGGAAGCCCGATACTGTGTTTTTAGTTTCAAATTCAACTTGTTCCTTGCTAGTATATAGGAAAGCAGTTGGCTTTTGTATATTAGCCTTGTATCCTGCAATCCTTGCTGAAATCACTTTCTAGATTATTTTTTAGTTTAAGTCTGGATTCATTGATGCATTCATTTAATGAACTTGCATTTTTAAATCACCTATTTTGTGTCTAGATATTGATAATATAGAGACGATAAGATATACCTGCCCTTGAGAGGCTTACAGCTTGGTTGGGAAGATAGATGTATACACAGGCAGCTGCAGTAAGGTGTTTCATTCTGTGTGAGAAATGTTTGGAGTATAGTGGGGGCATAAAAGTGAAAGTGGTCACTTCTCCCTGAGGGGCTGGTGGGGGAGGGAAAAGTTTCATAGAGTAGGTAACCCTTCAGCTGAGCCTTGAAAGAGGGGAGTTGAAGTAGTAAGATGTGGTTCGTGATGGTCAGGAGGACCAGTGGACTCAAAGGCCTGAAGCTGTAATATTGTCTAATATGTTCTGGGAATTGCAAGCAGTTAGTCAAACCATTGAGAAGTAGACAAGACCTAGTTTCTGGTGGACTGCCATTGCAAGGAGCTTGGACTTTATCCCTAGGTCATTTGGAGCTCTGAGCTAATTAAGCAGTAACGTGATTAGATTTGCATTTGGAAAAATCACTCTTGACAGCATGTGAAGATGGATTATTTGACTGATAGCAGGAAGATCCAATTGAGACTCTTAGCAATAGTTGCACAAGAAGATGATGAGGGCCTGAACTAAGGGGAGTAGCAGAGGAGTGTGGAAGGGAAGAGTCAGAAGTAAGCGATGTTAAAGAAATAGAATCTTGGACTACCCTGGTGGCGCAGTGGTTAAGAATCCGCCTGCCAATGCAGGGGACACGGGTTCGAGCCCTGGTCTGGGAAGATCCCATATGCCATAGAGCAACTAAACCCGTGTGCCACAACTACTGAGCCTGTGCTCTAGAGCCTGCGAGCCACATCTACTGAAGTCCATGCACCTAGATCCCGTGCTCCACAACAAGAGAAGCCACGGCAATGAGAAGCCCACACACCACAACAAGGAGTAGCCCCTGCTCGCTGCAGCTAGAGAAAGCCCACGCACAGCAACAAAGACCCAATGCAGACAAAAATAAAAAATATAAATAAATAAATTTATTAAAAAAAATAGAATCTTTAGCACTTAGTAGTTACTTGGATATGGGGCAGAAGTAGTCTAGGATGTTTTCCAAAGTTCTAGATTGAGATGGGGAATACAGGAGGGGAAGAGTCAGATTAGGCAGGAATGCAGATTAGTTCAGTTTTGGACATGTTGTAGAATATATAAGGATGTTCAGTGGGCACTTGGATATAGAGGTCGTAGGCCTGTAGAGACATGTAGAGGACTGATACAGTGATCAGTCTCTGTCATCTTTACAAGAAGATAGGGCAAAGTGGGTAGATGCGAGATGCATTTTGGAAAGAAAATCAAGATTTGCTGATGGATTAGATTGATACTAATGGTGAGGGAAAGTAATGCAGCTAAAGAAGGAGTATGTTGAGGGGAGTTTGTATTTTGAAATGCTTCTATTAAAAAAGAACAAAAAAATCCGAGATAAGATTCCAACTGAAGAGGTTAGAAAAACCAAACTGAGTTAACCCAAAGAAGGCAGATGGAGAAAAATAATTTTTTTAAATGTAGAAATTACTGAAAAAGAAAAAAAAAGAAATTATCTGGATATACTCTATAAAACCAAATACTGGCTTTTTGAAAACACAAATACAGTACAGCTCTGGTAAAACTGATTACAAGGAGAGAGGAGAAAACAAACACAAAAACATCTGTAATGAAAAAGAACATGACTACAAGTAAAAATTGAACAAATAACAAGATAATACTGTGCCAGAAATCTTTAAAAAATACATAAATTGGGCAATTTCCTAGAATAATACATCTTATCAAAATTGACTTACTAGAAATAGAAAACATAGACTTATTTTTAAAACATGAATAAATAGTTAAGACAGCCCACCAAAATACAAAACTAGAGAAAAACTTGGAGTCCAGATGGTTTTTTGGTCAAGGTCTATCAAGCTTCCCAGAAACAGAAGCAAATATCTTACACACATTGTTCTAGAAAAAAGATGAGTGGACATATTCAGTTAATCTTATGGTACTAGAATGACTTAGTCATACTAGTCAAGGAGTATAACAGTCAAAGAGAGAATGATAATGGCTTATAATTTTTTTTAATCTCACTTGTGAATAGGTGTGGAAATTCAGAATAAAATTTAGCAAACAGAAGTCAGCAATGTAGTTTTAAAAGATCATGATTAAGTTTATCCAAAGAATGCAAATGTGAGTCATCATGAAAAAAATGAATTAACATAGTTCCTTTTAACAAATTAAACGAGAAAAATTGATTGTTCAGAGGTTGCAGATAAAGCATTCATTAAAGTGTAACATTTATAATGAAATTATCTTTGCAAACTTGAAGTAGAGGGTACTTTAACCTGGTGAGGAATTTCAGAAACCTTTAACCTATGCCATATTTAATAGTGAAGCATTAGAAGCATTTGCTTTAAAGCCAGGAATGAGGCAAGGATTCCTATTGTTGCCACTTCTAGTCATCAGTTCACTGAAGGTTCTAGTCAAAGTAGTAAGAAAAAGAAAAAACAATGAAATGTGTTGGAAAGAAACACTGTTATTGCTTGCAATATTTTATTTTTTAATTTTTATTAGAGTACAGTTGATTTACAATGTTGCATTAGTTTCTGCTATACTACAGTGGGTTTTTTTTAATCTTTATTGGAGTATAATTGCTTCATAATACTGTGTTAGTTTCTGTTGTATACCACGGTGAATCAGCCATATGCATACACATGTCCCCATATCCCCTCCCTCTTGAGCCTCCCTCCCATCCTCCCTATCCCACCCCTCTAGGTCATCGCAAAGCACTGAGCTGATCTCGCTGTGCTATGCCACTGCTTCCCACTAGCTAACTGTTTTACATTTGATAGTGTATATATGTCGATGCTACTCTCACTTCACCCCAGCTTCCCCCTCCCACCCCATGTCCTCAAGTCCATTCTCTAAGTCTACGTCTTTATTCCTGCCCTGCAGCTGGGTTCATCAGTACCTTTTTTTTTTTTTTAGATTCCATATATATGCGTTAGCATATGGTATTTGTTTTTCTGACTCACTTCATTCTGTATGACAGACTGCAGGTCCATCCACCTCACTACAAATAACTCATTTCTCTTTATGGCTGAATAGTATTCCATTGTATATATGTGCCACATCTTCTTTATTCATTCATCTGTTGATAGACATTTAGGTTGGTTCCACGTCCTGGCTATTGTAAATAGTGCTGCAGTGGAACATTGTGGTACATGACTCTTTTTGAATTATGGTTTTCTCAGGGTATATGCCCAGTAGTGGGATTGCTGGGTCATATGGTAGTTCTGTTTTTAGTTTTTTAAGGAACCTCCATACTGTTCTCCATAGTGGCTGTATCAATTTACATTCCCACCAACAGTGCAAGAGGGTTCCCTTTTCACCACACCCTCTCCAGCATTTATTGTTTCTAGATTTTTTGATAATAACCATTCTGACTGGTGTGAGGTGATACCTCATTGTAGTTTTGATTCGCATTTCTCTAATAATTAGTGATGTTGAGTATCTTTTCATGTGCCTCTTGGCTATCTGTATGTCTTCCTTGGTGAAATTTAGACATTAAGGTCTTCGGCCCATTTTTTAACTGGATTGTTTGTTTTTTTGATATTGAGCTCCATGAGCTGTTTGTATATTTTGGAGATTAATCCTTTGTTGTTTCATTTGCAGATATTTTATCCCATTCTGAGGGTTCTCATTTTGTCTTGTTTATGGTTTCCTTTGCTGTGCAAAAGCTTTTAAGTCCCATTTGTTTATTTTTGTTTTTATTTCCATTACTCTAGGAGGTGGGTCAGAAAAGATCTTGCCGTGGTTTAGGTCAAAGAGTGTTTTTCCTATGTTTTCCTGTAAGAGTTATTGAAGAGGCTGTCTTTTCTCCATTGTATGTTCTTGCCTCCTTTGTCGTAAATTAGGTGACCGTATGTGTGTGGGTTTATCTCTGGGCTTTCTATCCTGTACCATTGATCTATATTTCTGTTTTTGTGCCAGTACCATACTGTCTTGATTACTGTAGGTTTGTGGTATAGTTTGAAGTTGGGGAGGCTGATTCCTCCAACTCCGTTTTTCTTTCTCAAGATTGCTTTGGCTATTTGGACTCTTTTGTGTTTCCATACTAATTGTAAAATTTTTTGTTCTAATTCTGTGAAGAATGCCCTTGGTAGTGTTTTTTTGTTTGTTTGTTCGTTTTTTTGTGGTACGTGGGCCTCTCATTGTTGTGGCCTCTCCCGTTGCAGAGCGCAGGCTCTGGACGCACAGGCTCAGCGGCCATGGCTCACGGGCCCAGCCGCTCCGCGGCACATGGGATCTTCCCAGATCGGGGCACGAACCCGTGTCCCCTGCATCGGCAGGCGGACTCTCAACCACTGAGCCACCAGGGAAGCCCCCCTTGGTAGTTTGATAGGGATTGCCTTGAATCTGTAGATTGCTTTGGGTAGTATAGTCACTTTCACAATATTGATTCTTCCAGTCCAAGAACATGGTATAATCTCTCCATCTGTTTATGTTGTCTTTGATTTCTCTCATCAGTGTTTATAGTTTTCTGAATAAAGTCTTTTGCCTCCTTAGGCAGGTTTATTCCTAGGTATTGTTTTTGTTGTAATGGTAAATGGGATTGTTTCCTTAATTTCTCTTTCTGATTTTTTTGTTGTTGGTGTATAGGAATGCCAAAGATTTCTGTGCATTAATTTTGTATCCTGCAACCTTACCGAATTCATTGATTAGTTCTAGTAGTTTTCTGGTGACATTTTTAGGATCTTCTTTGTATAGTATCATGTCATCCACAAACAGTGACAGTTTTACTTCTTCTTTTCCAATTTGGATTCCTCTTATTTCTTTTTCTTCTCTGATTGCCATGGCCAGGACTTCCAAAACTATGTTGAATAATAGTGGCGAGAGTGGACATCCTTGTCTTATTCCTGATCTTAGTGGAAATGCTTTCAGTTTTCATTGAGTATGATGCTTGCTGTGGGTTTGTCATATATGGCCTTTATTATGTTGAGGTAGGTTCCCTCTATGCCAATTTTCTGGAGAGTTTTTATAATAAATGGGTGTTCAATTTTGTCAGAAGTTTTTTCTGTATCTATTGAGATGATCATATGGTTTTTTATTCCTTAATTTGTTAATGTGGTGTATCACATTGATTGATTTGAGTATATTAAAGAATCCTTGAATACCTGGGATAAATCCCACTTGATCATGGTATATGATCCTTTTAATGTGTTATTGGATTCTGTTTTCTAGTATTTTGTTCAGGATTTTTGCATCTTTGTTCATCAGTGATACTGGTCTATAATTTTCTTTCTTTTAATTAATTTATTTTTGGCTTCATTGGGTCTTCATTGCTGCACGTGGGCTTTCTCTCGTTGTGGCGAGTGGGGGCTACTCTTCATTGCAGTGCACAGGCTTCTCATTGTGGTGGCTTCTCTTGTTGCGGAGCACAGGCTCTAGGAGCATAGGCTTCAGTAGTTGCAGCACGGGGGCTCAGTAGTTGTGGTGCACGGGCTTAGTTGCTCCACGGCATGTGAGATCTTTCCAGACCAGGGCTCGAACCCGTATCCCCTGTATTGGCAGGCAGATTCTAAACCACTGTGCCACCAGGGAAGTCCCTATAATTTTCTTTTTTTGTAATATCTTTTTCTGGTTTTAGTATCTGGGAGATGGTGACTTTGTAGAATGAATTTGGGAGTGTTTCTCCCTCTGCAGTTTTTTGGAAGAGCTTGAGAAGGATCGGTGTTAGCTCTTTTCTAAATGTTTGATAGAATTCGCCTGTGAAGCCATCTCTTCCTGGACTTTTTTGTTTATTGGAAGATTTTTAATTATGGTTTCAGTTTCGTTACTTGTGATAGGTCTGCTTATAGTTTCTAATTCTTCCTGGTTCAGTCTTGGAAAATTGAACCTTTCCAAGAATTTGTCCATTTTTTTGTGGTTGTCCATTTTATTGACATAGTTGTTTGTAGTAGTCTCTTATAATCCTTTGTATTTCTGCAGTGCCAGTTGTGATTCCTCCTTTTTCATTTGTAATTTTATTGATTTGCATCGTCTCCCTTTTTTTCTTAGTCTGGCTAATGGTTTATCAATTTTGTTTATCTTAAAGAACCAGCTTTTAGTTTTATTGATCTTTGCTATTGTTTTCTTCATTTCTATTTCAGTTATTTCTGCTCTGATTTTTATGATTTCTTTCCTTCTACTGACTTTGGGTTTTCTTTGTTCTTCTTTCTCTAGTTGTTTTAAGTGTAGGGTTATATTGTTTATTTGAGAATTTTCTTGTTTCTTGAGGTGAGATTGAATTGCTATAAGCTTCCCTCTTAGAACTGCTTTTGCTGTATCCCATAGGTTTTGGGTCGTAGTGTTTTCATTGTCATTTGTTTCTATGTATTTTTTTATTTCTTCTTTGATTTCTTCAGTGATCTCTTGGTTATTTAGTAGCGCACTGTTTAGCCTCCATTTATTTGTGTTTTCTGCACTTTTTTTCCTGTAATTGATTTCCAATCTCATAGCATTGTGGTCAGAAAAGATGCTTGATACGATTTCAATTTTCTTAAATTTTCCGAGGCTTGATTTGTGACCCAAGAGGTGATCTGTCCTGGAGAATGTTCCATGTGCACTTGAGAAGAAAGTGTATTCTGCCACTTTTGGGTGGAATGTTCTATAAATATCAATTAAATCTATCTAGTCTATCATGTCATTTAAAGCTTGTGTTTCCTTATTTATTTTCTGTTTGGATGATCTGTCCATTGGTGTAAGTGGGGTGTTAAAGTCCCCTACTATTATTGTGTTACTGTCGATTTCTCCTTTCTCGGTTGTTAGCGTTTGCCTTATGCATTGAGGTGCTCCTGTGTTGGGTACATATGTATTTATAATTGTTATATCTTCTCCTTGGATTGATCCTTTGATCATTATGTAGTGTCCCTCCTTATCTCTTGTAACAGCCTTTATTTTAAAGTCTATTTTATCAGATATGAGTATTGCTACTCCAGCTTTCTTTTGTTGTGCATTTGCATGGAATATCTTTTCCCACCCCTTCACACCTTCAGTCTGTATGTGTCCCTAGGTCTGAAGTAGGTCTTGTAGACAGCATATATATGGGTCTTATTTTTGTAGCCATTCAGCCAATCTGTGTCTTTTGGTTGGGGCACTTAATCCATTTACATTCAAGGTTATTATTGATATGTATGTTCCTATTACCATTTTCTTAATTGTTTTGAGTTTGTTTTTGTAGGTCCTTTTCTTCTCTTGTGTTTCCCACTTAGAGAAGTTCCTTTAGCATATGTTGTAAAGCTGGTTTGTTGTGATGATTCACCTTTGTTGTAAAGCTTGGAGTTGTTATACATGTCATCTTAAAAAAATTGGAAAAGGCTCAGTGTCTAAAATGTCAAAAAATTATTTTAAACATTAAGAAGACATAGACAAACATCCTACTGGTAAATGGCCAAAGATTCAGGCAGTTCACCTAGGAAGAATCTAAATGGCCAATAAAGAAGTAAAAGGATATTCTGTTTCAGGGAGCTGTAATTTAAAATAATGGTGAGATACAATTTCACATGATCTCGTTGGTCCAGATCCAAAAGATTGCCTTAGAATATCAAGCGTTGGCATGAATGTTGGGAAATGGAGCGAACCTTTTCCTTGCTGGGGGAAGTGTAAACTGGTATGACTTCCTCGGAGAGTCTGACAATATAAAGTCAAGTTGCAGACGGGCCTACTGGTGACCTCGTTGTGTTAGAACCACTCTTGTGCCTGCTCTGGTGCCCTTTGTGAGTGAAACAGTGGGAAGAACCCAGCTGGGCTTCCATGCCTGTGATAACTCAACTGTGATACACTTGCATCCTATACAGCAGGTAAACCCAGTAGACTGAATCAACAGAGATAAATCTCAGAAACAGAATGTTGAGTCAAAGACTCTTGTGAAAACAAACAGGTACACAGCCTGGCTTGTTGCGTGCGGTCGCTATTGGTTCTTAGGGGCTGTTGATGCATCTTTTTCTCTCTAAAATTTAAAAGCTGGCACAGATTTTTTAAATAGTTTTAGTGTTGTAGTCTGATCATGTATATAAGAGCTCATTACATGCCAGCTACTGTTCTGGGGACCAGGAGCCAGGGCCATAGCAGTGAGCAAGACTGGCAAAATGTCTGCTCTCTTGGAGCTCACAAATGAGGGGTGATAGACTATGAACAAGTAGAAACGTAACTAGACAGTGTGAAGGAAGTCAAGCAGGGTCCTGGGAGGCCGGGGGCTGAGGGTGGTCAGGGAAGGCCTCTCTGAGGAGCTGACTACTGAGCATAGACCTGCATTCTGAGAAGAGCAAGCATGTGGAAATTTGGGGCTAAAGCATTCCAGGCAGAGGTAAAAAGCCTGCAGATAGGACATGTTCAAAATTCCAAGAATAAAATACTTAGGAATAAGTTTAACAAAAGAAGTGCACACATATGCTTTGATAAATACAAAATATTAAAATAAATGAAAGAGAACGGAAATAAGTGGAAAGGCATCCCAGGTTCGTGGACTGGAAGATAATATTGTTAAAGTGGTGGTACTCCCCAGACTGATTTGTGGATTCAGTGTAATCCCTATCAAAGTCACAGCTGACTTCTTTGCAGAAATTGACAAGCTGATCCTGAAAAATAGCAAGGCCAGTGTGGCCAGCGGCCGGTGAATGAGGAGGGAATGTTGGTGGAGAGGTAGTCATAGAGGTTGGCGGGGCTTCTGGATCATGACACCCTGTCTCATGCCAGGTCCAGTGGGAAGCCTTAGGAGGGCTTTAAGCAGGGGAGTGATAAAATTCAGTACTTGTTGAGTGCCTACTCTCTGCCAGGTGCTGGGATGGGCATGAGTATGGTGGTGAACAGGACAGAATGTTGAATAAATAGGATTCAGCTCTTCAGTGGTAGGAAATAAGAGTATCCTCAGTTTATTTTTGTACATGTTGGCATGTATTTGTGTCGTATTACTGACTTAAACATTTTCTTAAGTAATATGGAAGTAGCAAATGTTTATTAAAGAATAATTAGAAAATTCAAACTGAAAGAATGCCTATCTTTCAAGATCCTACCACTTGGAAATAATGACAGTTAGCATTTAGTGGTCTTCTATTTCCTTCTAGTCTTTTGAATGGATTTATGATCAGATAGTTCTCAAGTTCAATAACGAGTGACCTCCTCATCCCCCCAAACCGTCAAAGAAACAGAAGTGAGAGTCATAGGTTTTCTTTTGGCGAGTCAGTGGGTGAATCTTCTGATTCATTCCTTTCAGGTGGAGCTGATCAGAATAATGTTCAACATCAACCCCCTGGAGAACCTGAAGGTGTACATCAGCAGCCGGCCCCCCTTGGTGGTCTTTATGATCAGTGTAAGCGCCATGGCAATAGCTTTCCTGACCTTGGGCTATTTCTTCAAAATCAAGGAGATCAAGTCACCAGAAATGGCAGAGGTATAGTAAATTCTAAGTTCTCCTCTCAGACTGGCTGGACCTTTATAGAGTGGGAAAACACCTTTTGGCTCTCCATATACCTTTCTTTGGTTGTGACTTTTATCCCAGTGAGAAAGAGTAATATTTATTCAGAATTTTTGGTCTTGCATCTTGCTGTGGCTCACTTTGTTAGGAAATAACCTAGTCAGATAGTTATTGATTTAAATAATGCTACCAGCTTTAGTTAGACTGTTTCAGCAATGAAACATGTATTTTGGAAAATATATTTGCAAAATGTTTGTGTCAAGAAGATCAAGAACTAACTTCTTTGCTATTCATATTAAATTAGCTAACTACAATTTTTAAAAACTGTAAACATTTTTTTTTTTTTTTTTTTTTTTGCGGTACGCGGGCCTCTCACTGTTGTGGCCTCTCCCGTTGCGGAGCACAGGCTCCGGACGCACAGGCCCAGCGGCCATGGCTCACAGGCCAAGCCGCTCCGCGGCATGTGGGATCTTCCCGGACCGGGGCACGAACCCGTGTCCCCTGCATCAGGAGGCGGACTCTCAACCACTGCGCCACCAGGGAAGCCAACATTTATTATTTTAAAGCCATATATTGTCATGGAGTTTTACCAGCTGTACTGATAGCTTTTTCATTGGAGAAGAAGAAATTCTAAAGAAATTAGAAAGCAGGATCTTATTTCCAAAGATATTTGCCTTTTTCTTATCAAGGAAAGCTTCAGTAATCTACAAACTTGCCTTCTAGATTTTATTTTTTGGTCAATTTAAGTGAATTATTTGGGCGTTGCTCTTTAATCGCTAGTCTAGGCATATAATAATTTTTGAACAGTCATAATACAGATTTTAAAAGATGTGTGTGGGACTTCCCTAGTGGCACAGTGGTTAAGACTCTGCCTGCCAGTGCAGGGGACACAGGTTCGAGCCCTGGTCTGGGAAGATCCCACATGCCACGGAGCAACTAAGCCCGTGTGCCACAACTACTGAGCCTGCGCTCTAGAGTTCACGAGCCACAACTATGGAGCCTGCATGCCACAACTACTGAAGCCCGCATGCTTAGAGCCTGTGCTCCGCAACAAGAGAAGCCACCGCAGTGAGAAGTCCACACACCACAACAAAGAGTAGCCCCGGCTCACCACAACTAGAGAAAGCCTGCATGCAGCAATGAAGACCCAATGCAGCCAAAAATCAAAAATATCATAAAATAAATTTAAAAAGTGTTTCTGCATATCAGAAAACAATACAGTTGATAATCTTGTTTAATAGAGGTGAATAACAATATCCCTATTAATAAATTTATTTTATGCGTTAGAAATTATGCTGAATCAATGATATAGTGAATTTACTGGTGGATAAGTGTCTTTTAGGACAAATTAGTTCCCGTCTTAGATTCTGTGAGTGTCTTCTCTTACACTTTTTCTTCTTGGGTGTGTTCATTGGTGAGAGTGGGCATGGGGGCGGGGATAGGGATTGCATTATTGTTGCATCGTGTGTGCCTTGTGATGAAGAGGAGAGTTTTGCTCAGTGTTACGGGGATTATGCTTCCTCTTGTGCTCTGTGGCATTCTAGATCATAGGTGATGTTAGCAAGAAGGGACCACCTTCCCACATTAAGTCTCTAATACAAAGTAACAAGTTTTAGCTATTTCTCCTGTGAAACCCTTCCAAAGAGTTTCTTACCAAGATACCTGCTGGCTGGCTTCATTCTCCCCCTTTTCTGACCCTGCCTGAATCTTTAAAGGTTATCGAAACAGGCTGTACCTACATTAGGGCTGAAAATGAACATTCTAGTCGCAACCAAAGTTCTTCAGCATCCTGGCATTGCTCTCCCTCAAAGCTCAAGTCCATGTTGAACACACAGCCAAGATCAATGGTTAAGATGTAGCCTGGATAATTAGCCCTTAATCAAAATGGGGCCTGACATTGGCCTTGGCCAGCTGTTCAAAATGGACTCGAACTCTGCAGGAAAGCAGAGCTGCAAGATGCTGCAGAACTTTGATTATGATTAATTTAGTGATTTTATTTTCAAATCAGGATCCTAGGTGTATGGGGAAAGTTTGGTGCTGTGAATCAGAAAACAATTCTAAGTCTGCCTTCAACTCAGCTGGCATTGGAGAGTCCCTGATTTGCTCTGGGCCTCAGTTTCCTCATGTCTGGAATAGGAAGGGGTGAGACTAGGATGTTCATTTTCAGCCCTAATGTTCTTTAATGGTCTGCTGAGTTTGTAGGTGTCAGGGAAAATGTAATTTGAAATATCTGGTTGCCTTCTTACTAAATGCCAGATACTGATAAACTGAGGCTATAAAGGTAGACCTGACTGGTTAGGGATTACTCCGAATGGCATTTTTAATCAATGTTAGAATTACTCAAAATGTAACTTGGGGCTTCCCTGGTGGCACAGTTGTTAAGAATCTGCTTGCCAATGCAAGGGACATGGGTTCGAGCCCTGGTCCGGGAAGATCCCACATGCCGTGGAGCAACTAAGCCCATGTGCCACAACTACTGAGCCTGTGCTCAAGAGCCTGCAAGCCACAACTACTGAGCCCATGTGCCACAACTACTGAAGCCTGCATGCCTAGAGCCCATGCTCCGCAACAAGAGAAGCCACGACAGTGAGAAGCCCGCGTACCACAACAAAGAGTAGCCCCCTCTCGCCGCAACTAGAGAAAGCCTGTGTGCAGCAACGAAGACCCAATGCAGCCAAAAATAAAAACAAATTTTTTTTAAAAATGTAACTTGGGGCTTCCCTGGTGGCGCACTTGTTAAGAATCTGCCTGCCAATGCAGGGGACACGGGTTTGAGCCCTGGTCCGGGAAGATCCCACATGCCGTGGAGCAACTAAGCCCATGCGCCACAACTACTGAGCCTGTACTCTGGAGCCCATGAGCCACAACTAGTGAAGCCCACATGCCTAGAACCCATGCTCCGCAACAAGAGAAGCCACTGCAATGAGAAGCCTGCGCACTTCAATGAAGAGTAGCCCCCGCTCGCCGCAACTAGGGAAAGCCTGCATGCAGCAATGATGACCCAGCACAGCCAAAAATAAAATGAATGAAATAAATTTATTTTAAAAAAATGTAACTTGGTTTGTCTTCACCTTTGGCACCTTTTTGTAGATAATGTTGCTTGGGAGAAAGAAGTTGTATGTAACAGCCTCAGTTGATTTGTTATTGCTATTTTAGCCTGAGTTCATCTTTGGGTGTCTGCTAAAACTAAAAACACACACCCTGGTGGGTACTTTGTTGGTGTCAGTTTTAAAACTGCTTATAATTTAAACCATCAGTACAGATATTAAGAGAAGCCTGAAAACATCTTTTCTCCTCCCTTTTGAAATTGTTCCTGTTCTAAAGCGGCATCCAAAGTCCATGACGAGGGGGGAAAGTACCACACGAGTGTTGGTAGTTACTGCAGTTTTGCGTTCCCAAGACAGAAAGCAAGGTGTAGAAAATTGACCTTATGAGAAAATATTTTAAGGCGGCCTTAATTTTTAAAAAATAACTAATTGTAACTGCTAAATGAGTTTGGATTAATACTTTTAATATTTTACTACTTTTGTTCAATCTTTCTTTTCAAGCTTGATTCTGAGGCTAGATCATTTCCTGTAAGTTTAATACCCTTTTTTTCTTTACATATTTTCCTAAGTTGGCTTAATCTCACAGTGTAATAGCTCATGCCAATGAAGAGTTTATATTTTAGATTTTGAATGTGAGAGTGGTTGAAAAACCACACTATTACGCCAGCACAAGAGGCTGAATGCTGTGTTGTTGTATTTTGAAGGACTGACTCTGAGGCATGGTCCCCCTGTTGTGTGATGCCACACCGGGGGTTGTGACTGTCACTGCACTGGCAGCACTTTCAGTCGGCTCAGGCTTGTTTTCCTCTCTCTCGTTTTACTGAAGGATTGGAATACCTTTCTGCTGCGGTTTAATGATTTGGACTTGTGCGTATCAGAGAATGAAACACTAAAGCATCTCACAAACGACACCACAGCTCTGGAAAGCACAGTGACCAGCGGCCAGGCCAGGATGTCCACCCAGTCCCCACAGTCCCTGGAGGATTCAGGCCCAGTGAACATCTCAGTTGCAATCACACTAACCCTGGACCCACTCAAACCCTTCGGCGGGTACTCTCGCAACGTCACCCATCTGTACTCGACCGTTCTCGGGCATCAGATTGGACTCTCAGGTATGTGAGTGTTAGCCACTTCTCTCCAGGCTTTCTCAGGTAACAGCTGTTACAACACAGAGCATTAGAGTGTACGGTTTTACTCATCAGACTGTTTTTTATTTTTTGTATATGTCTTCCCTTTTGTTGAGTTTGAACTAAACGAAGCCAAGAAGGGACCATTTCTACTACATCTTCACCTATTAAAGTGTTTGGTATGCAGCAGGCTCTCAATAAAAGCCCATAAGAGTAGGAGACTGGGAAAAAATTATAAGGCCTATTTCTGGTCTTAATATTTAAAAACACACATTTTAAAATTTTTGAGTTTTTATTTTAATTTTATTGAAGTATAGTTGATTTACAATGTTGTTAATTTCTGTACAGCACAGTGACTCAGTTATACATATTCTTCATATTCTTTTCCATTATGGTTTGTTACAGGATATTGAATATGGTTCCCTGTGCAGGACCTTGTTTATCCATCCTGTATATAATAGTTTGCCTCTGCTAATCCCAATTCCCAATCCATCCCTCCCCCACCAGCCCACCCCCTGGCAACCACAAGTCTGCTCTCTATATCTGTGAGTCTGTTAAAAACACCAATTTTTTATTCTGGCTCATCATTTTGGAGTTTTCAGTACATACTACAGATATTGCTACTAGTCTTAAAATTTTGTGAATGCACTGGGCTAAGAACTAGAAAAAGCCTGGTCTCTTCCCTTTGGAATTTTGGGATAAGGAAGAGACAAGCGTAATGTGAGTTAATATTCATCAAGCACTTAAAATAGTTCCTGGCACAAAGGAAATGCTATATAAATGCTTGTTAAATAATATTAAAAATAAACACTTATGGAACATTGAGCACTGCCCTTGGACTAGTGCTAAACCCATGACAGACTGTAGGTGATTCAGGTGATTGTAGGTGATTCAGGAGAAGGTTGGAAAGTAGTAGAAGCTGGAATAATCAGGAAAGGCTTTGTGCCAGAGGCTTGGGCCTTGGAAGAATCATCTTTGGTTTGGTTACCAAGAACCTTTTAAAGTCCTTGAAGGAACTTGGGAGTGCCTGCCAGCCTCCTGTTGGCTGTACCAGGTGAGAGCTGTTCCCATGTAAGGAGGTAAGGGCGACATCTGGGTTTTCCACGTAGCAAGTGGACCTTTTTCTTCCGCTGTGATGTTCGAATACCTTATTCATTTACGCTTCATCACTCACCCGTCTCATGACCTTTCTTAAGTCTGTTCAGCCGTCTGATCCTCAGTCTACTCGTTTGTAAAGGGGAACAGTAACACTTCTTTGGCCATGTTTTTAGGATAGTGGTACATCTTAAGTGAAGTAGTACATATAAAAGCAGTTTGAAAATGGTAAGAGTGCTGTATGAAAGCTGTAACAATGGTGATGACTTACCCAGCCCCAGCCTTCCCACTGAGGCATGGCCTGGGCCCTTGCGTGGCAACTCCAGGCCTTGGCTGAAGGTGACCCCTCTCCGTTTGCCATTTTGTGGCTCTGCCAGGTGAGCAGGCCTCAGTCTGGCTCGGAACTGCTGTTATTCCTGAAACCCCACAAAAGCAGGGGTCCCAGTTCAGTGGGCTGATAGGTGATTCCTGGGTGGGTTTGATGTCAGGATTCATTCAGATTCCAGAGAATAATAAATGTATGAATTCTCGCTTTACTTACCAAAAAACCAATTTCTCTTTCCAGGCAGAGAAGCCCACGAGGAGATAAACATTACCTTTACCCTGCCCACAGCCTGGAGCTCGGACGACTGTGCCCTTCACGGCCACTGTGAGCAGGTGGTGTTCACAGCCTGCATGACCCTCACAGCCCACCCTGGCGTGTTCCCTGTCACTGTGTAAGTACTTTCCTGACCCCATAAGAAGCTCCATTCACTGTAAACGTGACTGGGATGCCTGAGCAAATTCTCAGGACAGCTTGCCTCGTGTTACTTTGTAGAATTGTCATTACTGGGACCTGTCTATAAGATTGTTTCAGTTTAATTTTGGTTTTCTAAAGGTAAAACTTCTGCATAGAAGTATCAGAGGGTTAGTGTTTCAACGAGGTTGTGAAAGCATCTGGTTGCTGTGTGTAAGTTTTAGGTGGCCTTTCCTGTTGGTAGAAGAAGCCACAGGAAAGATGAATAAGAGCTGATCCTGTGACCATAATGACATTTAAGGCTCCTGAAAGATAAAGGTTTTTTTCGTCTCCATTATCCAGGAAGAGTTATTTTTTAAATTGATAGTATAAATTGAACATTATTTTCCGTGATATAGTTACTGTTTCTGAAACTTTTGCTTCATATATATATATATATATATATTTTTTTTTTTTTTTTTTTTTTTTTTTTTTTGCGGTATGCGGGCCTCTCACTGTTGTGGCCTTTCCCGTTGCGGAGCATAGGCTCCGGACACGCAGGCTCAGTGGCATGGCTCACGGGCCTAGCCGCTCCGCGGCATGTGCGAACTTCCCGGACCGGGGCACGAACCCGTGTCCCCTGCATCGGCAGGCGGACTCTCAACCACTGCGCCACCAGGGAAGCCCTGCTTCATATTTTTTTTGAGCAGCTGTCAGTGTAACCGCTTTGCCTTTAAGGCTTTTCTTGCCTCTCCTTTCTCTGGAAAGGAGATAATGATCTATAATTACATGAAATACACAAGATGTAGCCTATTTAAAAGAATCTTAGGGTGAATCCTTTAAAAATAATAATCCTGGGATTTATCTGTTTTAGACATTTGGAGGTTTGTAGGACAAGTTAAGCATTATTTGCTGTTGGTTGTAATATCTGATAGAGAACTTTGTATGTAAGACTTCCAGTTGTGACTAAGAGTTTAGATAATTTGAGAAAATGGGCTTAAAAGGAGCGAGTCCGTTTCTGGCCACATCATATGCGAGAGGACATGGGTTGAATTCTGAAGGCAGAAGTCTAACACCCAGACTCCTAAGTGCCGGATGCCTATTTCTTATTCTTTACGTGTTTATTTTTTAAAGAAATTGGGCTTCCCTGGTGGCACAGTGGTTGAGAGTCCACCTGCTGATGCAGGGGACACGGGTTCGTGCCCTGGTCCAGGAGGATCCCACATGCCACGGAGCGGCTGGTCCTGTGAGCCATGGCCGCTGAGCCTGCGCGTCCGGAGCCTGTGCTCCACAACGGGAGAGGCCACAA
Source organism: Lagenorhynchus albirostris (assembly GCF_949774975.1). Classification (NCBI taxonomy): domain Eukaryota; kingdom Metazoa; phylum Chordata; class Mammalia; order Artiodactyla; family Delphinidae; genus Lagenorhynchus; species Lagenorhynchus albirostris. The sequence continues at coordinate 73,528,409 of NC_083109.1, forward strand.
CAGTGAGAGGCCCGCGTACCGCACACACACACACAAAAAATCACTGAACTAAAAATATAATGGTATTTATCTCAAGAGAATATGTTTCTTACTCATTCTGCACGTGTGGCTCTTCTTGGTGCTATGCCAGCGCTGGTGGCTGAGACACAAGTAAATGTCTCAAGGCCACTGAGCATGTGTCTTGCCCCGTCTTCTCCTGCAGACAGCCGCCGCACTGTGCTCCTGACACCTACAGCAACGCCACGCTCTGGTACAAGATCTTCACAACTGCCAGAGATGCCAACACAAAATATGCTCAAGACTACAATCCTTTCTGGTGTTACAAGGGGGCCATTGGAAAAGTCTATCATGCTTTAAATCCCAAGCTTACAGTTATTGTTCCAGATGTAAGTGAGAACAGTTGTGTGTGTGTGTGTGTGTGTGTCCAGGAACTGTTAGAGCAGGCCCTGTTTACCTCCTTGGGTTAGCTTAGCCCCTGCCATTCTAGCTGTCCAGCTGGGTTGGGAGACCAGGTGGAGTGCTGGAGACTTGGAAAAACATGCCGCCCATTGGGTTAAGAAAATTGCTTCTGTTCTGTTTCCCGCTTTGTTCAACAGCAGTTATTTATTGAGCACTGCTGTGTGCCTAACCTGGGGCTACAGCAGAGGCTGGTTCAGTCTTACTCATCCACGCAGCCACTCACTGAAGCGTATTGGGTTAGTGTCAGTCTGAGCAATAAATAGTTCAGAATCCAGAAAGGCAGAAGTCAGTAGGAGGAGATGACTCTGGCTAGTTATTGATGCCTGTGTAGGATTTTACTTTGTAAGGAGGAAATGGGCAGAAGGCACTGTACTATGGACTAGTGGATGATTTGCTAGTTTAGTTTGCTGCTCTGACTTGAGCCCACCTTTAACAGACTGCACTGAATTTTTGTAAATCCTCTTTTCTTCTGTCCGTATATGCCAGGTGGATTTTTCTTTTTGCCCAGTCCGTCCTTCTCTTTCCTTATGCCGCGTTTTTATCAAGTTGTGGACAGTGGTATACCAGGGGCCTGCAGCAATGGGGATCAGGCTGTATGGTGGGCAGGGGCCAGGCTCCAGAAGGCCCTTTGTGCCTCGCTGAGGTGTTCAGACTTTCTCCTCGGACGAGGCCATCACTGCCTGAGTTTGGGCTCTAGGGAATTTGTAGAGCAGTGTGTCAGGAAGACTTGTCTGCCCAACTGATGTGTGTAAATGGGATGGCGCCTGAGGCCTGGACCTGTGAGAAGGAACAGGAGTGGGGGCCTGGCTGGGATCTCAACAACTGGCCGAGCCCGGTGGCTGCTTGCCTGTGGGACATCAAGGAGGAGTGAGTCAAGGCCGGCTTCAGCGTTTCCAGCCAGGGGCTTGTCCAAGTGGGGAAAGGCCCAGGAAGGAGTTAGGAACACAGGCTTGGGCTGTCAGCCATGCAACCTGAGGGCTGTCAGAGCAAGAGGACATAAAGAGAAGAGCAGGGGTTAAAGACTATGGGGCCTTGTCAGGGGCGGGGGGATTCGGGCATAGGACCCCCTTAGGAAGGGAAGGTATGGGTGGTGTCGGGAACACTCTGTCTTCACTTAACAAGCTCCAGCGTTAATAGTTTAGCTGTCGATTCCCGTGTGAATTGATAGTTGCAGCAAGTCTGGAAATTGTGCACCCTGATTCCAGGAACCCAGCATTAAAATCCTCAGTAACTCAGTGCACATGTTTCTGGTTTGTTCTCTTTGTTTAGGATGACCGCTCATTAATAAACTTGCACCTCATGCACACCAGTTACTTCCTCTTCGTGATGGTAATAACGATGTTTTGCTATGCGGTTATCAAAGGCAGACCCAGCAAACTGCGTCAGAGCAATCCTGAATTTTGTCCTGAGAAGGTGAGCAGTGGGTGGGGTCTGACCCAGCATTGCACCAGAAGGTCCCAGTTAGTCCTTATTCCATTTATTGTGGGTGATTCCTTTCCTCCTGCGAAATTACTTCCCGTCTTTTTATCAGCAGTCATCTCCCCTCAGCCTCAATTATGGTGTTGCATCTTCAACCATATACCCAGGCCTCAGCTGGGAAAAAAGTGTTCTCAAATCCCCACTGGCAAGCGGCTGATCCTGAGGGCTGCCTCCCCTCCGATTCCACGAGCTTGAGAAGTCACCTCCCAGAATGCTCTTCCGGGTTTCCAGACACATAACGCTGTATCGCAGCACAGTGGCTCTGCAGGGTCAGCTGCGTCTTGCAGGAGGCTCGGATTTCTATTCATTCCCTCCTAGATGAGGTCTATTTTCTTAGGGGTTTAATAGTTCCCCTGACTGATAATAGTTCCCCTGACTGATAGATGTGTGCGGTGTGGCTCCCTGGGTTTGGGATAGGACCAGAACCTGGTAAGAGTGCTGGTGGGGCCGAGTTATCCAGGCTTTGCTGCGTGACTGGGCTGCCGTCTTGCTCTCTTCTAGGTGGCTTTGGCTGATGCCTAATCCCACGGCTGCCGTTTTCTGAGAGAGACTGAGAGAACCATAATCATTGCCTGCTGAACCCAGCCTGGGCCTGGACACTCTGTGAATACATTATCTTGCAATGTTGGGTTATTCCAGCCAAAGACATTTCAAGTGCCTGTAACTGATTTGTATATATTTATAAAAAATCTGTTCAGAAATTGGTCCAATGATGCACGTGCTTCGCACTGGGCACCGCCAGAACCCTTCAGCCTCACCTGCGGACTTGGCGGGATGATCCTGAGTAGCGCCGGAGAGGATTCGTGACCTCGCCGTCAGAGCAGGCCATGCTGTCTTTCCCAGGGTCCCAGAGGCGCTTCACTGCTGGTGGGGTTGAGGTTTGCTTTGGTTCTTGTTTCAGCCCGATCTGTACAGAATGTTCAAAACAGTCTGCACCTTTGATATGATACTGCATTTCCAAAGCCACCCCAATCCATTTTGTGGATTTTATGTGTCTGTGGCTTAATAATTATAGTAACAACAATAATACCTTTTTCTCCATTTTGCTTGCAAGAAAACATACCTAAGTTTTTTTTTCCTTTGAAGAAAAAAGTCACATTTTAATACTATAATTAAGACAGATTTGTGCTTTTATGTTGAGTAAAAAGTTAAATATTTAAAAGTCACCTACATGGTACAGATCTAAGTTTCATTTTCCACGTGGACAGCGAGGAATTCGGTCTTGTTTGAGTTGAGTTGGCACAGAATGTTCCACTGTCTTTTTCTTCTCTGTTGTCCCTTCCCTCCATTATAAAAGTTAAAACAGCTTCCTCACTCAAAAGGGCTTAAAAATGAAGTACACACGGCTCTAGAGTGAAAACGAGCTGTTCTCTTCTGGAATGCAGATGACAGTACGGAGAGACAGGGTGATGAGTCGGTCTAATAGTTATGACAGGGTTTCTTGTTTTCTTTGAAGAGGGGATGGGTTTTCTTTCCTGGGTGTTCTTTGGTTTTTTGGCATTTATTTTCATGCAATTAACATTCTCAGAAGGAAATGGCAACTAGTAGTAGATCAGTAACATTAAGTAAACGATGCCTGTGAAATTTGAAGGAAAGCAATTCTGATTTGCCATTTATCGGGAAAACCAAAAGCATTTTTCTTTCCTATAACATTTTGATGATCTAATTCCTTTATCCCTGTTTTCCTTCCAAACCATCTTCATTTTAAAACAGTTGTGCATCTTTTCCAGCCCTTTCTTGTTACTTGTATTCTTACCATTTTTCTTTTTCTTAATAGCTTTTTGCCTTAACCCATAGTCATTAATGATTTCTGTGTTCTCCCAAGCCATGTTATAGCAGAAGGGCAGTTAAAACCTTGGGCGCGACTGTCAGTCAGCACTTTTTTCTCTTAACTCCAGGTCTGTATTCTGTTCTAAATTAGAACCAGCCCTGCAGTCTGAAATATATTGGCCTAGAACATTTTATCCCAGGCTTTTTTTTTTTCTTTTAATATCCAGGCATTCTTAAATGGAAAACATTTGTGGGCTTTTACTTAAGGTTGTTATTAAAATAATCATCATAGTAACTTGATATGTTAATATTCCTTTTTTTCCTTTTAGTATGTTCCAAGCGCAGTAATCATACTTGTCTATCCAGTTTTTTTATGATATGAGTTGCTTACATGATGCATGGCTAACCGGTTAATTTAGTTTTTCTCTTTAGAGACTTTGAGACAAGATTGAGAAAGAGCCATTTGGCTTGGCCTTTAGAAACATCAGTATCACTAAGACCAACAGATTTAGAGGAAGCTGCTACTGAATTAATAAAATCCCCATGAAGTAGAGTTACAGGAATAGATTTAGAACTGGCAGAGTAATATAAAAGGAAGACAGGTGAAAAAAGTCACTTTCACTGGTTTGTTCGATCCAGCTTGTTGCTAACATTAATGGCCCTTGTTTTAATCACAGGGACTGGCTGGCATCTGTAGCCAGGGGAGCAGGGACACTGTTAGGCATGAGGAAAGGAAGTGCCAAAAATGCCTGGATGGTATGACTTGTCATGAGGTCGGGTCACTCACTTTAAAATCCAGCATTCTCCCTCGCAGGTGATTCTCAGAGATCTTCCGGAAACCCAGCGTCAGCCAGGTGTACAAAGGGAGGAGGGGAGCCCATGGGGCCTGGGCCCACTGACCCTCAGCAAGCCCAGAGGACCTGTTACTACCTGGGCACTAGCAGACAAGGCCTCGTCCTCTGCTGTCTCCTGCTGGGGGGCCTCAGGATGAGAAGAGTGTCACAGACAGGGTCTGTCTGCCATTCAGGGGTGACCCCATGCAGGAACACTGGCTCATCCTCAGGCATCTTGGACCAGAGTCCAATAAAAGGTCAGCAACTTACTATTAAAATGGTTGTTTCAGATCATATTGATCTCTTTCCTTTTTCCTTTTGTCCTTTCACTGTATGACTTGAATCAGTTTTGATTCTATCTATCTGTAAGTTTTTCTCGTCATTAGGAACCTGCCACTTCGGTTGCGTTTTCTTTGGCAGTACGTAGGGATTCAGCATCCTAGTTTTTCAACCCTCCTGCAGGCACTGTGGGGTTTCGAGGGCCAGCGAATCCATTTCACTTACCTTGCTGCATGATGGTCAGTAGCTGATCTGTTACGGCATTCCCAGATTAATTTTCTGTGTTTGAAATATGTGCATATGTGCTTTCCAGAATAAAAAATCTGAATTTGCTGTGTCTCCATTTCCTTCTGTCTGATGGGTGTTTTCTAAGGGAAGAACACGTGCGGTAAGTAATTGGGGGTGTTCTGTAAGCTGTTCTTTCCAAGTGTCACCCGTCGTCAGGATGAGGGGTGGGCAGTGGTATCCTTCTGGGTCTCACCAAGCACACGGGTCTTCTCGCTGAGAGTACAAACCTCTTTTAGTGTATTGGACCAACAAGTGCTCGCAGAGCTGACCCAACTCCTGCCCAGAAGGAGGATGTAATACAGAGCGTGAGGAGCATCTGCATGGGGATGGGAGTTTAAAGACACCCTTCTTGCTTATACACGCGCCCTCCGTGTGCACTCAGCCCGGGCTCCAGAAGCCGGCTCTGACTTCCCGGCACAGAGCTCCCACGTGGGCCGGGCCTGTTTTGCCAGGAAATGCATCCTCCGCATTTGTAAAGGGCAGTCATGTTCACTAACGTGAATTTTTCCCTTTCCCAGTGGGCAGGGGCTCTGTGGCTCTTCCCTCCCTCGCTCTCCAGCAGGGGCTGGGTGGTAGGGGCCAGCCTCTGGGTGCTCTGTGGGACAGGACAGTGCTGAGGACGGGACACCTCAACGGGCTTTTGCTTCTACCTCCTTCGCTTCGTCCTGCCGTCTCTAGTGCGTGGAACGCTGCTCCCTCCTCGGACTCGGAGGTTTGTGTGTGGTCTTTCCATTGCAATGCAGGAGCCCTTGGAGAATAAGAGCTCACATCTTCCTTCCCTACCATCTGTAAAATCTGACATGGACCCAGCCCACAAGTCCAGTTGGAGATGGTGCTTTGTAAGCACCTCTTTGTCCTGGTGGGTGCACTGTGCCTGAAGGTCCTCGGACGTGCCCACTGTCCTTGCGGATTTCAAGAGAAGTGGAGTGAATGCACAGACCCGAGGTGTGCTGTGGAGTCCAGTCCAGCTCATTGTGAACTTACTTGCTGTCTTGAACAAACTCTCTCTCTGCCCGTCTGTGAGAGCCCATCTTTTTTTTTGTCGCTGAAGACCCCAAACTCCTTACACCATGCTAGTTGATGATGGATGAACTAGAGTGGTTTGACCATTGCAGGAGCAGATAGATAGCAGGTTGAAGGGGGATACGTTTTGCTTTTGAGGTTATTCACCCTCTTTACTCCAAACTCTTGGTCAGTCAATAACAGATTTTTCTGGGGTTCTTCGTATGTGCCATCACCCATCCAGGAGCTAGAGGCACGGCAGCACGTAGACAAAATGCCTGCCCTCTGGTGGGGAGACGGTCCAGACACACAAATATATTTATAATCTCATGGCAGCCAGTGATGCGATCAGGAGGGTTACCTGGATGAGGGTGATGGCTGTGACACCTCAGCTGCGGTGGTCGCAGCAGCCATCTTGAAAGAGGTGTGCTTTGAAGGCACACAAAGGGGGAGTTCTGGCCTGGAGCATTCCATGCGGAGGGCAGAGACTGTACTCCTAGGGCCCTGGCTTACTACGGGGTGGAGGATGGGAGTCCTACAGGGATTTGTCTTCTTACCTGAGGACAAGATTCCTCCAGGCTGCTGACGGGGTGGCCACGTAGGCGTGGCAGGCCACAGGCTCTGCAGGGAGATGCTGCAGCGCCGTCTGGTCCAGGAAGGGCGTTCTCAGGACTGGAATCGGCATGGCAGGTCCAAACCCTGGCTCCAACTCCGACAGGCCACGTAACTTTGACTGAGTGGCTTAATCTCTCTGTGCCCGTTTCCTCATCTGTAAAATAAGGATAACCGTACCCACTTGAATGCAGTGAGGATTGAGCAGGTTTGTTTTTGGGGGGTCATTTTTGGCCACACCGTGCGGCTTGTGGCATCTTAGTTCCCTGACCAGAGATTGAACCTGGGCCCTCGACAGTGAAAGCACGGAGTCCTAACCACTGGACCGCCAGGGAATTCCCAGGAGCAGCTTAACAAAGCGCTTCGAACAGTGCCTGGCACTCTGGAAACATTTAACAGTGTGCTGTGGAGGGTGTCCAAGAGCAAGGCTAGTGGGTCACCTCTGGTTACCTTTGGTAGATGAGAACTAACAAAGCAAAGAGGTCTTCTCTAAGCTCTAGTCTTCCATCAACAGTGGTGTTGCCTTTGCAATGGGTTCCTGTCATTTGCTGAAGTATTTGAGAACTGATGTCTGAAAAGGATGCGTTTATAACAAACAAATTTCATGAAATAAAAACCACCCTCACCACACGTAACACGCACTGATGTTCAAAATTTTTAGTTTCTTCTATTTAATTGAAAAACTGGGCTTAACCACGAAATTGATTGCATGGCCAACTTAAAGGCAGGCAGCCTGCAATTTCAAAAGCACTGTCCTAGTGCCAGCAATAATAGTGACCAGGTCATCGACAGATGGTAGCATATGGGGAGGCAAGAGAACACGGTGTTTAGCAGCTTGGGTTTAGGATTAGGAACCGGATTGTCTGGGTTCAAATTCTGTCACTGCCAACTTTTCTCTTGGGGATCCTTGGGCAAGTTTCATTTATACTCTCTGCCACCATTTTTTTTCATCTGTAAAAATAAGGATTGATAATAGCGTTTACTTCCTAGGGTTCTTGTGAGGATTCAGTGAATCAAAATGTGTGGAGCCTATAGAGGATAAATGCTGGTTGTAGTTGTGGAGGCCCAGAGTCAGCCTGCTTACCTAGATCCCCTCCATGCAGGGGATCTGGTGGGGGTGTAGGGGCCAGCACTTGGGGGTCAGTTGGTGGAAACAGGACCAGAGCTGAGCCCACAAGCCCTGTCTACTGTCCTATTCACACCCTCCCTACTTTGGTCCCTGGAAAAGTTAAAGGTTAATGGTGCAATTCCACCAGTGATCTGATCCATTGTACAGATTGAACTATGTGAAAGATGACACTTCTCATGACCTCTCTGATGGAAGATGTAGAGACCAGGACGTAGCCCATCTGCAGTCACGAGCACCCATTGATAAAGTGGGTACCTTGGGATGAGGCAGGGGAGTGATGTCGGAGGACGCAGGGATCAGTCCGCTGGTTATGTACTGAGTTCTGGTCCTGCAAGCTCAGCCCCAAAGCTGCATGACACTGAGCCTTCCCTCCCCAGCAGCGCGAGGTCTGCTTTGAATGGAGAGCTTCATTTACAGAAGGCTGATTCACCCACTGGGGCTGTAGCTGGCAGGGTAGAGTCTGGATCCCGGCTGGATCCCAAGCTGTGTCCAAGGCTGAAAAGTTCAGTAATGCCTGGATATTTCTGGCAAAGTGTTGGGCAACTATAAGACAGGACAAAATTGTCTAAACCAGCCATTTCAGGGCGCTGGAAGTTGACCAAAGGCAAGTAAATTAAAAAAATTGAGAAGCATCTATTTATGGAAAAACTTGCTGAACTTCAGGAAAGAACACTGAGTATCTTGCCTGGAGCTGCTTCCATTTCCCTCCTCATCCCCAGCTTGTAGTGCTAGCGGGGTGAAGGTGTCTCTAAAAACTAGCAGCTTCATTGTTGGGCTTGATCTGGAGGGAAAGGTGAAAGACCCGTGTGCAATGGCATTGTCTGTAAAAATAGCAAACTCAATAGGAAATGAACGGGGAAAGCCCACAACTTTGTTAGCCTGAGGCTACAGTCCCACTTGGGGCAGGTGGCAGACCAGTGGACTCTATAGAAATTTACCAAGGAACTCCTGGAAAAGCGAGAACCAGAGAGGTTCCACACATCCCTGGTGGAATGGGAGGCTGTGTGCACACACACGGGAGACCCAAGAAAGCTCAAGCTCTGTGGTGGAAAATAAAAGCTGGGATAAGCTTGAAAACAGATTGAATTTTGAATAGGATTCCCCACTCGCCCCCAGACCTATGAGCAAAGGGTGAAAGCCTTACTGGCTCGAGTGTTTGATCAGAACCTCAAACCAGTCATTGCTGGTCTCCTGTGCTATACAGATCCAGGGGCAATCTCTCGGGAGTTTTTATTTTACAAAAAATAAAAATATAAATTAAACTGAGCAGAGACATCATGGGCTACATACCATGGAGAAGATAGTTTCCACAGATTGGGTATAGGCAATTTACTAAAAGCAAAACAATAACATCAGCCTTGGAGGAAAATCAGAATCCACAGTTGCTACAATGTATTATCTAAGATGTCCACTTTTTGGGACTTCCCTGGTGGCGCAGTGGTGAAGACTCACGCTCCCAAAGCAGGGGGTCTGGGTTCGATCCCTGGTCAGGGAACTAGATCCCACATGCATGCCGCAACTAAGAGTTTGCATGCTACAACTAAGGAGCCTGCCTGCTGCAACTAAGACCCAGTGAGCTAAAACTAAGGAGCCCACGTGCCGCAACTAAGACCAGGCGCAACCAAATAAATAAATATTTAAAAAATAAAACGTCCACTTTTCATCAACAAAAAAAGGAAAGTAAAATTAAAGATACAGTACCATTTACAACAACTTAAAAATGCTTAGGTATATCAAACTACCACTGGCATTTTTCACAGAACTAGAACAAAAAATTTCACAATTTGTATGGAAACACAAAAGACCCCGAATAGCCAAAGCAATCTTGAGAACGAAAAACGGAGCTGGAGGAATCAGGCTCCCTGACTTCAGACTATACTACAAAGCTACAGTAATCAAGACAGTATGGTACTGGCACAAAAACAGAAAGATAGATCAATGGAACAGGATAGAAAGCCCAGAGATAAACCCACGCACATATGGTCACCTTATCTTTGATAAAGGAGGCAGGAATGTACAGTGGAGAAAGGACAGCCTCTTTAATAAGTGGTGCTTGGAAAACTGGACAGGTACATGTAAAAGTATGAGATTAGATCACTCCCTAACACCATACACAAAAATAAGCTCAAAATGGATTAAAGACCTAAACGTAAGGCCAGAAACTATCAAACTCTTAGAGGAAAACATAGGCAGAACACTCTATGACATAAATCACAGCAAGATCCTTTCTGACCCACCTCCTAGAGTAATGGAAATAAAAACAAAAATAAACAAATGGGACCTAATGAAACTTCAAAGCTTTTGCACAGCAAAGGAAACCATAAACAAGACCAAAAGACAACCCTCAGAATGGGAGAAAATATTTGCAAATGAAGCAACCGACAAAGGATTAATCTCCAAAATTTACAAGCAGCTCATGCAGCTCAATAACAAGAAAACAAACAACCCAATCCAAAAATGGGCAGAAGACCTAAATAGACATTTCTCCAAAGAAGATATACAGACTGCCAACAAACACATGAAAGAATGCTCAACATCATTAATCATTAGAGAAATGCAAATCAAAACTACAATGAGATATCATCTCACACCAGTCAGAATGGCCATCATCCAAAAATCTAGAAACAATAAATGCTGGAGAGGGTGTGGAGAGAAGGGAACACTCTTGCACTGCTGGTGGGAATGTGAATTGGTTCAGCCACTATGGAGAACAGTATGGAGGTTCCTTAAAAAACTACAAATAGAACTACCATATGACCCAGCAATCCCACTACTGGGCATATACCCTGAGAAAACCAAAATTCAAAAAGAGTCATGTACCAAAATGTTCATTGCAGCTCTATTTACAATAGCCCGGAGATGGAAACAACCTAAGTGCCCATCATCGGATGAATGGATAAAGAAGATGTGGCACATATATACAATGGAATATTACTCAGCCATAAAAAGAAACGAAATTGAGCTATTTGTAATGAGGTGGATAGACCTAGAGTCTGTCATACAGAGTGAAGTAAGTCAGAAAGAAAAAGACAAATACCGTATGCTAACACATATATATGGAATTTAAGGAAAAAAATGTCATGAAGAACCTAGGGGTAAAGCAGGAATAAAGACGCAGACCTCCTAGAGAACGGACTTGAGGTTATGGGGAGGGGGAAGGGTGAGCTGTGACAGGGCGAGAGAGAGGCATGGGCATATACACACTAACAAACGTAGTAAGGTAGATAGCTAGTGGGAAGCAGCCACATGGCACAGGGATATTGGCTCGGTGCTTTGTGACAGCCTGGAGGGGTGGGATAGGGAGGGTGGGAGGGAGGGAGACGCAAGAGGGAAGACATATGGGAACATATGTTTATGTATGACTGATTCACTTTGTTATAAAGCAGAAACTAACACACCATTGTAAAGCAATTATACCCCAATAAAGATGTTAAAAAAAAAAAAGTTTTCACAGAAACCTAACACATGCCTTTTACAATGGAGTTCTAGATGCAGGTCTAGATGATGTCAAGAACTGATGGATCTCATGAGTCATGACAGCATTTTGGGTTTTAGTTAATGCTTAGGATTAAAAAAAAAGTTTTGTTTTAAAGTGAACCACTGCCCCAGTATGAAAATTTAATCTTCTCCTGAGACCAGGGCTTTTGAAATCATTCAACTCTTGAAGTGCTTCAGTGAACTTGTGCTGTCAGTGACTGAACGCTGCCACCAATGGTTTCAAAGTTCAAAAACAGAGGCTCCAAGAGTTTTCCACCCTAAGAGCACCAGCCCTTGTCTTTCCCTACTCTCCCACCTCCTGTACCACCCTCTGCCCTTCCCCAAATACTTCAGCCAGTGGCTTGGATGGAGAAGCTGATATTTATAACCTCATGACTGGAGAAGAAAGGGTCTTCTTGTCAATTTCAAGAATCAGCACCTCTAGGACAGAATGACCTGCCTGTGTATACACTCCAATAAGACTTTTCCTCCTCAGCCGGCTTCAATCCCCCAAAATGACAGCTTCGGTAACTTCGTAACTGGCTTAGTCCTTTGCTGGGAACAGCATTATGCTGAGGCAGGGAACACCTTGGCTTCTAAGTTTCAGGCATTCGCAGCTTACAAACGATCTCTCACAGTCCTCATTTAGGTTGCCAATGACATTTTTTGAAAGGATAAAATATTCTGGACACAGAATCAAATCATCGTTAGTTGTTCTTTCCTTTGTTTCACCATTTACCCAATCAGGCCCCAGATTTTAACAAAAATGATCCTAACCCATCTCCCTTCTTCCCACCCCATCCCTCCCGCCCCAAATAATACACCAGTAATAGCCCAAAACTACATCCATGCTATGCTGTAAAAGTGCAGAGTTAACACTATTGGGAAGAAGGCTGTGGGTTGTGGAGATGCTCTTTGAAGATCTACAGTAGCTTCTGCTCTCCCACATCCCAGCCTGCAAGTTTTGTCCTATGTAGAAGGCCCTTTGCCTTTCTCAGTAAAGTTCAGAATGGGTGGCCTTGAAACACTGACCGTCCTTCCCCTCCACTGGGATGGGTGTGCAAACTATACAGCATAGAGCAGCTTTAAAGCACTTGGGCTGCTGTAGGGCACAGAAACTATACTGGCTCTTCAAAGGATATCTTCTCAAGCCACCTCCATGGTGTCAAGACAAGTAGAACTCTTTTCCCCACTCGAACCCCACGGTCAGACGTGACAAGGGCTGGTACTCAGGAAAGTTAATTCTTGTCATCTTTTTTGTCATCATCCTCCAAGGGGTAGGAATGCCACGTCAGCCTTTCCTCATAGGAGGATATGACAACCTGTGGGCACTTGAAATTGGCTTCCTTGGCAGGGCCCAGGTCAGCCTCATCAGAGTTTTTCCATTTCATCAGGAAAATGAGTTCTCCACTGGAGTCTATAGCTCCAATAATCTACTCCAGTTCCAAACCCTGAGCAAAGCCTCGTGGCTTTTCTGACTCTTCTTTCTTCTTTGGTTTGCTCTCCTCCCCCTTATCTTCCGAATCAGAATCAGCTTTGCGTTTGCCCCCCTCTGATTTGTCTGTCTCGTGTGCTGTTTCCTGTGACTGCAGGAACTCGGCAATGAGGTCGGGGCAATCCAGGTTTTCTTCTGGCTCCCAGGTGTCGTCCTCATCTGAGAACCCCTTCCGTTTTAGGAGGTGCTCCACTTGGCCCTTTACCACTCGATGGTCGAGAACTTTTCCTACCAAATATTCTTTTTCCTCTTCTTCTAGCACCTCCTCCACTTGCTGCTTGTTTTGTTTTTTCCCCACAGTGCCCGCCAGCTTTCTGCTATAAACGGTGACGCTGCTCACAGAGCAGCGCCCACGAGCCTCAGAAGAATCAGGGCCATGCTACTGGCGCTTTTTTTTGAGGAAAATAATTATTTAACAAGTAAACATGAAAACAATTGTTAAAAAGTCATGGCACAGACACATGGTAAGTCAGTTATAGACATTTAGTTAAGGTTATTAGGAGTTTTAATAAGCTAGGAAAATGCTTACATTTTTTTTTGAATTTCTGAATTTTATTTTATTTTTATACAGCAGGTTGTTTCTTCTTTTTTTTCAGTAAAATTTTGCAATTTATATCATTCCTGTCCATTTCTTTATTTTTTGAATTTTATTTACTTTTTACACAGCAGGTTCTTAGTAGTTATCCATTTTATACATATTAGTGTATATATGTCAATCCCAATCTCCCAATTCATCACAGCACCACCACCTCCCTCCACCGCTTTCCCCCCTTGGTGTCCACACATTTGTCCTCTACATCTGTGTCTCTATTTCTGCCCTGCAAATCGGTTCATCTGTACCATTTTTCTAGGTTCCACATATACGCATTAATATACGGTATTTGTTCTTCTCTTTCTAATGTACTTCACTCTGTATGACAGTCTCTAGGTCCATCCATGTCTCTACAAATGACCCAATTTTGTCCCTTTTTATGGCTGAGTAATATTCCATTGTATATATGTACCACATCTTCTTTATCCATTCGTCTGTTGATGGGCATTTAGGTTGCTTCCATGACCTGGCTATTGCAAATAGTGCTTCAATGAACATTGGGGTGCATGTGTCTTTCTGAATGATGGTTTTCTCTGGGTATAGGCCCAGCAGTGGGATTGCTGGGTCATATGGTAATTCTATGTTTACTTTTTCAAGGAACCTCCATACTGTTCTCCATAGTGGCTGTATCAATTTACATTCCCACCAACAGTGCAGGAGGGTTCCCTTTTCTCTACACCTTCTCCAGGATTTATTGTTTCTAGATTTTTGGATGATGGCCATTCTGACTGGTGTGAAGTGATACCTCATTGTGGTTTTGATTTGCATTTCTCTAATGATCAGTGATGTTGACCAGCTTTTCATGTGTTTGTTGGCCATCTGTATGTCTTCTTCGGAGAAATGTCTATTGAGGTCTTCTGCCCATTTTTCGATTGGGTTGTTTTTTTAATATTGAGCTGCATGAGCTGTTTATATATTTTGGAGATTAATCCTTTGTCCATTGATTTGTTTGCAAATATTTTCTCCCATTCTGAGGGTTGTCTTCTCATCTTGTTTGTAGTTTCCTTTGCTGTGCAAAAGCTTTTAAGTTTCATTAGGTCTCATTTGTTTATTTTTGCTTTTATTTCCATTACTCTAGGAGTTGGATCAAAAAAGATCTTGCTGTGATTTATGTCAAAGAGTGTTCTTCCTATGTTTTCCTCTAAGAGTTTTATAGTGTCCAGTCTTACATTTAGGTCTCTAATACATTTTGAGTTTATTTTTGTGTATGGTGTTAGGGAGTGTTCTAATTTCATTCTTTTACATGTAGCTGTCTAGTTTTCCCAGCACCACTTATTGAAGAGACTGTCTTTTCTCCATTGTATATCCTTGCCTCCTTTGTCATAGATTAGTTGACCATAGGTGTGTGGGTTTATCTCTGGGCTTTCTGTCCTGTTCCATTGATCTATATTTCTGCTTTTGTGCCAGTACCATATTGTCTTGATTACTGTAGCTTTGTAGTATAGTCTGAAGTCAGGGAGTCTGATTCCTCCAGCTCATTTTTTTCCCTCAAGACTGCTTTGGCTATTTGGGGTCTTTTGTGTCTCCATACAAATTTTAAGATTTTCTATTCTAGTTCTGTAATAAATGCCACTGGTAATTTGATAGGGATTGCATCGAATCTGTAGATTGCTTTGGGTAATAGAGTCATTTTCACAGTATTGAGTCTTCCAACCCAAGAACATGGTATATCTCTCCATCTGTTTGTGTCATCTTTGATTTCTTTCATCAGTGTCTTATAGTTTTCAGCATACAGGTCTTTTGTCTCCCTAGGTAGGTTGATTCCTAGGTATTTTATTCTTTTTGTTGCAATGGTGAATGAGATTGTTTCCTTAATTTCTCTCTCTGATCATTGTTGTTAGTGTATAGGAATGCAAGATATTTCTGTGCATTAATTTTGTATCCTGCAACTTTACCAAATTCATTGATTAGCTCTAGTTTTCTGGTGGCATCCTTAGGATTCTCTATGTATAGTATCATATCATTGGCAAACAGTGACAGTTTTACTTCTTCTTTTCTAATTTGTATTCCTTTTATTTCTTTTTCTTGTCTGATTGCCATGGCTAGGACTTCCAAAACTATGTTGAATAATAGTGGTGAGAGTGGACATCCTTGTCTTGTTCCTGATCTTAGAGGAAATGCTTTCAGTTTTTTACCATTGAGAATGATGTTTGCTATGGATTTGTCATATATGGTCTTTATTATGTTGAGGTAGTTTCCCTCTATGCCCATTTTCTGGAGAGTTTTTATCATAAATGGGTGTTGAATTTTGTAAAAGTTTTTTTCTGCATCTATTGAAATGATCATATGGATTTTATTTTTCAATTTGTTAATATGGTGTATCATATTGAATGATTTGC
Organism: Lagenorhynchus albirostris; assembly: GCF_949774975.1. Taxonomy (NCBI): domain Eukaryota; kingdom Metazoa; phylum Chordata; class Mammalia; order Artiodactyla; family Delphinidae; genus Lagenorhynchus; species Lagenorhynchus albirostris. The sequence continues at coordinate 73,544,163 of NC_083109.1, forward strand.
ATATATTGAAGAATCCTTGCATCCCTGGGATAAATCCCACTTGATCATGGTGCACGATCGTTTTAATATGTTGTTGGATTCTGCTTGCTGGTATTTTGTTGAGGATTTTTGCATCTATATTCATCAGTGATATTGGTCTGTAATTTTTTTTTGTAGTATCTTTGTCTGGTTTTCTTATCAGGGTGATGGTGGCCTCATAGAATGAGTTTGGGAGTGTTCCTTCCTCTGCAATTTTTTTGGAAGAGTTTGAGAAGGATGGGTGTTAGCTCTTCTCTAAATGTTTGATAGAATTCACCTGTGAAGGCTTCTGGTCCTGAACTTTTGTTTGTTGGAAGATTTTTAATCACAGTTTCAATTTCATTACTTGTGATTGGTCTGTTCATATTTTCTATTTCTTCCTGGTTCTGTCTTGGACGGTAATACCTTTCTAAGAATTTGTCCATTTCTTCCAGGTTGTCCATTTTAGTGGCATAGAGTTGCTTGTAGTAGTCTCTTAGGATACTTTGTATTTCTGTGGTGTCTGTTGTAACTTCTCCTTTTTCATTTGTAATTTTATTGATTTGAGTCCTCTCCCTCTTTTTCTTGATGAGTTGGCTAATGGTTTATCAATTTTGTTTATCTTCTCAAAGAACCAGCTTTTAGTTTTATTGACCTTTGCTATTGTTTTTTGTTTCTATTTCATTTATTTCTTATCTGATCTTTATGATTTCTTTCCTTCTGCTAACTTTGGGTTTTGTTTGTTCTTCTTTCTCTAGTTCCTTTAGGTGTAAGGTAGATTGTTTATTTGAGATTTTTCTTATTTCTTGAGGTAGGTCTGTTTTGCTATAAACTTCCCTCTTAGAACTGCTTTTGCTGCGTCCCATAGGTTTTGGATCACCGTGTTTTCATTGTCATTTGTCTCTAGGTATTTTTTGATTTCCTCAGTGATCTCTTGGTTATTTAGTAATGTATTGTTTAGCCTCCATGTGTTTGTGTTTTTTACTTTTTTTCCCCCTGTAATTGATTTCTAACCTCATAGTTTTGTGGTCGGAAAAGATACTTGATTTCAATTTTCTTAAATTTACTTAGGCTTGATTTGTGACCCAAGATGTGATCTACCCTGGAGAATGTTCTGTGCACACTTGAGAAGAAAGTGTAACCTGCTGTTTTTGGATGGAATGTCCTATAAATATCAATTAAATCTATCTGGTCTATTGTGTCATTTAAAGCTTCTGCTTCCTTATTAATTTTCTATTTGGATGATCTGTCCATTGGTGTAAGTGAGGTGTTAAATTCCCCCACTATTATTGTGTTACTGTTGATTTCCTCTTTTATAGCTGTTAGCATTTGCCTTATGTATTGTGGTGCTCCTACGTTGGGTACATATATATTTATAATTGTTATATCTTCCTCTTGGATTGATCCCTTGATCATTATGTAGTGTCCTTCCTTGTCTCTTGTAACATTCTTTATTGTAAAGTCTATTTTATCTGATATGAGTATTGCTACTCCAGCTCTCTTTTGATTTCCATGTGCATGGAATATCTTTTTCCATCCCTTCACTTTTAGTCTGTATGTGTCCCTAGGTCTGAAGTGGGTCTCTTGTAGACAGCATATATATGGGTCTTGTTTTTGTATCCATTCAGCAAGCCTGTGTCTTTTGGTTGGAGCATTTAATCCATTCATGTTTAAGGTAATTATTGGTATGTATGTTCCTATTACCATTTTCTTAATTGTTTTGGGTTTGTTTTTTTAGGTCCTTCTCTTCTCTTGTGCTTCCGACTTAGAGAAGTTCCTTTAGCATTTGTTGTAGAGCTGGTTTGGTGGTGCTGAATTCTCTTAGCTTTTGCTTGTCTGTAAAGCTTTTGATTTCTCCATCGAATCTGAATGAGATCCTTGTTGGGTAGAGTAATCTTGGTTGCAGGTTCTTCCCTTTCATCACTTTAAGTATGTCATGCCACTCCCTTCTGGCTTATAGTTTCTGCTGAGAAATCAACTGTTAGCCTTATGGGAGTTCCCTTGTATGTTATTAGTCAGTTTTCCCTTGTTGCTTTCAAATTTTTTCTTTGTCTTTAATTTTTTGCCAACTTGATTACTATGTGTCTCGGCATGTTTCTCTTTAGGTTTATCCTGTTTGGGACTCTCTGCACTTCCTGGACTTGGGTGGCTATTTCCTTTCCCATGTTAGGGAAGTTTTCAACTATAATCTCTTTAAGTATTTTCTCGTGTCCTTTCTCTCTCTTCTCCTTCTGGGACCCCTATAATGTGAATGTTGTTGCATTTAATGTTGTCCCAGAGGTCTCTTAGACCCTCTTCATTTCTTTTCTTTCTTTTTTATTTATTCTGTTCTGCAGCAGTGAATTCCACTGTCCTGTCTTCCAGGTCACTTATCCGTTCTTCTGCCTCAGTTATTCTGCTATTGATTCCTTCTAGTGTAGTTTTCATTTCAGTTATTGTATTGTTCATCTCTGTTTGTTTGTTAATTCTTCTAGGTCTTTGTTAAACATTTCTTGTATCTTCTCGATCTTTGCCTCCATTCTTTTTCCGAGGTCCTGGATTATCTTCACTATCATTACTCTGAATTCTTTTTCTGGAAGGTTGCCTATCTTCACTTCATTTAGTTGTTTTTCTGGGGTTTTATCTTATTCCTTCACCTGGTACAAAGTTCTCTGCCTTTTCATTTTGTCTGTGTTTCTGTGAATGTAGTTTTCCTTCCACAGGCTGCAGAATTGTAGTTCTTCTTGCTTCTGCTTCTGCCCTCTGGTGGATGAGGTTATCTTAGAAGCTTGTGCAAGCTTCCTGATGGGAGGGACTGGTGGTGGGTAGAGCTGGCTGTTGCCCTGGTGGGCAGAGCTCAGTAAAGCTTTAATCCGCTTGTCTGCTGATGGGTGGGGCTGGGTTCCCTCGCTGTTGGTTCTTTGGCCTGAGGCAACCCAGCACTGGAGCCTACCCAGCTCTTTGATGGGGCTAAGGGCAGACTCTGGGACGGCTCACACCAAGGACTACTTCCCAGAACTTCTGCTGCCCGTGTCCTTGTCCACACGGTGAGCCACAGCCACCCCCCGCCTCTGCAGGAGACCCTCCAACACTAGCAGGTAGGTCTGGTTCAGTATCCTATGGGGTCACTGCTCCTTCCCCTGGGTCGCGATGCACACACTACTTTGTGTGTGCCTTCCAAGAATGGAGTCTCTCTCTGTTTCCCCCAGTCCTGTCAAAGCCCTGCAATTAAATCCCACTAGCCTTCAACCTCTGAATCTCTAGGAATTCCTCCTCCCGTTGCCGGATCTCCAGGTTGGGAACCCTGACTTGGGGCTCAGAACCTTCACTCCAGCGGGTGGACTTCAGTGGTATAAGTGTTCTCCAGTTTGTGAGTCACCCACCCTGCCATTATGGGATTTGATTTTATTGTGATTGCACCCCTCCTAAGCATCTCATTGCTTCTCCTTTGTCTTTGGATGTGGGGTATCTTTTTTGGTGAGCTCCAGTATCTTCCTGTAGATGATTGTTCAGCAGTTAGTTGTGATTCTGGTGCTCTCGCAAGAGAGAGTGAGAGCACGTCCTTCTACTCCGCCATCTTGAACCAATCCCTACTGGCACTTCTTGTTGGGCTGGCTGGGGGAGTCTTGCCCATTGGAATTTTGACACAGGTGTAAAAGCAATTCAGTGAAGGATGACTAGTCCTTTCAATAAATGGCGCTGAAGCAACTGGACATTCATAGAAAAAAAATTGTACTTTGACCTAAGTCCCATATGTTATGCAAAAATTAACTCAAAATGGATCATGTCAACATAAAACTATAAAACATTAGAAGAAAACATAGGAGGCTTCCCTGGTGGCACAGTGGTTAAGAATCCTCCTGCCAAAAGACCTGTACTCAGAAAACTGTAAGAGACTGATGAAAGAAATCAAAGATGACACAAACGGAGAGAGAGAATTCTTAGATTGGAAGAATCAATATTGTGAAAATGACTATACTACCCAAAGCAATCTACAGATTCGATGCAATCCCTATCAAATTACCAGTGGCATTTTTTACAGAACTAGAACAAAAAATCTTAAAATTTGTATGGAGACACAAAAGACCCCGAATAGCCAAAGCAGTCTTGAGGGAAAAAAATGAGCTGGAGGAATCAGACTCCCTGACTTCAGACTATACTACAAAGCTACAGTAATCAAGACAAAAAGGTACTGGCACAAAAACAGAAATATAGATCAATGGAACAGGATAGAAAGCCCAGAGGTAAACCCACACACCTATGGTCAACTAATCTATGACAAAGGAGGCAAGGATATACAATGGAGAAAAGACAGTCTCTTCAGTAAGTGGTTCTGAGAAAACTGCACAGCTACATGTAAAAGAATGTAATTCTCCCTAACACCATACAGAAAAATAAATTCAAAATGTATTAGAGACCTAAATGTAAGACTGGACACTATAAAACTCTTAGAGGAAAACATAGGAAGAACACTCTTTGACATAAATCACAGCAAGATCTTTTTTGATCCAACTCCTACAGTAATGGAAATAAAAACAAAAATAAACAAATGGGACCTAATGAAACTTAAAAGCTTTTGCAAAGCAAAGGAAACTACAAACAAGATGAGAAGACAACCCTCAGAATGGGAGAAAATATTTGCAAACAAATCAATGGACAAAGGATTAATCTCCAAAATATATAAACAGCTCATGCAGCTCAATATTAAAAAAACAAACAACCCAACCCAAAAATGGGCAGAAGACCTCAATAGACATTTCTCCAAAGAAGACATACAGATGGCCAACAAACACATGAAAAGCTGGTCAACATCACTGATCATTAGAGAAATGCAAATCAAAACCACAATGAGGTATCACCTCACACCAGTCAGAATGGCCATCATCCAAAAATCTAGAAACAATAAATCCTGGAGAAGGTGTAGAGAAAAGGGAACCCTCCTGCACTGTTGGTGGGAATGTAAATTGATACAGCCACTATGGAGAACAGTATGAAGGTTCCTTGAAAAAGTAAACATAGAATTACCATATGACCCAGCAATCCCACTGCTGGGCCTATACCCAGAGAAAACCATCATTCAAAAAGACACATGCACCCCAATGTTCATTGAAGCACTATTTGCAATAGCCAGGTCATGGAAGCAACCTAAATGCCCATCAACAGACGAATGGATAAAGAAGATGTGGTACATATATACAATGGAATACTACTCAGCCATAAAAAGGGACAAAACTGGGTCATTTGTAGAGATGTGGATGGACCTAGACTGTCATACAGAGTGAAGTAAGTCAGAAAGAGAAAAACAAATATCATGTATTAATGCATGGAAAAATGTTACAGATGAACTGGTTTGCAAGAAGAAATAGAGACACAGATGTAGAGAACAAATGTATGGACACCAAGGGGGGAAAGCCGGGGGTGGTGGTGCTGCTGTGATGAATTGTGAGATTGGGATTGACATATATACACTAATACGTATAAAATAGATAACTCATAAGAACCTGCTGTATAAAAAAATAAAATGTAAAAATGTAAAAATAATTTTAAAAAATAAAATTAAAAACAAAACAAATAAATAAACAAAAAGAATCTGCCTGGGAAAAGTCTGGACCTGCCGAAGTGGCAAGAGACTTTTTCTTCCCTCTTTGTTTCCTGGTGCGCGAGGAGAGGGGATTAAGAGCGCTGCTTAAAGGAGCTCCAGAGAAGGGCGCGAGCCGCAGCTAACAGTGCGGACCCCAGAGATGGGCATGAGACGCTAAGGCTGCTGCTGCCGCCGCCACCAAGAAGCCTGTGTGCAAGCACAGGTCACTCTCCACACCTCCCTTCTGGGGAGCCTGTGCAGCCCACCACTGCCAGGGTCACGGGATCCAGGGACAACTTCCCCAGGAGAACGCACAGCACGCCTCAGGCTGCTGCAACATCATGCTGGCCTCTGCCACCGCAGGCTCGCCCCGCACTCCGTACCCCTCCCTCCCCCCGGCCTGAGTGAGCCAGAGCCCCCGAATCAGCAGCTCCTTTAACCTCGTCCTGTCTGAGCGAAGAACAGACGCTCTCCGGCGACCTACACGCAGAGGTGGGGCCAAATCCAAAGCTGAGTCCCAGGAGCTGTGAGAACAAAGAAGAGAAAGGGAAATCTCTCCCAGAAACCTCAGAAGCAGCAGATTAAAGCTCCACGATCAACTTGATGTACCCTGCATCTGTGGAATACATGAATAGACAACCAATCATCCCAAATTGAGGAGGTGGACTTTGAGAGCAAGATTTATGATTCTTCCCCCTTTCCTCTTTTTGTGAGTGTGTATGTGCATGCTTCTGTGTGAGATTTTGTCTGTGTAGCTTTGCTTTCACCATTTGTCCTAGGGTTCTATCCGTCCGATTTTGTTTACTTAAAAAAATTTTTTTTCTTAATAATTATTTTTTATTTTAATAACTTTATTTTATCTTACTTTATTTTTTCTTTTATCCTCTTTCTTTCTCTCTTTCTACTTTTTCTCCCTTTTATTCTGAGCTGTGTGGATGAAAGGCTCTTGGTGCTGCAGCCAGGAGTCAGTGCTGTGCCTCTGAGGAGGAAGACAGGAACACAACCCCACCCATTAGCAGAGAGGCTGCCTAAAATCATAGTAAGTCCACAGACACCCCAAAACACACTGCAAGACGTGGACCTGCCCACTAGAAAGACAAGATCCAGCCTCATCCACCAGAACACAGGCACTAGTCCCCTCCACCAGGAAGCCTACACAACCCACTGAACCAACTTTAGCCACTGGGGACAGACACCAAAAACAATGGGAACTACGAACCTGCAGTCTGCAAAAAGGAGACCCCAAACACAGTAAGATAAGCAAAATGAGAAGACAGAAAAACACACAGCAGATGAAGGAGCAAGATAAAAACCCACCAGACCTAACAAATGAAGAGGAAATAGGCAGTCTACCTGAAAAAGGATTCAGAATAATGATAGTAAAGATGACCCCAAATCTTGGAAATAGAATAGAGAAAATACAAGAAACATTTAACAAGGACCTAGAAGAACTACAGATGAAACAAGCAATGATGAACAACACAATAAATGAAATGAAAAATACTCTAGAAGGGATCAATAGCAGAATAACTGAGGCAGAAGAACGGATAAGTTACCTGGAAGATAAAATAGTGGAAATAACTACTGCAGAGCAGAATAAAGAAAAAAGAATGAAAAGAACTGAGGACAGTCTCAGAGACCTCTGGGACAACATTAAATGCACCAACATTCGAATTATAGGGGTTCCAGAAGAAGAAGAGAAAAAGAAAGGGACTGAGAAAATATTTGAAGAGATTATAGTTGAAAACTTCCCTAATGTGGGAAAGGCAATAGTTAATCAAGTCCAGGAGGCACAGAGAGTCCCATACAGGATAAATCCAAGGAGAAACACGCCAAGACACATATTAATCAAACTGTCAAAAATTAAATACAAACAAAACATATTAAAAGCAGCAAGGGAAAAACAACAAATAACACACAAGGGAATCCCCATAAGGTTAACAGCTGATCTTTCAGCAGAAACTCTGCAAGCCAGAAGGGAGTGGCAGGACATATTTAAAGTGATGAAGGAGAAAAACCTACAACCAAGATTACTCTACCCAGCAAGGATCTCATTCAGATTTGATGGAGAAATTAAAACCTTTACAGACAAAAGCTGAGAGAGTCCAGCACCATCAAACCAGCTTTACAACAAATGCTAAAGGATCTTCTCTAGACAGGAAACACAAGAGAAGAAAAGACCTACAATAACAAACCCAAAACAATTAAGAAAATGGGAACAGGAACATACATATTGATAATTACCTTAAATGTAAATGGATTACATGCTCCCACCAAAAGACACAGACTGGCTGAATGGATACAAAAACAAGATCCATATATATGCTGTCTACAAGAGACCCACTTCAGACCTAGAGACACATACAGACTGAAAGTGACGGGATGGAAAAAGATATTCCATGCACATGGAAATCAAAAGAAAGCTGGAGTAGCAATTCTCATATCAGACAAAATAGACTTTAAAACAAAGACTATTAGAAGAGACAAAGAAGGACACTACATAATGATCAAGGGATCGATCCAAGAAGAAGATATAACAATTGTAAATATTTATGCACCCAACATAGGAGCACCTCAATACATAAGGCAAATACTAACAGCCATAAAAGGGGAAGTGGACAGTAACACATTCATAGTAGGGGGCTTTAACACCCCACTTTCACAAATGGACAAATCATCCAAAATGAAAATAAATAAGGAAACACAAGCTTTAAATGACACATTAAACAAGATGGACTTAATTGACATTTATAGGACATTCCATCCAAAAACAACAGAATACACACTGTTCTCAAGTACTCATGGAACATTCTCCAGGATAGATCATATCTTGGGTCACAAATCAAGCCTTGGTAAATTTAAGAAAATTGAAATTGTATCAAGTATCTTTTCCAACCACAACGTTATGAGACTAGATAGCAATTACAGGAAAAGATCTGTAAAAAATACAAACACATGGAGGCTAAACAATACACTACTTCATAACGAAGTGATCACTGAAGAAATCAAAGAGGAAATAAAAAAATACCTAGAAACAAATGACAATGGAGACTCGACCACCCAAAACCTATGGGATGCAGCGAAAGCAGTTCTAAGAGGGAAGTTTATAGCAATACAATCCTACCTTAAGAAACAGGAATCATCTCGAATAAGCAACCTAACCTTGCACCTAAAGCAATTAGAGAAAGAAGGACAAAAAACCCCCCAAAGTTAGCAGAAGGAAAGAAATCATAAAGATCAGATAAGAAATAAATGAAAAAGAAATGAAGGAAACGATAGCAAAGATCAATAAAACTAAAACGTGGTTCTTTGAGAAGATAAACAAAATTGATAAACCATTAGCCAGACTCATCAAGAAAAAAAGGGAGAAGATTCAAATCAATAGAATTAGAAATGAAAAAGGAGAAGTAACAACTGACACCGCAGAAATACAAAAGATCATGAAAGATTACTACAAGCAACTCTGTGCCAATAAAATGGACAACCTGGAAGAAATGGACAAATTCTTAGAAATGCACAACCTGCCAAGATTGAACCAGGAAGAAATAGAAAATATAAACAGGCCAATCACAAGTAATGAAACTGAAGCTGTGATTAAAAATCTTCCAATAAACAAAAGCTCAGGACCAGATGGCTTAACAGGCGAATTCTATCAAACATTTAGAGAAGAGCTAACACCTGTCCTTCTCAAACTCTTCCAAAATATAGCAGAGGGAGGAACACTCCCAAACTCATTCTACGAGGCCACCATCACCCTGATACCAAAACCAGACAAGGATGTCACAAAGAAAGAAAACTAAAGGCCAATATCACTGATGAACATAGATGCAAAAATCCTCAACAAAATACTAGCAAACAGAATCCAACAGCACATTAAAAGGATCATACACCATGATCAAGTGGAGTTTATTCCAGGAATGCAAGGATTCTTCAATATATGCAAATCAATCAATGTGATACACCATATTAACAAACTGAAGGAGAAAACCCATATGGTCATCTCAATAGATGCAGAGAAAGCTTTCGACAAAATTCAACACCCATTTATGATAAAACCTCTCCAGAAAGTAGACATAGAGGGAACTTTCCTCAACATAATAAAGGCCATATATGACAAACCCACAGCCAACATCGTCCTCAATGGTGAAAAACTGAAAGCATTTCCACTAAGATCAGGAACCAGACAAGGTTGCCCACTCTCACCACTCTTATTCAACATAGTTTTGGAAGTTGTAGCCACAGCAATCAGAGAAGTAAAGGAAATAAAAGGAATCCAAATCAGAAAAGAAGAAGTAAAGCTGTCACTGTTTGCAGATGACATGATACTATACATAGAGAATCCTAAAGATGCTACCAGAAAACTACTAGAGCTAATTAATGAATTTGGTAAAGTAGCAGGATACAAAATTAATGCACAGAAATCTCTGGCATTCCTATACACTAATGATGAAAAATCCGAAAGTGAAATCAAGAAAAGACTCCCATTTACCATTGCAACAAAAAGACTAAAATATCTAGGAATAAAACTACCTAGGGAGGTAAAAGACCTGTATGCAGAAAACTGTTAAGACACTGATAAAAAAAAATTAAAGATTATACTGACATATGGAGAGATATACCATGTTGTTGGACTGGAAGAATCAATATTGTGAAAATGACTCTACCACCCAAAGCAATCTACAGATCCAATGCAATCCCTATCAAATTACCAATGGCATTTTTTACGGAACTAGAACAAAAAATCTTAGAATTTGTATGGAGACACAAAAGACCTGGAATAGCCATAGCAGGCTTGAAGGAAAAAAAACGGAGCTGGAGGAATCAGACTCCCTGACTTCAGACTATACTACAAAGCTACAGTAATCAAGACAATCTGGTACTGGCACAAAAACAGAAATATAGATCAATGGAACAGGATAGAAAGCCCAGAGGTAAACCCACACACCTATGGTCAACTAATCTATGACAAAGGTGGCAAGGATATACAATGGAGAAGAGGCAGTCTCCTCAATAAGTGGTGCTGGGAAAACTGGACAGCTACATGTAAAAGAATGAAATTAGAACACTCTCTAACACCATACAGAAAAATAAATTCAAAATGTATTAGAGACCTAAATGTAAGACTGGACACTATAAAACTCTTAGAGGAAAACATAGGAAGAACACTCTTTGACATAAATCACAGCAAGATCTTTTTTGATCCAACTCCTAGAGTAATGGAAATAAAAACAAAAATAAACAAATGAGACCTAATGAAACTTAAAAGCTTTTGCACAGCAAAGGAAACGATAAACAAGATGAAAAGACAACCCTCAGAATGGGAGAAAGTATTTGCAAACGAATCAATGGACAAAGGATTAATCTCCAAAATATATAAACAGCTCATGCAGCTCAATAATATTAAGAAAAAAACAACCGAATCTAAAAATTGGCAGAAGACCTCAATAGACATTTCTCCAAAGAAGACATACAGATGGCCAACAAACACATGAAAAGCTGGTCAACATCACTAATCATTAGAGAAATGCAAATCAAAACTACAATGAGGTATCACCTCACACCATTTAGAATGGGCATCATCAGGAAATCTACAAACAACAAATGCTGGAGAGGGTGTGGAGAAAAGGGAACCCTCCTGCACTGTTGGTGGGAATGTAAACTGATACAGCCACTATGGAGAACAGTATGAAGGTTCCTTAAAAAACTAAAAATAGAATTACCATATGATCCAGCAATCCCACTACTGGGCATATACCCAAAGAAAACCATAATTCAAAAAGACACATGCACCCCAATGTTCATTGCAGCACTATTTACAATAGCCAGGTCATGGAAGCAACCTAAATGCCCTTCAACAGACAAATGGATAAAGAAGATGTGGTACATATATACAATGGAATATTACTCATCCATTAAAAGGAACAAAATTGGGTCATTTGTTGAGACATGGATGGATCTAGAGACTGTTATACAACGTGAAGTAAGTCAGAAAGAGGAAAACAAATATTGTATATATGTGGAACCTAGAAAAATTTTACAGATGAACCAGTTTGCAGGGCAGAAATTGAGACACAGATGTAGAGGACAAACATATGGACACCAAGGGAGAAAGCGGCGGGGGGTGGTGTGGTGGTGGTGTGTTGAATTGGGCGATTGGGATTGACATGTATACACTGATGTGTATAAAATTGATGACTAATAACCTGCTGTATAAAAAAATAAAATTCAAAAATAAGATTAATATATAGAAATCTGTTGCTTTTCTATACACTAATAATCAACTATCAGAAAGAGAAAACAAGAAAACAATTCCATTTAAAATCACATCAAACAGAATATAGACCTAGGAATAAACTTAACAAGGTGAAAGACCTATACTCTGAAAACTATAAAATATTGATGAAGGAAACTGAAAGATGACATGAAATGGAAAGATGTCCTGTGATCATAGATTGGAAGAATTAATATTGTTAAAGTGTCCTTACTACCCAAAGCAATCTACAGATTTAATGCAATTCCTATCAAAATACCCATGACATTTTTCACAGGCCTAGAACAAATAATCCTAAAATTTATATGGAACCATAAAAGACCCCAAATAGTCAAAGCAATCTTGAGGGAAAACAAACAAAGAAAGCTGGAGGTATCATGCTCTCTGACTGCAGACTGTACTGCAAACCTACAGTAATCAGAACAGTATAGTACTGGCACAAAAACAGACACATAGATCAATGGAACATGATAGAGAGCCCAGAAATAAACCCATGCACTTATGGCCAATTTATCTATAACAAAGGATACAAGAAAACACAATGGGGAAAAGACATTCTCTTCAATATGTGGTCCTGGGAAAACTGAACAGCTACATGGAGAAAAAGACAGTTTGTTCAAAAATTATACTTGGAAATTTCCATACCACACTCTCAAAAATTATTAGGATAACTGGACATAAAATCAATAAGAAATGGAAGAGTTGAAAAACACTATCAAAAATTGAATCTGGGGCTTCCCTGGTGGTGCAGTGGTTGAGAGTCCGCCTGCCGATGCAGGGGACATGGGTTCGTGCCCCAGTCCGGGAAAATCCCACATGCCGCGGAGCGGCTAGGCCCGTGAGCCATGGCCTCTGAGCCTGCGTGTCCGGAGCCTGTGCTCCGCAATGGGAGAGGCCACAACAGTGAGAGGCCCGTGTACCACAGAAAAAAAAAAAAAATTGAACCTGATGTTTATTCAGTTAACTCCACACGGTAGCAGCAGATTACACATTCTTTTCAAGCACACTTGGAACATTGTCAGGATGTTACACTATAAGACTGAAATTGAAGACGACACACACAGATGGAAAAGTATAATGTGTTCATGGACTAGAATAACCAATATTGCTAAAATGATCATACCACCCAAGGCAATCTACAGATTCAATGCAATCTCTATCAAAATACCAATGGCATATTTCACAGAACTAGAATAAATAATTCTAACATTTGTATGGAAACACAAAAGACCCCAAATAGCCAAAGCAATCTTGAGAAAGAACAGAGCTGTTGGTATAACACTCCCTGACTTCAAACTATACTACAAAGCTACAGTAATCAAAACAGTAAAGTACTGGCACAAAAACAGACACACAGATCAATGGAATAGAATAGACAGCCCAGATACAAACTCACACACGTATAGCTAATTGATCTATGAGAAAGGAAGCAAAAATATACAATGGGGAAAAGATAGTCTATGCAATAAGTTGTGCTGGGAAAACTGGACAGGTACATATAAATCAATGAAATTCGAACATTTTCTCACATCATATACAAAAATAAACTCAAAATGGATTAAAGACCTAAACTTAAGACTGGAAACCATAAAACTCCTAGAGGAAAATGTAGGCAGAATACTCTTTGTCATAAATCATAGCAATATTCTTTTAGATCTGTCTCCTAAGGCAAAGAAACAAAAGAAAAAATAAACAAATGGGACCTAATTACACTTAAAAGCTTTTGCACAGCAAAGGAAACTCTTGACAATACAAAAAGACAGCCTACTGAATGGGAGAAAATATTTGCAAATGATATCACTGATAAGGAGTTAACATCCAAAATATATAAACAGTTTATTTAACTCAGTATCAAACAAAAAAATAACCTGATTTTAAAAATGGGCAGAAGACCTGAATAGACATTTTTCCAAAGAAGACATACAGATGGCCAACAGGCACATGAAAATATGCTCAATATTGCTAATCACCAGAGAAATGCAAATCAAACCCACAATGAGATATCACCTCACACCCATCAGAATGGCTATCATCAAAAAGACCATAAATAAGAAATGTTGGTGAGGATGTGGGAAAAGGGAACCCTTGTACACTATTGGTAGGAATGTAAATTGGTGCAACCACTGTTGAAAGCAGTATGGAGGTTCCTCAAAAAACTAAAAATAGAACTACCATATGATCCAGCAATCCCACTGCTGGGCATATATCTGAAGAAAAGGAAAACAGTAATTCAAGAAGATACGTGCACCCCAATGTTCATAGAACCGTTATTTACAATAGCCAAGAAATGGAAGCAGCCTAAGTGTCTACCAACAAATGAATGAAGAAGATGTGATATATATATATATATACACACACACACAATAGGATATTACACAGCAATAAAAAAAATGAAAATTTGCCATTACAACAGCATAGATGGACCTGGAGGGTATTATACTTAGTGAAATAAGTCAGACAGAGAAAGACAAATTCTGTATGTTACCACTTATATTTGGAATCTAAAAAAACAAAACTGATGAATGAATATGAACAAATCAGAAACAGACTCACAGATACAGGGAACAAACTAGTGGTTACCAGTGGGGAGAGGGAAGGGGTTTAGAGGATTAAGAGGCACAAACTACTGTACAGAAGAAAAATAAGCTACAAAGATGTAACGTACAGCACAGGGAATACAGCCAACATTTTATAAGAACTGTAAGTGGAGTATAAACTATAAATTTTTGAATCACTATGTTGTACATCTGAAACTAATATTGTAAATCAATTATATTTCAAATTTTAAAACATGACTGAATGACGAATAAATGGGGGAGAAGGGACAAATCTTCCACACAGAAGAATTCCCCTTGTGTGTGATCTGGACTGAGTGACCCACTTCCAAGGAATTAGAGCTCAGAAAGGAAAAAATAATAACTTTACAGTGGAGAAACCTGACAGATGCAATCTTAACCTACTGATTAAAGTTATATCACCATTAATGTCATGCTGTTAAGGCCCTAATATGATGCATTGAGAAGGGTACTTCACTCTGAATATTCTTTCCAGAAACCTACAACCTCATTCTAATCATGAGAAAATATCAGAAAAATGGAAGGACATTCTATAAAATACTTAGCCAGTATTCTTCAAAAGTGTTAAGGTCCTAAAAATACAAATAGATTGAGAAATTGTCACAGATTGGAAAAGACCAAGGGGACACGATGGTTAGGTGTTATGGGTACCCTGGGTTGGGTTCCGGAAGAGAAAAAGACTGTCAGTGGACAAATTGGTGAAACTGGAATAAATTATGTCATTTCATTAATAGTATTGTACTAATGATAACTTCTTAGTTTTGACAAATGTGCCACAGTTGTTAGATGTTAATATCAGGGGAAGCTGGGTGAAGGGTGTATAGTAACTGTATATTGTCTTTGCAATTTTTCTGTAAAACTAAAATTATTCCAACGCAAAAAAGAAAAAGTGTTAAAGAATGAGAAACATGTCTATGGAATGATCTGGAGAAAACTCTGAGACATAAGTGAAAAAAAATCAAGTCGTAGAATGATAGGTATTGTTTGCTATTGTTTGACTGTAAATGCTGAGACCGCTTCTAGAAAGACGCCCCCCAAAAACTGGTAAGAGAGTTGCCTCAGCGGGAGGGTAACTGGGTGGGGTGGGGAGAGGAGTGGAAGGGAGACTTTTTGCTCTGGAACTTTTGTACCTTTCAAATTTTATACCCTGTGCAAAAAAGTAAATTAAAAAGTGGGTAGGAATATTGCCTTTGGTCAAAAGTGCCCATAAAGATCCCTTAAATTACCCAGGATTAAACAAAAATCAATTATAAAAATTTGGTTGAGTTCCCCCAGAGAAGCAGCTGGCCTGAATTTAGGAGCCACAATGTGTGGTTCTCTGGTGGGAAGGGGCCACCCTGGGAAGCTGTGAGCCCGAGGCAAGCAGCGCTCGGCAGCTTTACACCCTCCTGGACGCCACAAGTCACGGTTCTCAGTTCTTGCTCTGCCCCTCGTCCTGGCTCGCTTTTTTTCTTCCTTAACAGCTTTGGCTGAAGTCACTTCATTTGCCACTTTCCTCGTCAGCACTTCCCCTCCCCTACTTTTCTTTTTAACACTGCTGTTGCGTAACACTAACGTTATATATTTGCTTGTTCTGAATATATACTGCTACATAACAAACCATCCCAAACTTGGTGAGGCAATAGCCATTTTGCGGTGCTCACGAATTCTGTGGGTCAGAATTTGGACAGGGCACAGCAAGGATGAATTGTCTCTGTGCCACGATGCCGGGGGTGACCTTGATGGCTGGGGGCTAGAATCACGTGTCTGGATTCCTGCGCTGTGCTCATTGGAAGACGATGCTCACCTGGGACTGTGAGTAGAGTGCCACCATGTGGCTTTTCCACCTGGTATGCGCTTCTGAGCGCATTTACAGGTGCGCCCGCAAGAGGAGTCAGAAGAGCAAGTGTTCCGAGAGACATGGCCTTTTATGAGCTAGTCTGGGAGGTCACTTGTGCCGTTCTCTATTGGCTGAAGCAACCCCAGGCTCGCCCAGACTCAGGGCGGAGAGGTATCAACTCCACCTCTGCCTGAGAGGAGCGCCAGAGAACTGGGGCCATGTTCCAAGACCACCACCACACTCGTTTATTTTGTGTCTTCTTTCTACGACAGCAGGGACTCTCTTGGTTTTGTTTTCTACCATATCCCTTGTAGGCACACAAAGATATTTTGCTGATGAGTGCTGTATAATGCTCATGTGGAGAAAGTGTCATTTCCCAAAGTGGAACGCCTCTCTGCCACTGTGTGTCGTCTTGCTGGGATGGCAAATCCAAGTCACCTGCTATTCTGCTATAGAAACCCATGTGGTCCCCTCACTGGTCACTTTCTCTCCCCTCTCCCAGCCAAGAGCTTGACGTGTGATCTACATGTAGCTGGTCAGTATATCTGTCACGGGACCGCACATCTCAAAGGCAGTGACACAGGGCAGAAAAACGGCTAAAGCCACTCTGGCAGTAGCTCCAAGGCAGGACTGTTGAGCAGTTCCTACTACTGACTGTCCCCCCAAAGGTGCCAGATTCCTGTCTGTTCCAAGACTATGTCTCCATCCTCCCTTGAATTCTGTCGATTCTCCCACACAGGAAACGATGTTCAACATCATTAATTATTAGGCAGGTGCAAATCAAAACCCCAATTAGCGATCACCTCATGCCTGTTAGAATGGGTATTATCAAATAGGCAAGAAATAACAAGCGTTGGTGAGGATATGGAGAAAAGGGAACCCCTCCTACAGTGTTGGTGGGAATGCGATTTGGTGTTACTACTATGGAAACAGCATGGAGATTCATCAAAAAATTAAGAAAAGAACTACCATGTGATCCAGCTATCACACTTGCGGGTATTTATCCAAAGAATTCTAAAGCACTAATTTGAAAAGATATATGCACCCCTATGTTCATTGCAGCACTGTTTACAATAGTTCCAGTCATGCGAGATGAAAAAAATTATTGGGATCTGTTGTATAACAATGTGCATATAGTTAACAATACTATACGATACACTTAAAAATTAAGAGGGGCTGGGGCTTCCCTGGTGGCGCAGTGGTTGAGAGTCCGCTTGCCGATGCAGGGGACACGGGTTCGTGCCCTGGTCTGGGAAGATCCCACATGCCGCGGAGCGGCTGGGCCCGTGAGCCATGGCCGCTGAGCCTGCGCGTCTGGAGCCTGTGCTCCGCAACGGGAGAGGCCACAACAGTGAGAGGCCTGCGTACCGCAAAAAAAAAAACATAAATAAAGAGAGGAGGAGGAGTCCTTGTCTTTGCCTATACACAGACATACGCTTAAAATTTATAAACACGGTTTCCTATCTCCTGGATGTCTCTGAACCTTTATATGCTGCTGTGCATTGGGACTCTGGGACCGGGAAATCTGTGGAATCAACCCAAGTGTGACATATAATACAATGAAATATCCATCATCTAAAAAGAAGGAAATTCTGACATACACTACAAAGTGGAGGAACCTTGAGGACATTTCGCTAAGGAAGATATGCCAGTTCCCAAAAGACAAATACTACATGATTCCACTTGTGTGCAGAGCTTAGAATAGTCAGAACCATAGAGGCAAAATGTAGAATGGGGGCAGAGTGACATCAGCACCACGCCCGATTGAAACACTCCCTCTGTCTCTCCTTTTCACTCTACACCCAGTAGAACACTACAGCTCAACAAAGATACCTCTGCCCAACAAGGTTCCAGAGAATTCCACACGTCTGTGCGTCTAAAGGTGGGTGGACTGGAACACAGAGAGGATGTGGAGCCAGGGAACCTGGAGGTGGTGTCTGCAGCCCTTGTCTTCTGGCTAGGACGGCTAAGCCCACAGCACCAGAGAATCTGGTAGCATCAGGGGAGGTGGTGCACGTGACTCCAGCCTTCAGGCAGCAAGGCATCTGTGGCCACAGGTAACTAGGAAGCAGTGGCAGTGGAGCCTGGGACCCATTCTTCCAGCTGCTGAGGCGCCCACAACTCTGGCCCCGACTCCCATGCCCCACAGTGGTGGAACCTACAAACCTTACAACACTGGAGGCAGCAGAGGTGCCCCCACTATCCTGGCTACCTCCTCACCCTCACACACCCCCAGCTGCAGCAGAGCCTGTGAATCAGGGGATCTCAGTCATGGCAAAAAGAGCTCACTATCCAAGTGCCCTAGGCAGTGATGCCAGAGTCACTGAGAGCAGCTAGGTACCTAAGACCCCAGAGGCACAAGAAGCAACAGCAAGGGCACAGGGCAACACCTCTGACAGAGGCTGTGGACAGTGGAAAGTGCAAACTCTCAAATATGAACAGAAGCAGCTCAGGTAAGAGAAACCAAAAACTTGTGCTATAGCGCCACCTACTGAGAAACAAAAGAATGGCCTCCAAATTTTTACCGGATGATTCTTTAGAGTCAAATAAAAACGCTTTTGTTATTTCAAACGCACCAGCAGAGGGACAACTCATCAAGCACCATGAAGAACCAACGTGCCACAAAATGAAACTTACAATTCTCCAAAAACCAATCTTAAACTGATGGAATATTGTGATCTAAAATTCAAAATAACTGCCAGGAATAAACTCAATAAGATACAAGAAACTCAGAAAGGCAGTGCAATGAGCTCAGGAATAACACTAATGAACAGAAGGAATACTTTACCCAGGAGAGTGAAATTCGAAAAAGAACCAAACAGAAATTCAGGAGCTGAAGAACTCAGTAAATGAGATGAAGAATGCATCAGAAAGCATTGGAAATAGAGCAGACCATATGGAAGAGAGAATTAGTGAGCTCAAAGATACAAACCTAGAAATGATATAAGTAGAAGAGAAAAGAGAAATAAGATATTAAAAAATGAGGAAATTCTATGAGAGATATTCAATTCTTTTAGGAAGGGCAACGTTAGGGTAATGGGTGTCCCAGAAGGAGAAGAGAGGGAGAAGGGATCAGAGAGTTTATTTAAAGAAATAATAGCTGAGAACTTCCCAAACCTGGGGAAGGAACTGGATATATAAGTTCATGAAGCTAAGAGAACACCTAATAACCTCAATGCGAAAAGGCCTTTTACAAGACACATTACATTAAAATTGTCAAAATTCAATGACAAAGAATTTTCAAGGCAACCAAGGAAAAAAGGATGGTAACCTACAAAGGAACTCCTGTTAGGCTATGAGCAGATTTGTCAGCAGAAACTCTGCAGGCCCGGAGGGAATGGAATGACATTCTCAGAATACTGAAAGATGAAAACTGCCACACAAGAATACCCTATCCAGCAAAGTTATCATTCAGATGTGGAGGAGAAAGAAAGACTTTTCCAGACAAACAAAAGCTGAGAGAATTCATGAACATTAGACCTATCTTACAAGAAATGTTAGAAGAAATTCTACCAGAAACAAGAAGGCAAAACTACACAAAACATTGATTAAGGTGATAGACAATCAGAAAATTGCAACTCTGTATCAGAATTAGTTTTTAAACACTATATTATAGCATAAAGGTTAAAAGGGGGGAGTAGAAAAATAACTATAGCTACTTCAATTTGGTAACATACTCACAGAATAAAAAGGGATAATTTGAGACAAGAAAAACACAAAAGGGAAAAAGGAAAGGACAGAACCTATATAGGTAAATGAACATAAGATGTTATCAGCAGAAAAAGAACTATTTTATAGAACATTTTATAAAAATCCCATGATAGCCACAAAATATAAATAAGAGACACAAAGCATTAAAAAAGAAGAAACTAAGAAAACATCATAAAAAACCCACCAAATCAAAATGGCAGAGAGAAACACAATGAAAAGGCAACAGCAAAGGTGCACAGCAACCAGAAAAGATAAAATGGTGGTACTAAGTCCTTATCTATCAATAATCGCCCGAAATGTAAATGGATTGAATTCACCAGTCAAAAGACACAGAGTGGCTGGATGGATTAAAAAACAAGATGCAACTATATGCTGCCTCCAGGAGACTAACCTCAGCTCTAAAGAGAAACACAGGCTCGGGCTTCCCCAGTGGCGCAGTGATTGAGAATCCGCCTGCCAATGCAGGGGACACAGGTTCAATCCCTGGCCCGGGAAGATCCCACATGCCACGGAGCAACTAAGCTCGTGTGCCACAACTACTGAGCCTGTGCTCTAGAGCCCGTGAGCCACAACTACTGAGCCCACGTGCCACAACTACTGAAGCCCACGTGCCTAGAGCCTGTGCTCCACAATGAGGGAAGCCACTGTAATGAGAAGCCCGCGCACTGCAACAAAGAGTAGCCCCCACTCGCTGCAACTAGAGAAAGCCTGCGTGCAGCAACGAAGACCCAACAGAACCAAAAATAAATAAATAAATAAATAAAATTTAAAAAAGAGAAACACAGGCTAAAAGCAAAGGGATGGAAAATGATACTTCAAGGAAATGGAAGCCCAAAGAAAGTGGGTGTAGCCATACTTACATCAGACAAAATACACTTAAAGCCAAAAAAGGTAACAAGAGACAAACATAGACAATGTATAATGATAAAGGGGACAATTCATCAAGAAGACATAACAGTAATTAATATATATGTATCTAACACAGAGATACCAAAACATATAAAAAAGTGCTTAATAGACCTAAAGGGAGAAATTGACAGCAACCCAAAAATAGTAGAGGACTTTAATACCCCATTTACATCAATGGATAGATTGTCCAGACAGAAAGTCAACAAGCAACTTTCTCAAGGACAGACTATATGTTGGGACACAAAACAGGTCTCAGTAAGTTTAAGAAGACTGAAATCATACTAAGCATCTTTTCCAATCACAGTGGTATGAAACTAGAAATCAACTACAAGAAGAAAAGTGGAAAAATTATAAATATGTGGAGGCTGAACAACATGCTATAAAACAACTATTGGGTCAATGAATAAATCAAAGGGGAAATAAAAAATTACCCAAATACAAATGAAAGTACAACACACCAAAATCTATAGGATGCAGCAAAAGCAGTACTCAGAGGGAAATTTATAGCAGTACAGGTCTACCTCAAGAAAGAAGAAAAATCTCAAATAAACAATCTAACCTTGGGCCTTCCCTGGTGGGGCAGTGGATAAGACTCCACACTCCCAATGCAGGGGGCTAGGTTCAATCCCTGGTCAGGGAACTAGATCCCACATGCATGCTGCAAATAAGAATTTGTATGCCACAACTATGGAGCCTGAGTTCCTCAACTAAGACCTGGCGCAACCAAATAAATATTAAAAAGAAACAATCTAAACTTATACCTAAAGGACTAGAGAAATAAGAACAAGTGAAATCCAAAGTCAGTAGACAGAAGGAAATAATAAAGAAAAGAAATAAATGAAATATACCCTGAGAAAACCATCATTCAAAAAGAGACATGTACCACAATGTTCATTGCAGCACTATTTACAATAGCAAGGACATGGAACCAACCTAAATGATGAATGGATAAAGAAGATGTGGCACATATATACAATGGACTATTACTCAGCCATAAAAAGAAATGAAACTGAGTGATTTGTAGTGAGGTGGATGGACCTAGAGACTGTCATGCAGAGTGAAGTAGGTCAGAAAGAGAAAAACAAATACCGTATGCTAACACATATGTAGGGAATCTAAAAAAAAAATGATGATGAACTGATGAACCTAGTTTCAGGGCAGGCATAAGGATGTAGACATAGAGAATGGACTTGAGGACACAGGGTGGGAAGGGGAAGCTGGGGTGAAGTGAGAGTAGCATCGACATATATACAGTATCAAATGTAAAATAGTTTACTAGTGGGAAGCAGTAGCATAGCACAGGGAAGATCAGCTCAGTGCTTTGTGATGACCTAGGGGGGTGGGATAGGGAGGATGGGAGGGAGGCTCAAGAGGGAGGGGATATGGGGACATATGTATGCATATGGCTGATTCACTCTGGTATACAACAGAAACTAACACAGTATTGTGAAGCAATTATACTCCAATAAAGATCTATTTAAAAAAGAGGAATAAATGAAATAGAAGGTAAAAAGACAATAGAAAAGATCAATGAAACTAAGAGCTATTTTTTTAAAAAGATAAACAAAATTAACAAACTCTTAGCTAGCCTCACTAAGCAAAAGAGAGAAGTCTGTAATAAATAAAATCAGAAACAAAAGAGGAGAAATAACAATGAATAGCACAGAAATATAAAGGATTATAAGAGAATATTATGAACAGTTATAAGCCAAAGAAATTGTACAACCTAGAAGAAATGGACAAATTCTTAGAATAATACAATTTCCCAAGACTGACTCATGAAGAAATAGAAAATCTGAATAGACTAATCACTAGTACAAAGATTGAAACAGTAAACAAAACCCCCCCCCAAAACAAAAGTCCAGGACAAAACAGATTCACAGGTGAATTCCAAGAAGATTTAATACCTACCCTTCTCAAACTCTTCCAAAAAACTGAAGAGGAGGGAACACTTCCTAACTTATTTTATGAGGCCAAAACCAGACAAGGACAACACACAATAAAGAAAATTACAGGCCAGTATCTCTGATAGACACAGATACAAAAATCCTCAACAAAATATTAGCAAACCAAATACAACAATACATTAAAAGGATCACACACCATATCATAATCAAGTGGTATTTACCCCAGAGATGCAAGGATAGTTCAACACCTGCAAATCAATCAACATGATACAGCACATTAACAAAATGAAGGATAAATACCACATGATCATCTCATATGCATCTCAGATGCAGAAAAATCATCTGACAAGATTCAATGCCAATTTACGATTAAAAACTCTCAATAAAGTGGGTATAGAAGGAATGTATGTCAGTGTAATAAAGGCCATATGTCATAAACCCACAGCTAACTCAATGGTGAAAAACTGAAAGCTATCCCTCTAAAATCAGGAAGAAGAATAATATGCTCACTCTTGCCACTCTTACTCAACTTAGTATTGGAAGTACTACCCAGAGCAATTAGTAAAAAAAAAAAAAAAAAAAAAGACATCCAAATTGGAAAGGAAGAAATAAAACCATCACTGTTTGAGGATGACATGATTTTATATATAGAAAACCCTAACGACTCCACCAAAAATCTATTAGAAATAATAAATAGAGTAAAATCAACATATAAAAATCTACTGCACTTCTATACATTAACAATGAGCTAGAAGAAAGAGAAATTAAGAAAACAATCCCATTTACAATTGCAAAAAAGGAGATGAAAGACCTGTACACTGGAAACTGTAAGACATTATTAAAAGAAATTAAAGAAGACACAAATAAATGGAAAGATATCTGTGCTCTTGGATTAGAAGAATTAACATTGTCTTAGGTGATAAGGACATATATATAATCTACACATTCAATGCATTCCCTATCAATATCCCAAGGACATTTTTCACAGAAGTAGAACAAAAAATTCTAAAATGTATGTGGAACCACAAAAGACCCTGAATAGCCAAAGCAATCCTGAAAAAAAAAGAACAAAGCTGGAGGAATCACAATCCCTGATTTCAAAATGTATTACAAAAACACAGGAATCAAAACAGCATGGTATTGGCAGAAAAACAGATACATAAATCAATGGAATACAGTTGAGAACCCAGAAATAAACCCATGCATATATAGACACTAATATTTGACAAAGGAGCAAAGAACATACAATGGAGAAAGGATAGTACCATTAATAAATGATGTGGGGAAATCTGAACAGTCATGTGCAAAAAATAAGACTAAACCACTATCTCACACCATACACAAAAATCAACTCAAAATGGATTAAAGACCTGAAACCATAAAACGCCTAGAAGAAAACATAGGCAATATGCTCTGACACAGGTCTTAGCAATATCTTTTTTAGATATGTCTCCTCAGGCAAGGGAATCAAGAGCAAAAATAAACAATCAGGACTACATGAAATTAAAAAGCTCTGCACAGCAAAGGAAACCATCAACAAAATGGGAGACAACCTATAGAATGAGAGAAGATATTTGCAAATGATATATCCAATGAGGGGTTAATATCCAAAATATATAAAGAACTCATACAACTCAACAATAACAAAAAACAAACAACTTGATTAAAAAATGGGCAGAGGAGCTGGATAGACATTTTCCCAGTGAAGACATACATATGGCCAACAGGCATATGAAACGATGTTCAACATCACTATTAGAGAAATGCAAATCAAAACCCCACGGAGATACCACCTCATGCCTGTTAGAATGGCTATTATTAAAAAGTCAAGAAATTAGTATTGGTGAAGATGTGGAGAAAAGGGCATCCTTGTGCAGTGTTGGTAGGGATGTAAATTGGTGCAGCCAGTATGGAAAACAATATGGAGATTCCTCAAAAAATTCAGAATAGAACCACCATATGATCCAGCTGTCCCACTTCTGGGTGTTAGCCAAAGAATATGTGAACACTAACTTGAAAAGATCCATGCACTTCTATGTTCATGCAGGCCTTATTTACTATAGCCAAGATATGGTAACAATCCAAGTGCCCATCAACAGGTAAATAGATAAAGAAGATGTGGTATATATATGTGTATATGTGTACACACACACACACACACAGACACAATGGAATACTACTCAGCCATAAAAAGATGAAATCTTTCCATTTGCAACAACATGGTGGAAATTGTTATTATACTAAGTGAAATAAGTCAGACAGAAAAACAAATGCTATAGGATTTCACTCATATGTGCAATATAAAAAAATAAACATAAGATAAATGAACGAACCAAACCAAACAAACATGTAGATACAGAGAACAAAATAGTGGTTGTCAGAGGGGAAGGAGCACAGGGGAGGGTGAACTAGGGAAAGGGGATCACTGTATGGTGATGGATGGAAACTAAATATTTGGTAGTGAGAATGTGGTAGGGTATACAGCAGTAGAAATGTAACGCTGTACACATGAAAGTTACATAATGTGATAAACCAATGTTACTTCAATTTTAAAATGAATAAAAACATTCATCAGGATAGAAAAGATCCAAGTGTATCACATGCATTCAGTTCATGAAACTCCTATTTCCATTTCACTTACATGCATGTATAAGTAGGTGTTAGGTCATTTTGTAAAATGTACTTATTGCGGTTGTGGTTTAAAAGGTTTGAAGGCACTTGCTCTGGGAGCTGCTCAAGGAGACGGCTCTGAGATAACTTAGGAAACAGAGGACAGTCGTAGGAGACCAGCCTGGCCTGCGTCTGTCTGGTTCCGTCCAGTACTCTGATTTCTAGCCCTCCGAGCAAGCCTACCTCCTGGATGAAGGATGCACCCTCAGGCCCGGTGCCTATCAGCAGAAGTTCCCCACAGGCACTAGTATTGCATGCAGCTTTTCTTCCTTTACTGAATGGCAACTAGCCTTCATGAGCCTGGCTTTCTCACCCAGGTGGAGCTGCTGCCTCAGAGTAAATATCTTCAGGACCACCATGTGCTGGGTGGGTCTCCTGTGCTTTGTGAAACTTAGGGACAGAGGCCCAGGGGGTCATTCCTGATGGCCAGGAAGGGGTTCAGTGCTGCAGCTAAATATCCTCCTCACCTTCCCCTCGGCCTTAATTCTACCTGTTCTTGTTTCTTAACTACCATCTCCTCCTAAAAGCCTTCGTTTTCTCTCCTTATTTTCTGCACCATATTTTTGGCTTAGATTCTGTCCAGTTTCATACTTTTAAATATATCACAGGATGCCCTCTCTTTGCTAGGCGTTGTTTTTTTGTGGTATAAATCTTGTCTTTTCTCAGGCATCAGACTCTTGTGAGAAAGGCCTGCATGCCTTTTAAAAATTCTTCACCATGCTAGGCACTTAGTAGATGCCTAGTAAATACTCATTGAACTGAATCAAAATATAGGCTCAGATTTGTCAAATAAATAAGGATCACACCTATTTAGATTATGAGCATGAGTGCTGTTGCAGCCACTATGGAAAACAGTATGGAGGTTCCTCAAAAAACTAAAAATAGAGTTGCCGTATGATCCAGCAATCCCACTCCTGGGCATATACCCAGACAAAACTGTAATTCAAAAAGATACTTGCACCACTATGTTCATAGCAGCACTATTCACAATAGCCGAGACATGGAAACAACCTAAATGTCCATCAATAGATGAATGAATAAAGAATATGTGGTATATATACAATGGAATACTACTGAGCCATAAAAAAGAATGAAATAATACCATTCGCAGCAACATGGATGGACCAGAGATTATCATACCAAGTTAGAAAGACAAATATTATATATCACTTATATGTGCAATCTAAAATATGACACAAATGAACTTATCTACAAACAAACAGACTCACAAACAGAACAGACTTGTGGTTGCCAAGGTTGGGGGGGAGGGGGAGTGGGGGAGGGTTGGATTGGGAATTTGGGATTAGCAGGTGCGAACTGTTATACACAGAATGGATGAACAACAAGGTCCTACTGTAGAGCACAGGGAACTATATTCAATGTCCTGGGATAAACCATAATGGAAAAGAATGTATATATATGAATAACTGAGTCACTTTGCTGTAGAGCAGAAATTAACAAAACATTGTAAATTGACTGTACTTTAGTAAATCTTTTAAAACAGAGGATGAGTGCTTATTTCTCAAATTTGGGCTGAATAAAATCATGATAATAAGAATCATAATAATCACCATTCATTGATGCTTACTATGTGCCAGGACTGTGCACGTGCTTTATATGTATTATTTAATTTTGATCCTCGCAACAGCCCTAGTGTGTTACAAATTCTGACCATCGTTGCCATTTTGCCAGTGAGGAAACCGAAGCTTACAGAGGCTGAGAGACTTGTCCAGTGTCACATCACTGGTAGGCGGGGCGAGCAAAGACTCCAATCCAGGCTGCGAGCCCCAAAGCTGGGGGCTCCATCATCATTTAGTGACAAATAAAGCAAGGCAAAGAACTCAGCTCTTACAGTCATCACAATCACGATCCAATAATTCATGGACCACAAATCAGACATCGCCATTTGATCCTGCACAGTTGCTTCCTGAAGGAATTACTTACCCTCAAGCTGACTTGAATTCCTCATTTAACAGAGTGGGGATGACGCTATAAACTACCTCCAAAGGGTTGCCATGGTTAAATGAGATGGTGTGCGAAGTCCTCAGCCCTGTGCCCGGCCCGCAGTGAGTGCTGAGAAAATAGTACCTGGTACCTGCTGTCTGGTTATTATGGGATGGCCCATCCAGCCCTGGGCCTGATTCCATGATTTGCAAGTGGCCTTGATGATGACAATCACATCAAGGTAAAAATGACTACAAAAGAGGCCTTCAGTAGACACTTTTGTCCGAAGATAAGAACTCCATCTTTTTTTAAATGATAAAACCATGACTTACTGAAGTTAAGGAACCTTCTGGAGGCTTCATGCTAATAAGTGATAGAACCAGGTCTGTTTCATCTGTACTTTTGTTTTTGTGATATTAAACATGAAGTTAATGTTGCTACTTGGAAACTCTTTGGGACACATCAGATTCATAATTCTTTAAAAAGTTATGCTTATCTAGTACACAGTGCAGAGATAACGAACCCTCCTGAAACTGTTGGTGGCATTCTTATTTTAGTATTTAATGATCATTAAGCACCATAAAACAGAGACAGAATCATGGGGCATGAGTGCAGCTGTGCCAACATTGCTGCTCTCGACTCCTTTTCCACGGGAGACCCAATTTTGTGAAATACGAAAATGTCCTCACAAACTTCGTGGGCAAAGAAATACTAGACCTACTAAACTAATAAAAAATCCAAAGTGGGCACCACCAAAGCTGAGATTATTTCAGGAATATTATTAAGGGCAAAATAATAGCTTTAAAGCAAAATTATGGAGATTAGATGCCAGACATTTTGGAACAGCAAGTATAATCACTGACCTGTTCTAAAAGGATGAAGTCGAGATGATTTATCTGAACATTGCACAAGATTTGGAAATGTCTGGTGTCCTTTACTTCCCCCTCACCGTGAGCATGCTTCATGGCGATTCAGCCTCATTTCTGGCTTGAGGTGTCATGCATTTTTCCATGTGTGACTGAGTTTCTCTTTTCAGGGTGGTTTGAGGAGCTCCTCATGAGATACGTTTATGGATCATTTCATGGGAAAAGGCTACGGCTGTTTGCATCGAGTTCTAGTAGGAGTAACCTGAGTTCTGAGACTATTAGGGTGAGCAAAGGTCAAGGGGCAGGGATTTTCTTTGCAAAAAATCGACGTCCTTTTCTCTCTATAGTGCCCACCTGGGAGGGACATTCTGCTGACCTCAGGTGTCCAGGCTCACAGGTGTGTTCCCTGCCCTGGGAAGACACAGTTCCCTCAGGACATCATGCTTCTTCTTTAGGGTCCCTTTTTTGGGTCTTTTTCTCATATAAGCCTGTGATATCTGTGACCTGATGTGATACTCAGTTTCCTGTCTCTGGTCATCACAGGACTTCCTGAAGGCTGGGGATTAGAATGAAGACTGACCATGAAAAAGTGTGTTCGGCCTTAAAGGTGGCTTTGCAGGTGGCCTGAGGACCATGGGGGCTTCTCCAGGGACACTTAGTGTTTACCAGTGCAGTGGATTCCTCAGGGACTGGGGATGGAAGGTCCAGCTTGGTGCTGTGCTGTGTCATCACCCCATGTTTTTGTTATTCCCTGTGAGCTGTGTGGAGACAAGTTGGGGCAGAGGTTAACGGGCTCATAAATTATTACCAACATGTACCAAGTTCAAAATGGCTTTCACGTAACATTGTTTCTCATGAAAGGTAGTCTGGAGATTCTAATCCCCATCCACCAGGGGGTCAACTGAGAATCCCCCATGGGAAGCAAGAGGTTGCTGAGGCTGGTGGTTGGCAGTGCTGGAACCTGCCTTCTGACCCCAGAACCCCCTCCACCCCACCCCACAGGCCCTCCTCCCTCCTGGTGAAGCAGCGGGAAGGAGGGGGCAGACGTTCCGGGCCCCCAACACCAGTTGCTACTCTCCTCGTAGGGGAGTTGGCTCTTGTGAGGATGGGCGTTCACCGCTAGCCCAGCTGGGCTCAGTGTTTGATGGACAGCGACAGTGTGAGTTAGGGTTTCTCAAGAAAACCCCAAAGTTGTGTCACTCGTAAATGCACATTTCAGTCAACTTGAAATTTTACAGCAGTTCCCCTTAGGCAGTTTATTTTTCCTGGAAGCTGTTCAGGATTGGGGTGTTCGGACTCAGGAGCAGTCTGGTAACCAAGGCTCTGGCAGGAGAACGTTCCAAGAAGCTGCAGCAGCCCCTCCCTCTACGGGGTGTGCCAGGGCAGCCCTCCGTAACCCACGGCCTCAGACCCTGCTTTGCTCTGGTTACACATCTCCTGAGAGTTACCGGGGAGGATCAGGGCAGGGATGATTCTAGAAACCCCAGTATCTGCTCCAAGAACACTTCCAACACTCTATTGAGGCAATATATAAATAAGACAAAGAAAATCCATCTCTATTATTTGCCTGGAACTAAAATCAAAAAGCTAATATTTTTCTTCTCTGCCTCCATATTTTAGTAGAAATTCTATTTTTAACATCTGCCATGATTTAAAAAGTATTTTTTTTAATACCGTGCATTTAAAAAAAATTATTTTATTTATTTTTGGCTGCATTGGGTCTTCGTTGCGGTGTGCGGGCTTCTCACTGTGGTGGCTTCTCTCGGTTGCACAGCACGGGTTTCAGTAGTTGTGGCTCGCGGGCTCTAGAGCGCAGGCTCAGTAGTTGTGGCGAACGGGCTTAGTTGCTCCGCAGCATGTGTGATCTTCCCGGACCAGGGCTCCAGTCTGTGTCCCCTGCATTGGCAGGCGGATTCTTAACTACTGCACCACCAGGGAAGTCCCACCATGATTTGTTATTTTGCAGCAAAATAAAAACTACGTAGCTCTTTTAGTTGATGTGGACACCCAGAGGAATTCACTTTTATAGCATCAGTAATTGTTTTCCTCCAAATCAATCATTTGAACGGAACAGTCCACAAAATATTTCCTACAGAGAGAAAGCAGTAGGCACATCTGATTTCTTAGCATGTTCTGGGAGTGAGTAGAATTGACTGGAGCATTATAAAGTAAAATCTGCATTTATTCCACGACAATGGGATGTGAGGCAATGATGTATTTTTAGATATACAGTAGTTACCCCTTACCTGAGGGGGATACATTCCAAGACCCCCACTGGATGCCTAAAGCCTTGGATAGTACCAAGCCCTATATATACTATAATGAAGTTTAATTTAGAAATTAGGTACAGTAAGAGATTAACAACTAATAACAAAATAGAACAATTATAAAAATATACTGTAATAAAAGTTATATGAATGCGGTCTTTCATAATAATTGGGTTAGCCGAAAAGTTCATCCCAGTTTTTCCATAACATCTTATGGAAAAACTGGAATGAACTTCTTGGCCCACCCAATATCTTATTGTACAGATTTAATGTCTTTTCTATCTTAACTGAGCACTTATGTGCTGTGGCCATATCTTTTACAGTTTGAGGTGGGACAGCAAATCCAGCATGAATTTCTTTTTCCTTCTTCACAGTGTCATGGACAGATTTGTTCTTAACAGTAGATCTTGGCAACTTCAGCATATGATTTTTTCCCTTCCCTTATTAAGTAGAGAACTTTCACATTTTCATGTAACGGAAGCACTTTACGGCTTCTCTTCGGCACATCCAAATTGCCAACATCTCTCCTCTGGCAGCCTGGGGCCATTATTAGGTAAAATAAGGGTCAGTTGAACACATTCAATCTGATAACAGAGCTGGCTACTAAGTAACTAATGGGCAGATATGCTGGACAAAGAAATGATTCATGTTTCGTGTTTGGTAATTGCAATCATTGTTGCTTTTTATTTTTTTTTTTGCGGTACGCGGGCCTCTCACTGCTGTGGCCTCTCCCGTTGAGGAGCACAGGCTCCGGACGCGCAGGCTCAGCGGCCATGGCTCACAGGCCCAGGCGCTCCGCAGCATGTGGGATCTTCCTGGACCGCGGCACGAACCCGTGTCCCCTCCATCGGCAGGCGGACTTTCAACCACTGCGCCACCAGGGAAACCCCCATTGTTGCTTTTGTTGTGGTCATCCATTTACAATGCTTGATGCCAGTTTATTTATCTCTTGTAAAAATAAAATACAGTGTGTGTGTGTGTGTGTGTGTGTGTGTGTGTGTGTGTGTGTGTGAAAAAAAAAAAGATTCGTGTCCTGGGTGGGACAGAGCTGACGATGTGAGATTTCCTCACACAACTCAGAATGGCAAGCAGTTTACAACTTATGACTCGTTGATTTCCAGAATTTTTCATTTAATATTTTTGGACAGAGGTTGACTGCAGGTATCTGAAATCGCAGAACGTGAAACCACGGATAAAAGGAGACTACTGTATCTCCTTTATTGCCTGTGGGCTCCTTGAGGGCAAAGGGTATGACTTGCTCGCCACTGTGTCCTCAGCATCTGGCACTGTTTATTGATTTGCTTTAAGTTGAGGAAGAAAAAGCTGTCTTTGTTATTTGAAAGGTTTATTCTAAAAGGCCCAGGAAGGCTATTCTTAAAAGGAAAGCATCTTTTTGAAAACACATCTCCAGATACTGAAATCACAGAAAGGCACCTTAGCATTTCCTTGCCAGTCAGAACCAGTTATCTGTGGATGCCCAGGCTTCCAGGCAGAGACCGCGTAATAGTCACGGGAGCCACCCTAGTCCTTCTGCCCCAGAGCAGGGGGCAGTACAGAGTTCCCTCTTACGACTTGAGGGAGCAACTTTACTGAGCCCATTGTGTGCTAGACATTGTTCTAAGTATTTTGCATGTATTATTCCACTTAGATCATCACCAACTGATGAGGTAGATATTCCACGCCTCCTTTTATAAGTACAGACATTGAGGCTTAGTGAGATTAGCAATTATGTGAGCAATTTTGCTCACAGGTCTCAGCAGGCTCTGGTTGCAAGTCACAGAGACCCACTGGGGCTTAATCTTGCAAAGGAAAAAAGGTAGGGAGGGGCAAGGAGGGTTATTTTAAGGATCCTCGGATGTTTTGCTGAACCCAAGGGCAGACTTGCCACTAGACTCAGGAAGGTGTTGAGTCCGAATCTGGAAAATGCTGGGAACCCAGGAAACACACCCACGATTCATCTCTCTCCTCCTGCAGAATGGTTTCTTTTTCTTGGCAACCTCATCCGTGTAGAGAATAATAGCTGCCCCGCAACTCAAGTCATAAATTATAGGTCCAGGCACTTGTAAAACCTGATTGTTCCTCTGTCTCGATTCTAAACTCCTTAGAGAGACACTTGTGTCTTCTTAGAAGGGCCTGGAGCCAGGTACACACATATGGTTGCAAGAATCTCTCCACGTGTAGAAAGATTGAGAGACAGATTCTAGACAAACAATGGAAAGATCATGGGATGGGCAAACACTAAAAGCCTAACAGCTGTATACCAAGCTCACACAACTAGTAAGATTTAAATTACTGTCTATCCAACTCTGTTTCAAACAGACTTTGGGCTTTTTCTACTCCTATGATGCCTTTTTTTTTGCGGTACACGGGCCTCTCACTGTTGTGGCCTCTCCCATTGCGGAGCACAGGCTCCGGACGCAAAGGCTCAGCGGCCATGGCTCACGGGCCCAGCCGCTCCGTGGCATGTGGGATCTTCCCGGACCGGGGCATGAACCCGTGTCCCCTGAATCGGCAGGCGGACTTTCAACCACTGCGCCACCAGGGAAGCCCCCTATGATGCTTTTAAAAATCCTGTTTGATACTTTCTTTTTTGTGCCTTTTAGCCTCCCAAGAAGGCTATCAGTTTAAAAACCATATGGTCTCAATACTCACAGAAAAAGCATGTGAGAAAATTCAACATCCATTCATGATAAAAACTCTCCAAGTTGATATAGAGGGAACATATCTCAACATAATAAAGGCCATTTATGACAAACCCACAGCTAATATTGTACTCAATGGTGAAAAGCTGAAAACATTTTCTCTAATGTCAGGAACAAGACAAAGATGCCCACTTTTGCCAATTCTATTTAACATAGTATTGGAAGTCCTAGCCACAGTTATCAGACACCAAAAACAAATAAAAGGCATCCAGAATGGAAGGGAAGAAGTAAAACTATCACTGTTTGCAGATGACATGATATTATATATAGAAAGCCCTAAAATTTTTACCAAAAAACTTCTAGAGCTCCTCAATGCATTCAGTAAAGTTGCAGGATAGAAAATTATTGAAGTCTATTGCATTTCTATACACTAATAATAAAGTATCAGAAAGGGAAAGCAAAAAAAAAATCCCATTTTCCATTGCATCAAAAAGAATAAAATACCTAGGAATAAATCTAACTAAGGAGGTAAAAGACCTGTACTCAAAAAGTATAAGACATTGATGAAAGAAATTGAAGATGACACACATGGAAAGATATACTGTGTTTTCAGACTGGAAGGATTAATAATGTTAAAATGACCGTACTACCCAAGGCAATCTACAGATTCAATGCAATCCTTACCAAAACACCAATGGCATTTTTCATAGAACTAGAACAAATAATTCTAAAATTTGTATGGAAACATAAAGACCCCAAATAGCCAGAGCAATCTTGATAAAGAAGAATAGAGCTGGAGGTATCGTGCTCCCTGACTTTTGATGACAAAGCTACAGTCATCAACACAGTATGGTACTGAGAAAGACACATATCATATGATATCACTTATATGTGGAATCTAAAGAAGAGTACAAATGAACTATCTACGAAACAGAAATAGAGTTACAGATGTAGAAAACAAACTCATGGTTACAAGGGGGGTAGGGGGAGGAATAAATTGGGAGATTGGGAGGGACATATACTATGTATTACATATACTATGTGTTAATACACTGTATATATTAATAAAATAGATAACTAATAAGGACCTGCTTTATAGCACAGGGAACTCTACTCAAAGCTATGTAATGGCATATATGGGGAAAGAATATTAAAAAGTGGATATATGTATAACTATTCACTTTGTTGTACACTTGAAACTAACACAACACTGTAAATCAACTATACTCCAATAAAAATTTAAAAAAAAACAGTATGGTACTAGCACAACAACAGACACATTGATCAGTGGAACAAAATATGGAGTCCAGAAATAAAGTCATACACTTATGATCAATTAATCTATGACAAAGGAGGCAAGAATATACAATGGGGGAAAGACAGTCTCCTCCATAAGTGGTGCTGGGATATTTAGACAGCTACATGTAAAAGGATGAATAGAACATTTCCCACACCATATACAAAAAGAAACTCCAAATGGATTAAAGACCTAAAATGTAAGACCTGAAAACATAAAACTCCTGAAAGGGAACATAGGCAGAACACTCTTGGACATAAATTGTGGCAATAATTTTTCTGGGGTCTCCTAAGGCAAAGGAAACAGCAAAAATAAATAAATGGGACCTAATTAAACTTAAAAAGCTTTTGCACAGCAAAGGAAACCATCAACAAAACAAAAAGACAACCTATTGAGTGGGAGAAAATATTTGCAAATGATATGACTGATAAGAGGTTAAGATCCAAAATATATAAACAGCTTATACAACTCAGTATCAAACAATGCAGTTTAAAAAATGGGCAGAAGACCTGACTAGACATTTTTCCAAAGACATACAGATGGGCAACAGGCACATGAAAAGATGCTCAACGTTGCTAATCTTCAGAGAAATGCAAATCAAAACTACAATGAGGTATTACCTCACACCAGTCAGAAGGGCCATCATGAAAAAATCTACAACTAATAAATGCTGGAGAGGGTGTGGAGAAAAGGGAACCCTCCTACACTGTTGGTGGGAGAGTAAGTTGGTGCAGCCACTGTGGAAAACAGCAGACCCTCCAAGCTTCACATAGCTTAGACAATATGTCACAAGACTCTTAACCACCCCCTATAGATAACACCTCTGATAGCATTAGAATCTTCAGAGGGTCTGATTTTAATGCTTTTCACTATAACAGTTGCCTAAGTTGTTTTTTAGGAACTAGTTCTTGCCCAACTCAAACTGGCTAAGACCACTGACCATTCATCTGGGCCTATGTGATGTCCACCCTTTGACATCAGAGGGAGAAAACTTCACCCTCAGATAGTGCTAACGCTGTCATTTTCTGAACACGCATACTATGAAGCGTGATGCTCAGTCGCACCTGCGCAGAAAAACAATCACCTCCCCTGCACCTCTGACAACCCTACACTCTTTCCCCATAAATATCCCAAGGCCCTGGCCTTGAAGGAGGCAGATTTGAGACGTATTCTTCCATCTCCTCACTTGGCTGTCTCGTGAATAAACCCTTTCTTTGCTACAAACATTGGCATCTGTTTGGCTTCCTGCCTGTTGGGCAAATGAACCTGGTTAGGTAGTACTTTCCTCTATAAAAGCAAGCTTCTCTCCTCTGTTCTCTGGACTTACCTATGGTTTGCCATATTTTGCATGTCCTGATTGCGATTCTCTGCTATTCACGAATAAACACGTTTTGTTGGTACTATAACTGGCTCTTTTGTTTTTTTTTTTAAGGTCAGTATTACATGATGATCAGAAGTGGAATCCCAAGGAGACAAACCCCTGAGAAATTAACGAACCCTGGAGCCACGTGAGGTGCTCACTCAGGCCCATTCTACCTTCTGCTTCTGGGAGTTGTCTTTTTCCTTTCAGTTAAGTCTCCTCTCAGATGGGAGCTCCCTCCTTTCAGTTGAGCTCCGGCTTTATTTGGGATCTGTTTAAAGGTTTTGTCCTTTCTGGGGAGCGCTTGTTTTTTTTTTAAAAAACTTAAAAAAAGATTTTTGTTTATCTTTGGCCGCGTGGGGTCTTCGTTGCTGCGCGCCGGCGGCGAGCGGGGGCTACTCTTTGCTGTGGTGCGCAGGCTTCTCATTGCGGTGGCTTATTTTGTTGCGGAGCACGGGCTCTAGGAGCGCGGGCTTCAGTTGTTGCGGCACGCGGGCTCTAGAGTGCAGGTTCAGTAGTTGTGGCGCACAGGCTTAGCTGCTCCGCAGCATGTGTGATCTTCCTGGACCAGCGTTCAAACCTGTGTCCCCTGCATTGGCAGGCGGATTCTTAACCACTGCGCCACCAGGGAAGTCCCTCGTTTGTTTTTTTAACCTCTGGTTTTGAGTAATGGAATCCCAATCTGCTAAATTTTCTCAGGAGGGTCCTCCTTCTGGGACTCCAGCAGGTTTTATGTTTAAAAAATAATACACCTTGGGACTTCCCTGGTGGCACAGTGGTTAAGAATCCGCCTGCCAATGCAGGGGACACGGGTTCGATCCCTGGTCCAGGAAGATCCCACATGCCACGGAGCAACTAAGCCCGTGTGCCACAACTACTGAGCCACTGCTCTAAAGCCCGTGCGCCTAGAGCCCGTGCTCCACAACGAGAAGTCACCGCAATGAGAAGCCCGGGCACCACAACGAAGAGTAGCCCCCGCTCACCGCAACTAGAGAAACCCCACGCACAGCAAGGAAGACCCAACGCAGCCAAAAATAAAATAAATTAATTAAAATAAAATAAAAAAGATCTCTAGAGTATATTTAAAAAATTATACACCTTTAAAAATATCACTTATATGTGGAATCTAAAATAGTAATACAAATGAACTTATTGACAAAACAGAACAGATTCACAGACATGGAAAACTTATGGTTACTGAAGGGAAAGGGGGCTGGGGGAGGGATAAATTAGGAGTTCGGGATTAACAGATACACACAATTATATATAATATAAACAACAAGGACATGCTGTATAGCACAGGGAACTACAGTCAATATCTTGTAATAACCTATAATGGAAAAGAGTTTGGAAAAAGTATACATACACACACATATTATACATATGTATATATACTGAATTACTTTACTGTACACCTGAAACATTGTAAATCAACTATACTTCAATAAAAACCCAAACCAAACCAAAAAACAAAAGGAAAAAAAAACCAAAAGCTTATACACATTTTAAACTAATTTGACCAGCCTAACCAAAAACAATTTAGAACTCCAATTGCCATTATGGGGAACTTACGATCTCCCCAGACTTGCTTCTCTTAGAACCAAATTAGAAGATCGAGGCTCTAAAGTACAACAAACTGAACGGGACGCCTGTTTCAAACGCCTGTTTCAACTGGTACCTTGAGGCTTCTAAGCATATTCGGGGCACTAAAATTGCCTCTTTACAAAATACCATTTCTAAATAATTAATCAATGTGAACAAACAACTGAAGACAAAAAAACCTTTGAAGCTTCCTTTTCCCCTTCCCGTCCTCTTTGTCTCCAACCCCACCTCCTTCATACCCTCCTCTTCCTCATTCGAATTCTCTCACTGAACTTTGCTTTTTCTCCAAACCTCTCCCTACTTCTTCCTCATCTGAACCCATCAGAACCTGTCGCATTAAAATCGGACCCTCTGAAGATTCTAATGCTAAGCCCCTAATTTTCAATGCCCCCGCCCCCTGGACTAAGGCTGAACTACAAGCCACAAAGATTTTCCTAGAGTAGAGCTAAGGATCCCCCATATATTTCCCGAGGAATTTAATGTAGCTGTTCAGACTTACCGACCAGGTTTCTCAGACTTATACCATGGAGCTCACATGTTTGCTGGTGAAAGCCAGGCCCAAGACTGGATGAAAACAGCGCGTTGGGAGAGTCCTGAGAAATCTCTAGTACTGCAAATGAAAGCTCAACCCCCTGCCTTGATATAGGATCAGGCTCGGGCAAACTTAAATGACTTCACCTGGCTTTCCCCAAGCCTACTGATTGAAATAAGATTCAGCCTTGCACCCAGACACACAATGAGCCTGTGCATGATTATTATAGCCAGTTCCCAGTTATTTTTAAGGAAAATTCTGGCCTTTCTATGGATGTTGATTGCACTTGGGTAGCCTTCAACTCAGTTTATTAATGGGCTGAACCGGGATCTTTCCCTTCTAGTTAAAAGGACCAGGATGGAATGAGAAACCATGTTCCCTCCTAATTCCCAGTGACGGGACTCTGGGCTTTCCCCAATCCTTCCTCTTAACCAGCTTGGAGTGGGATGAATCTCTGTCTTTAACTATACCAGAGTTACCCTCTCAGTGTTCAATCCCACTATTATTCACATCCCTTGCCTGGGAGTACTGAAACGGTTCAAATAGTGGGGGTCTCTAATAAACTTAACATGTTCCTATCTCTGAACCTGTTCCCTTTTGTTTAGTTCCTCTAAGAGATACACTTTTCCCCTTTGTTCCTCCACCCCTACCCATTTATTAGGTGGAGATTTCTTAAAGAAATATTGTCTGGAATTTCTTCCTCCCCAAAAGGGGAGCTAATTCTAGAATTTGACAGTAGTGTTACCAAGCAAGGGCTTGCTGCCAGACACGCATAGAAGTCAATTCTATGGTACCGGCTTTTGAAAAAAAAAGAGCTTTATTGTGAGGTTGACCGGCAAGCAGATAGAAGGCAGGGCTCAAATCTGTCTCCTTGATCCCGGGTTAGGGGGTTAGGGGAATTTCAAACTTGGCAGAAGTTGATTGGATAGCCTCAAATCAGTACATATATGATAATCAAGGTACTTAGGCTGCTGGAAGCCAGATTTTCCTTATTTTAGGACCTCTCCCTTCTTAAAGCCCTCTGGTGGCAACACTTTTATTCTTTGAGTTCCATAGACTGAAGATATTTGGTTCTGGGCTCATCCTGGAGACATGGGTTCCCAACTTGCACATGCACAGTGCTGTCTCTATAAAACAACTTCAGGTCTGATTAATCACCAACCTGTTTTAAGAAAGCAAAACCAGTTTAAGCCAGTTGACGTTTTATGTGCTATTTCAGTAGCAACCAAAACAGCCTACAAGGTGAATCCAATGACCCTTTGGATGATATAACGTTACCTGGATCCTCTAGTTTATTTCAATAGGTAAACAACTTGCTTCTCTGCTTCCTTTCTCAGGTCTCTTTGCAGGACAGCATTTACCTGTTAAAATTTTTAGCCTTTAAGGGACACAAAGTCTCCAAGGGAAAACTGCAGTTTGTTCAAACTCAGATTTCATAGTTGGGGCACCTGATCTCAAAACAAGGGTTACATTTAGATCCAAATAGGTTTCATGGCATCCTGAACGTCCCCAAACTCAAAGATAAGCTTGGGCTAGTTGGCTACTCTTGAAATTGGAAAAGCTTGATAAATCCCACTGCCCTTGCTTGGCCTGTGAAATCTTTTGCTAACAGCTCTTTCTCGCTGTAATAATCTTAACACTGCCACTCTTCTCCCCTCCTCTATGGACAATATTCCTCATGACTGACTCTGACAGATTACCTCCTGACACCCGTGATGACTTATAGGGAACTCCTTTTGGATAACACTGACTTTTTGTGGGTTTACCAATGGTTCTTATTTAAAAGGTGAACACGGTAAGTATTATGCTGGGTATGCTCTTGTAACTCTTTTGAAGCCATCAAGGCAGCACCTTTGTCCTTGGCTACGTCAGCCCAATAGGCTGAACTGTACGCTCTTGCTTGGGCCTGCGTTTTGGCCGAGGGTAAAGCTGTAAATATCTCTACAGACAGTAGATATGCTTTGGAGTAGCTTATGACTTTGGAATGCTATGGAAAGAGTGAGGCTTCCTCACTTCCAGTGGGGACCAAATTTAAAATGGCCCTTATGTTCAGGAATTATTAGATGCCATACTCTTGCCAGGGAATGTAAATTGGTGCAGCCACTATGGAGAACAGCTGGGGCACGTCCCTCACAGCCCCCCACGTTAATGACCATCATGAGGGCAGGTGTTTCCCTTTAATAAACCAGCAGGTGGAGCCGTTCTGGCCTAAGGATTAGCAATCACTAGCTGAGGCTGGGAGCAAGTAGGGTGTAGGGGAAGCAGGGGCTGGTCAAGCAGAGGATGTACAAAGAGCAAGAAAACAGCCTGACCAAACACACGGCAGAGGTTTAGTTGTTGGTTCCTTTGATAGTAGCATTCTTTTCAGAAATATCAGGGAGGTGGTTTCCTTCAACCTCCAGGGAATCAAGCTTGGAATGCCCAGGGACCTTGATAACTGGCCAAAGTGGCTGGCATAATCTTGCTGGTAAAATGAGCGGCTCTTTTGCTCTTTTAAGATCAACACTATTAAACCACGTCACAAAAAAGCTGAAGTTAAAATTTTTATCTTCACAATTGAGGGTGAATAAACTGGTTGGTTAGCCCATGTCTGCTACTTCACTTACTGAATGAGTGTCCTAAAAATAAAATATTAATATCCTGATACTTATACTAAATCCTGGACCCTGAAATGGAATCCTGCCCCCAGACCCTTATTTAACTTCACATTCTCCATCTGTAAAGGATGTATAAAAATAGGAGAACTTTGTAGACAGTCAGGGAAATGAAATGATATCTGAAAAACACTCAAGACACACAATTACTATTTGCTTTGTACTAATGGAAAGTACTGAATTGCCAACACATGCAGGGAAAATTTAGCTGTATTTGTTATTTTGTTTGGGCACAACTTGGTAAAGAAATTGCTCAGAATAGTTTCTCTGAAGAGCTTTGGGTACACTTACTATCATTTGCAAACCTTGGAAAAGGACTTAATTTTTATTGAAGGGAGCTGGAATCAGAAAATGGAACTTCTGCAATGAATCTGTAAAATAATAAAGAAGTCAGAGAAAAGTCTGTCATTTGATATTGTTTGGTCCTTTAAAAAGGGAAATATTTCCTATAAAGACATTTAATGCCAAGGCGGAGGGGGTGGGAGAGGGGTGGATTGGGAGTTTGGGATTAGCAGATGCAAACTTGTATATACAGAATGGATAAACAACAATGTCCTACTGGAATTCCCTGGCGATCCAGTGCTTAGGACTCCACACTCTCACCGCTGAGGGCCCAGGTTCAATCCCTGGTTGGGGAACTAAGATACCACAAGCTGCATGGCATGGCCAAGAAAAAAAAAAAAAAGTCCTATATAGCACAGGGAATTATCTATATTCAATATCCTGTTTTAAACCATAATGGAAAAGGATATGAAAAAGAATGTATCTATAACTGAATCACTTTGCTGTACAGCAGTAATTAACACAACATTGTAAATCAACTATACGTCCATAAAAAATTAAAAAAAAAAGAATGTAAGAGACCCATGAGCTCTTTGGGGGTGTTATGGTATGAAGTAAAGAGAAATGGCAAATTACCTGTCACCCCTGCCTGCCTCTCTGCCTCACACCATGGCTTTTGAGAGAGGTGCAGGAAGTAAACATGGGGTGTTAGATGTCATGAGGCAGACGGCTGGGTAATAGGTGAGTAGCTGCATACTCTGCATTTCACAGATTTTACAAGTGTGTATTGGAAATCACGATCAATTTATGAGGAGGAGGAAAGTGGACTCTATTGAGATGCAGCAAATGAAAACAGGCTAAGGAAATAAAGGCTCAGAATAAAGTGAATTAATTCTCTTAAAAAAAATCTGTGTTTTGCACTCCACTTTGTTTCTGCACCATTTGCTGGCTATTCCTGAAGGAGAAGGACTAATTTTAAAAACTGAAATGTGTTCTGAAATGTTAAATATCTCCCTGCTCAGAAATCTAATTTAACACAGTAACTTATCTCAAAGAGGCTTCCCTTTTTCGAACGCTCCTACACTGTTGGTGGAAATGTAAGTTGGTGCAGACACTGTGGAAAACAGTTTGGAGGTTCCTCAGAAAACTAAAAACAGAATTACCATATGATCCAGCAATCCCACGCCTGGGCATATATATCCAGACAAAACTTTAATTCAAAAAGATACATGCACCCCTGTGTTCATAACAGCACTATTCACAATAGCCAAAACATGGAAACAACCTAAATGTCCATCGACAGATGAATGGATAAAGAAGATGTGGTACATATATACAATGGAATACTACTCAGCCATAAAAAATGAAATAATGCCATTTGCAGCAACATGGATGGACCTAGAGATGATTGTACTAAGTGAAGTAAGTCAGAAAGAGAAAGAAAATACCACATGATATCACTTATATGTGGAATCTAAAATATGACACAAATGAACCTATATATGAAACAGAACAGACTCACAGACATAGAGAACAGACTTGTGGTTGCCAAGGGGAGGTGGGGTGGGGAGGGATGGGCTGGGAGTTTGGGGTTAGTAGATGCAAACTATTATATATAGAATGGATAAACAACAAGTTCCTACTGTATAACACAGGGAACTATATTCAATGTCCTGAGATAAACCATAATGGAAAAGGATATAAAAAAGAATTTATATATATGTATAATTGAGTCACTTTGCTGTACAGCAAGAACTAACACAACATTGTAAATCAACTATACTTCAATTAAAAAAAAAAAGATAGGGCTTCCCTGGTGGCGCAGTGGTTGAGAGTCCACCTGCCGATGCAGGTGACACGGTTCGTGCCCCGGTCCAGGAGGATCCCACATGCTGCGGAGCGGCTGGGCCCGTGGGCAATGGCCGCTGAGCCTGCGCTTCCGGAGCCTGTGCTCCGCAACGGGAAAGGCCCGCTTATCACACACACACACACAAAAAAGATACTTCCCTTCTTCTAATTGCCTGGTAATAATTTTTGGCCAAAAGTAACATAGTGTGACCATGCAGAAACAGAATGATACAGGACCTCTGTTTTAAAAAGGAAAATTATGAGATCAGAAATACGGGTCTCCCTTTAAGAAGTGAATCATCTTTAAAATAAAAGGAAACTCTGAATAAGATCACTTTGACCCAAAAGTGCTTGTTAATTCAGATGCTGTGCTGTAAAATGGCTTAGTTTTCTGTTGATAAGAAAATAAAATTTACAAGCTCCACAGGACACACCTCAAAGCTCTTCAAGTCTTTCTAGCTTTTATCCTCTAGTTAGCATCACCTATGTGGATAGGGTCCTGTGTGGATGTCTAGGCTTCCGGGCATTTCTCTGTGGAATAGAGAGTTCTTGTCACCTATTGCTCTCAAGAGCAATTTTGGAGACACTGAGTCAGATTTTGACATCCTGTTAGGTAATGATGTCACTTAAACCTCACCCTGTGAGATAGACTGGGTATTTTCTCCATTTTAAAGGTGAAGATATTTAATTTAATTTTTTATTGAAGTATAGTTGATTTACAATGTTGTGTTAATTTCTAGTGTAGAGCAAAGTGATTCAGATATACATATATATATATATATATATATATATATATATATACACACACACACTTTTTTTTTTTTTTTTTTGGCCGAGTCACACAGCTTGTGGGATCTTAGTTCCCCGACCAAGGATTGAACCCGGGCAGTGAAAGCGCAGACCTCCAGGGAATTCCCTACATACATATATTCTTTTCCATGATGGTTTGTTACAGGATATTGACTATACTTCCCTGTGCTATACAGTAGGACCTTGTTTAGCTATTTCTTATACAGCAGTATCTTCTAATGCTAAATTCCTAATATATCCCCCCA
The DNA here is from genome assembly GCF_949774975.1 of Lagenorhynchus albirostris. NCBI lineage: Eukaryota > Metazoa > Chordata > Mammalia > Artiodactyla > Delphinidae > Lagenorhynchus > Lagenorhynchus albirostris. Next base: position 73,587,932 of record NC_083109.1, read on the forward strand.
TTTCCCCTTTGGTAACCATAAGTTTGTTTTCTTTCTTTTTTAAAAATATATTTATTTAGGCTGCGCCAGGTCTTAGTTGTGGCACACGGGTTCTTTGTTGTGGCATGTGAGATCTTTCAGTTGCGGCATGTGAACTCTTAGTTGCAGCATGCATGCGGGATCTAGTTCCCCCACCAGGGATCAAATCCAGGCCCCCTGCCTTGGGAGTGCAGAGTCTTACCCATTGGACCACCAGGGACGTCCCATAAGTTTGTTTTCTATATCTGTCTGTTTCTGTTTTATAAATAAGTTCATTTGTATAATTTGTTTAGATTCCACATACGATATTTGTCTTTCTCTGACTTACTTCACTTAGTATGATCATCTCTAGGTCCATCCATATTGCTGCAAATGGTATTATTTCATTCTTTTTTATGGCTGAGTAATATTCCATTGTATATATGTACCACATAATTTTTATCCATTCATCTGTTGATGGACATTTAGGTTGCTTCATGTCTTGGCTATTGTATATAGTGCTGCTATGAACACTGGGGTGCATGTATCTTTTCCAATTATAGTCTTCTCCAGATATAAGCAGGATCATATAGTAACTCTATTTTTAGTTTTTTCAGGAACCTCCATACTGTTCTCCATAGTGGCTGCACCAATTTACATTCCCACAAACGTAGGAGGGTTCCCTTTTCAAGGTGAGAATATTTTAAAGGTGAGGGTATTTTCTCCATTTTAAAGGTGAGAAAGCCCATGTTAGACCCTGGGCCCTGGTGCTATGTCCTGCCCCTGAGGAAAGCAATGTCTTCTTTTTTTGCAGTATGCGGGCCTCTCACTGTTGTGGCCTCTCCCGTTGAGGAGCACAGGCTCCGGACGCACAGGCTCAACGGCCATGGCTCACGGGCCTAGCCGCTCCACAGCATGTGGGATCTTCCAGGACCGGGGCACGAACCCGTGTCCCCTGCATCGACAGGTGGACTCTCAACCACTGCGCCACCAGGGAAGCCCCAGCAATGTCTTCTTGCTCAGCCAACAGCTTGTTCTGCGGCCGTGAAGGTATATCAGCAAACTTCTCTGAAGTAATGTTAAAAACAATATATTGTGCATGTGCTCCGGGATGGGTTTAGGCTTTGCATCCATTATCAGCTCCATTTTACTGATGAGGAAATAAAGGCTCAGAGAGGTGAAGTGATTTGTCAGAGGTCACACAGCTGTTAACTGGAAGAGCTGGGATTACAGTCAGGGTTTTCTGACTCTATACTCCACATCCTTCCTTCTATTGTTTATAAATTTATAAAGCTCCCCAAAAAATGTTCAGAGGGGAAGAAAGAAGAATGAATATAGGCAAAGTTCCACTCAGAACAAGAATTCTTTTTTTTTTTTGCTGTCGTTCTTTATCTTTTTCAGTCCTTGTACAAAAACTCAACAGGTTTCAACCCCAAATGATGGTGAAGACTTTTCATTTGAAAAGGGATCTATGAAGGTGGATTTGGGAAATACAGACCTGAAGAGCCTCTCTTTGGAGACTGAAAGACAGAGGCAGAGCTTTGCAAGTCATTGGTCATCAGTGGACCTGTTAGGAGTTGTCCTCTGATGTCTTGGGACTCAAGGCAGGAAGGGTCATGAACACTAACCACGTGGTTTGATTGTTGAGTAGGTCTGGTGTAAAAGGGCCTGGATTTGAGTCCTGGAGCACAGCTGGAGTGAGGGTCCAGGTGTGTAGCCGAGGACTCCAGGTCTCCCTCTGTGTCAATCAGATGGCGGGAGGGAAGGATCCTTAGCTTCTGAAGCAAAAGAACAATGGAAAAACCATAATCCTTCCCAAACGACTTTGTGATCTGGGATGATGACACACAGAACAATGTTTTTCATACTGCAGGTCATGGCGGGCATGAAGAATGATAAAAAAAGAAAAAAGAAAAGTAGTAGAATAGAAAATAATGGAGCATATTAGACACTGCATGTAGTAAGGGTACTTTTTCTTGGAAAAACTTGTATCTCAATGATATACATACACCTAAGCTGAGCCATGATGGAAAATGGAAAATGATATAAAATGGGTTGCTCCAAGAACGAGTAGGCTGCCCTGCTCGTTTGCCCTTCTGTGGTTTACAGTAGGCTAGACTATTTGGAGAAAAGCAAAACGTTCAAAGACTGATTAAAAGAGTTTAAATCTGAGATCCATGCCATGAGACTGAAGGACAAAAAAAATGGGGAAGTTGTTTCATTGGCACTGAATCCCTGGGCTGGACTCAGCCTTGGAGGAGAAGTACGTGAAGAAATGTCAGGGCCAACACACATTGTTTGCCCTGGGGGGAGGTGAACTGCGGTGAGAAGTAGCTGCTCTGCTCCAGTCTCCTACCTTCTGTCTTCACTGGTAGCCTTCCACCATTCCCTGGCTCTGCTTGATTTTTGTTTGAAATTCTCCCCTGGCTTCCCTGCCAGCTGACCTAAGTAACGTTACATCATCCACGCCTCCTAGCACCTGAAGTAGGTGCAGGACCTTATCGTGGAGCAACCCATCTGCACTCTTTCCTGGGCTTTTTGCTCTTGCAACTTGCTTTGTAGGGCCAGGGTCACCTGCTAAGGTCCTGGTCACACAAGGGACAGAGTTTAAGACCTCAGGTTCCCAGAACCATGGAAGTCTCCCACCGTGTCCAAAGGTCGGGGCAGAAGAGATCCTTGAAAATGAACACTGATGAGACTAAAGATTTAATGTCACTTTAAATGTAACCGAAAAGCTTATTTAAAAAAAAAATTCTTCTGTGGCGAATCATTTTATTCCATGAAGCGCTATCCCTTGCCAATTTATTTCTATTTTAAATTGAATGTTTTGATTATTTAATTTCCTTAAAATTTGGGTCCACTAGTATTCAATACACAACAGCTTAAAATTAGTATTTTCTTATTCTTTGAAAACTTGCACCCCAAAATATGCCACTTGGGCATATTGATTATTCTGGATTATAGTTAAGAAACGGTCAGTGCAAGGACACTCTGACTTCTTTTGTTCCCCTGAAAGTAGGAAATAAATCTCTCATGTGAAAGGTGTCCTTTCTGTACCAGGAGGGTGGAAGGCCTCCTTATCACCAGAGACAGGGAATTCAGGGCCCCGAAGGCTGTATAAACAAACCTTGTTACTTCACTAATTTGCTACCCCAAGCCCAAACACCTTTGTCTCGTCAATTCTTCACAAATTTATTGTTTCCTTGTCTAAAAGGTATAAAGCTGCCTGCTTCGGTCACTTACTTTGAGTCTCATATTTTTGTATGAGTTCCCACGTATATGAAATGAAATCTGTTTTTCTCCTGTTAATCTGCCTTGTGTCAGTTTAATGATCCAACCAGCTAAAGAACCCAGAAGAAAAAGTCTTCCTCCCCTACACCTCCAAAAGAGGTAAAAGAATGGGATTAAACTGTAACACATTGTTCTATAATGTGTTTCCCTTCCTCCAACCCTTCCCCCCGCCTCCACTTTTATTGTCTTGGACGTTATGTAATATTATAGGTCTCTATAGGACACACAGGTAGGTACGTCTCATTTGTAAAAACTACCCAATTCTTCACAATAAGGAAGTATTGCTATTTATTAATACTTACGTGTTACGGATGGTTATTTTCAGGTCTTCCAAAACAGAAAACATCTCTGTATGTATATCCTTAGAATTTAGATACATTTATTTCTGGAGGATAGATACCTAAATGTAAGGTATACATATTTAAAATTTTAAAGATACCACCAGGTTATTTTCCTAAATGTCTGTAGCAATTTATACTTCCATCAGTAAATGTGTGAAAGTGGTGGTCCCTCCGCCCCCATCCTTGCCAGTATCAGAATTTTTTAACTTTTCCTCAATATGATGGATAGAAAATTATTTTTCATTATTTTGCATTTCTCTGAGAGAAGGTGACCATCTTATTTTGCATTTATTTCTAGTGCTTGGGGCTGAGCATAAGACTATTTTATTGGTTTGTCCTGACTTGCTGGCATTCCACCTGACTTAAATGTTCCATGTATTTTCTTTCAATCATATTTTCTCTGAACTTTCTTGAAGTATCTTTTGTCATTCGGAAATTTCACTTTTTTGGGTTGTTAAATCCTTCAGTATTTTCCTTTATAATTTCCAGGTTTCTATTTTCCTTAAGAAAGCCTCTTTTACTCTTAGGGTAAAATATTTTCCTATATTTTTGAACACTTTATTGTCTATATTTTCTCATGCCTTTATTTTTACACTTAGCTCTATAATTCATGTAAAATTAATTTTCTTTATGTTATGATGTAGGAGTTTGGCTCTATTAGACAGATAGCCAATTATACAGATGTCTTTGAGCGAATCACCCATTTTTTGCTCATCATATTGAAACATCCATAATCTAGTTTCTACTTCTTTTGTAACACATTAGCACAAACTTAGCAGTTTAAAATACACAAACTTGTTACCTTATGGTTCTGTATGTTGGAAGCTGGGTTCAGATCTAACTGGACTAAAATCACGGGGTCGGCTGTGTCCGTCCTGGGAGCTCTTAGGCGAGAATCCATTTCCTCACTATCTCAGGCTGTTGGTAGAATTTAGTTCCTTTCAGGCCCCCATTTCCTTGATGGCTGTCAGCTGAGGGTCCTTCCCAGTTTCTGGAAGCTGCCTGCATTGTTTGGGTTGTGGTTCCGTTCCTCCATCTTCGACGCCAGCAATACTGGGCGGAGTATCCCGCTTCAAATCTCTCCTGCCCCTTCTCCCATCCTTACTTCTCTCTGAGCCACTCGTTCTGCTTTCCTTGTCCATTTTTATTTTATTATTACTTTAAAATCTAAGTTTCCTTTATTTTATTTATTATTTTTGGCTGCATTGGGTCTTTGTTGCTGCGCGCGGGCTTTCTCTAGTTGCGGCGAGCAGGGGCTACTCTTTGTTGCGGTGCACAGGCTTCTCATTGCAGTGGCTTCTCTTGTTGCAGAGCACGGGCCCTAGGCACGGGGGCTTCAGTAGTTGTGGCTCGTGGGCTCGAGTGCAGGGTCAGTAGTTGTGGCACACGGGCTCAGTAGTTGTGGCTCGCGGGCTCTAGAGCGCAGGCTCAGTAGTTGTGGCGCACGGGCTTAGTTGCTCTGCGGCATGTGGGATCTTCCTGGACTAGGGCTCGAACCCGTGTTCCCTGCGTTGGCAGGCGGATTCTTAACCACTGCATCACCAGGGAAGCCCCTTTTAACTGTTTTTTACTCAAAAGAAAAATCCCAAATGCAGTGATGACGAGCCCTTTAAAAAATAATATTCTATACTATTATGAAATCTTAATTATGGCAGCATGTTCAACACAATTATTGAACACCTGAACTATCACCATATCTCTGAGAAAATCAGGCGGTTATCATTCAAGTTTTACACAATTATCTCTTTATACAAATTTCACTAAGAAATGCTTTCTTTATGCCCTTTTGTCATGCCAATACATGTCCAAAATCTTTCTATAATCTGCAAAGTTTTAACTGTAAAACCACAAACTATTTTACCTTGATTACATGCAAGATTCCTAGTCTTGATCCTACCTCTGCACGACAGTAATAAATAAGCTTGTGGCCCTTTTTCCTTGAAAAGTATGCCAACTATGCTCGTCTGCCACAGGAAGAGTGCCACTCAAGAAACTTTTGGCATTCGAGTGTATCACCAGATGGAAAAATCTCCTAAGATATGAATAGCACTGAGTGTAGAAGACAGCTCTGTTCCTCTCTGCAGTAAAAATGACTCTGTTCTTTTCAATTCCACAACCCATTTATCTCCATTCTCTACCAACCAAAAATATGTAGGAATTTGGTGAAACTGGTGACTCTTCCTCTGGGGTGTTTGGAAGGGGGCCCTGGGCCATTCAAGTACACGTGCTCAGAGTGTTGTAAAACTGTTAGGTCAGGACTATACTTTTAGCTCAGAAGAACTGTTGCTGCTATAAAATTACATTTAGACTCGTTAATTTTGTAGGTACCATTAATATACATGTGGAGATGAAAATCAATGGCCTTCATCATCCCAGACATTAAATGCTGTTAGTGGCAAACTATTTATCCACGATCACCTCTAATATGCTGCAGCAGAAATGTATTTTCAAATAATCAATACCTTGGAATTTCAGTAATTTAAGAGCAAGTACACAAAAAATTCTAAATAAGGAAATGCACTACTACCAAAATCATAGGGACCTCATGATGTGGGCTTAAGGGTAGCATGCAGGTTAAAATCATGTGTGTGGCTACTGTTTACAATAATGAGTGCTGCTACCCAATTTCCCCTATCACAGCCCCACAGAATATGTGCGTATGACACCCTGGGGTAAATGTGAGCGGCTGCTTGCAGGCAGAGATAAAAGCCCTTAGGGTTGAGGGGATCTGTGCAGACACAAACCACCAGCGGCACAGCAGCATGCATGGGTATGAACGGTGGGAGGCTCTGGCTTAGCTGACAAAAACTGTCAAGCTTTAAAGATGGATTTGAAAAAGTCATTACCTGTCCTCACTTCTGATGGCATGGACCCCCACCGAGAGAGGATGCTTATAACTCCACAGACACTTATTCCACAACTACCAGGTCCAAACCATGGAGGGATACACACAGCTGGCTAACCTCCTGCCCTTGAGCTGCTCACAATCTAGCGTGCCAGGAAGGTGTTTAAGCAGCTCTCTATAACACAAGGTAGGGCAAAAATCAAGGTCAACCAGGGAATTTCAAAGTGGTATGAGGTTACATAAGCTGGAACAAATAGTTGTGTATGGGTACAAGGGAAACTTCAAAGAAAAGAGCTCTGCTAATAGAGAGGTTTAATTCTGAAACGTCATTCTGGCCAAATGTACACAATAAAGCTTGCGTTGAAAAAGCAAAATAAACCGATAATCCTTAAGGTAATCCATTATAGCAGTGCTCCTGGGAAGATAATTATGAACCAAACTTTTTAACCACTTCTGAATAACGAGATTAATATAAGGTAGAAAATTTTTTATTTTTTATAGGTTCAGAAACATGACTCTGATTTACATTTGACAATTCTTGAAGTTCCAGCTTTTTAGAAGAAATGAGTATGAGAATGGGAAAAAACTTAAGGCAATGTTATGGTAACATTTATCTTTTTTCTATTCAAGATGCAGCTCTTGAACATTTTTAGTAATTATGACTTTCGACCTGAAACGTTGCTTTAACTGTTTAAGCTAGAAATAAAGTGTAAACTTCATTGGTTAAAATAATTTCCTGGGACTTCAAGTTTAGATCATTTTTGTAAAACAACAAACTATGTAAGTAAAATGGAATCAGTGAGGGGGTCATCTTGAAGACTGTATCTGAACAGTAGTTTAATTTCACCATTAAAGAAAGTGTGTCTTAAGAATATTTCTTCCAACACTATGAGAAAAATGTTTGACTTCAATCAACCAATCAGGAACTGTTCAAGTCTAGAACTCTTTTTCACTTAAAAACTTCTGTGCATAAAATACATCTGTATGGGGCCTTCCCTGGTGGCGCGATGGTTGAGAGTTCGCCTGCCGATGCAGGGGACACGGGTTTGTGCCCCGGTCCGGTAGGATCCCACGTGCCGCGGAGCGGCTGGGCCCGTGAGCCATGGCCGCTGAGCCTGCGCGTCCGGAGCCTGTGCTCTGCAACGGGAGAGGCCGCAGCAGTGGGAGGACCACGTATCACACAAAAAAATAATAATAATAAAAAATAAAAATACATCTGTATGTTTATTTTGAGGGAAACCCTACTTTGTATTCTAGACTATCTCTTTTGAGGATAAGTAGATTTAAAAAAACTTGCACATTGTCTATTTAAGTGTTCAAATACTAAAACACTCAAGTTCAATTACATCCCAAATAATATCTCTAAGGTTTATCAGGTATTTAACAGAACAGGCCCTGTTCTGAGCACTCCTCCTCCTGACTTGTTTAATCCTGCTAAGAACTCTCCCATCCTACCAGACAAGAGGCAGAGAAAAGAAAAAGGTAGGAAGCTGTCTAGAAATACAAGCCATAGTTTAACAAAAATAAACAGTGGTTTTATTGATTACGTATATTTTCAACTCTAGTAATATATATTATAAACTTTAAGAATTAGAATAAATGGCTGTATTTTTTACCAAGAATAATCTAGGCTATGGCAGCATGTTTGATGAACATTATTGAAGTCCTGCACAGTCATCATCTATCTATTTTTCAGAAAATCAAGAAGTCATCATCCAAGCTTTGTATTAGGTCACGAGACAGTTACCCCTATACACACATTTCATTAAGTAGAAATAAGACATTACACATTTTCTTTTTTGGCAAATCCTCCCTTTCTGTCATACAGATATATCCTCCCAAAGTTGTTTTCTTATAATGTACAAAACTTATTTTTTATCCACAAGTGTTGTGTCAAATAACTTTCACCCTGGAAAGCTCAAAGGCATGAGGCAGTAACAAAATGCTACTCTGGACTCTGTATTTCACTTTTGCCTAAAACCCTATTTGATAATTAAAACTAAATGAATCCCACATTATAATACTTACGTAGGAAAGTCTTTTTGTGTACATGTTTGCCACAAAGATGGAAAGTGTCAACTCATCTGAGCAAGTATTTGGCAGATCACAGAAAGAAAACAGGGCTGTGGGAAACGCAAACGCTTTAGTGTTTGACAGCTGAAGAGACTGATGACTGTCACTCCAATTTCTCATCTCCTTCTTCCACGTCTTTCAAACTGAGTACTTCCAAAGAGCCTTTGCCTTTTGTCTCCTTTTTTACGAGCTCATCGATTTCTCGGAAGCAGCCGGGGTCGATGAGACACACCTGAAACATTGAACACAGCTGTTGACCACATGAGGAAGAGCAGTACCATAGAATGGACACAGCTTTCACTTCATATGAGACAAACACACCATACATTCCAGGTCTCTCTACAACCACAGATAAGACAACGCACAGGACGGTGGGCTGGGCTCTGGTCCAGCCTCTGCCCTTAGGTATGCACGCAGGCCCCTGTGACAAGGCATTATTCTCCCTACTGAGGACTTCCAGATTCCTCAGCTGTAAAACGAAGTGGTTGGATTAGAAGGCTACGGTCCTTTTCATACTAAAATTTAGCGTTAAAATTTACAGTTCAATGAAATCATCTCTTTGTAGCCACATTTGAAGAAAAAAAAAAAAGAGGTGGAAGGCCTATTTAGAAACCATGTGCAAAGTTTTGCAAAGATTTTAGAACTTCAGAGTGTCAGATGTGTTGTTTTACATCTACAGTGGAAAGGGCAACAGTCCTCTAGAGCTCATTTATTTGTCAAGAAGCTATAAAGCTCTAAGACGTGGGTTTGCAGACAGCTGAATTTACACGATGTCTGAAGCTGCAGGGTGAGGACCCAAAGACATGATGTTTTTGCTGCTTCTTTAAAATGTTCTGTGGTAAATGAGACTGACAAACTTTTAGTCCTAGTTCCAATTTCCTCATTAATAGAAGACTCACTGTAAAATATATTCTCATCGAAAATGAGCATTGACCAAAATCATTTTATCATGAATAATTTAACTAAAAAAGCAAACAAAAAGTGTAAGTGTTCTTAATGACAATTTGGTTCTACGGAGACCTTGACTGTCTTACCTAATTCTAGTTAAGACATTACTGGAAATGTCTTACTGTTCACACCTTCTAAATGTGACAGATTTATGACTAGAGAAGTATTTTGGTAACGTGGAAGCAAAGAAACAAGAGTATGTTAATCTTACAATATCTAACTGTTGACCATAGTCTTCACTTTCTATAACCTTGATGAGTGGCTTGAGTTTTTCTTTCAGCTTCTTCCCTTCATTCACTGGAAGAATGAACCGAAGTCTCATGTGAGCACGTTCTATCTTCATTTTCTCCTTTAACTGCTTTATCACTTCCAAAGCCTATCAAGACAAAATTAAAAACGTCTGTAATTTCTTTGCTTCTTCTGCTGCATTACTGCAGAAGGTATTCAAAACAAAGCAGTTTCCACCTAGCTGGACTGGGCAATGGTTTCTTAGATGACATGAAGAACATTAGCAACCACAGGAAAAAAATAGATAAAATGGGCTTCAAGATTAAAACCTTTTGTTCTTCAAAAAACTATCAAGAAAGTGAAAAGACAACCCACAGAATATGACAAAATACTGGCAAATCGTGCATTTGATACGGTACTAGTATCCAAAATATATAAAGAACTCTTACAACTCAATAATGAAGAGACAACTAATCAACTAAAAAATGGTCAAAGGATCTGAAGAGTGATTTCTCCAAAGAAGACAAAGGGTCAATACGCCCATGAAAATATGCACAAATTACCAGTCATTAGGGAAATGCAAATCAAAACCAGAACAATACCCCCAGGATGGCTATAATCAAGAAGTTGGACAATAACAAACATCACTGAGGATGTGGAGAAACTGGAACCCTTGTACACTGATTGTGGAAATGTAAAATGGCTCAGCTGTTTCGGAAACTGGCTGAGCAATTCCTCAAAAGGTTAATACAGTCACCATATGAGCTAGCAATTCTGTTCCTGGGTATAGAGAAATGGAAACATACGTCCACACAAAAATTTGTAATCAATTTCATAGCAGCATTATTCATGATAGCTAAAAAGTGGGAACAACCCAAATGTCCACCAACTGATGAATGAACAAAAGGTGGTATTTCCATACAATGAACTATTATTCAGTCCTAAGAAGGAAAAAAGTACTGATAGATGCTACAACATGGATTAACCTTGAAAGGGCCACATACTGTATGACTCCATTTATATGAAATGTGCAGAATAGACAAGTCAATAAAAACAGAAATAAAATTTGCAGTTGCCTTATTCCCTCCTTACGAGACAGGGGAATGAGAAGTGACTGCCAACAGGTACAGGGTTTCATTTTGGGGTGATGAAATGTTCTCAAATTAGGTAGCAGGGAAGGGTGCAAAAACTTTGTGAGTATACGACTGAACTGTAGGCTTTAAATGGGTGACTTATAGTGTATGTATTATACAAATATTAAAGAAAAATCTAACAACTGGGGTTAAAATGATGCTTTAAAAATCCAAGTTTTATCTTTGTAAAAACATTTTTTACTTTATATTGGAGTATAATTGATTAACAATGATGTGTTAGTTACAGGTGTACAGCAAAGGGATTCAGTTATACCCATACAAGTATCCATTCTTTTTCAAATTCTTTTCCCATTTAGGTTATTACAGAATATTGAGCCAAGCTCCCTGTGCTATACAGTAGGTCCTTGTTGGAAGAATCCAAGTTTTATCTTTAAAGTCTGACTTGGATAGGAAGATGAGAGTCCTAGTATATTTGTGTTTAGTTAAAACAAATTCCATCACTTCTCTCTAAAACCTCCATCGTTCCCCTCCCCTGTACCCAAAACCTCCTCCCACTTGCTTCCAAGTAGTGCCATTTTGTTATTACAGACCAACTATTTTAATGTTTTCCTCAGATAACACTGATTTTCATGGACACTTTTTGACATTAAAAAACAACTCACCTGCTGTTTTGTACTCTTGTTGGGTTTGACCGAATAGTGGATGTCCTTCATGGCTCTCTCGATAAGGATAACGGTGTACGGTCTCTTTGTTTCAGGGTTCACACATTTGTCGGCCACAATAGTTGCAATGTCCCTAAACATCTGCTCCAGCTGTGTGTGCCGTTCTTTATCTGACACTTGAACCTCTCCTTTAGTTAAAATCTTAAAAAACCCAACAAGTTTAAGAAAAGTAATATCTTTATTCCACACTACTTGTTAACTAACCACAGGAATTAATAACTGGGGAGAAAATTAAATTTCATCCTCTTCAGCTACTGATATTTGGTAATAACTTGAGCTTTGCCTAAAGGGATTATCTTGTTCCAAAATCTTACTTATTTAGATGGGGAATGGGGTAAAGGTAATCTTAGCAGAGGGTGTAAATGATGAAATACCTGAAAAGGAATTCTATTTTCAGGTATATTACATTAAAAATATATAAATGAACAAAATAATGCAGCTTAGTAGGAAATCTGATTTCTGGAGGCTTTGGCAAAAAATCCAAGTCCTGAATTATTAAAAGTGATGCTGCACGGATCGAATTATTGCACAGTAACTGTTCACTCCAAAAAAATAGTACTTTAAAGTTTAACATACCTGTAATCTAATATCTAATACTACTGGATATTAGGATCAATTATGCTGCAACTGTTAGAACCCACCTGCTTACAGATTTCAGTCTGGTCATCTGTTCCAAACGCACTGATGAGATCTTCCTTCTTTGCAACCTGACCTTTAGAGACATTTACAAACACTGAGTGGGTCTGAAGAACTTCATCAAGGTCTTTTTCCCTTGGGAGGACAGGAGAGAAAGTCCTAAGTGAGTATGCTTGAAACTTCGAAGTTCATTCACATTTAAATACAAGAAGGCGTCGATATGAATAGTAAGAAACAACAAATACTCCTAAATGACCCTCGGTTCCAGGGGACCATTTTGTAACCCAGAACTCCATTTGTATTCGCAGTTACTCAGAGGTGAAAAACGTCGCGGGAGTATGTGTGCCATCACTGAAGGGTGGGGTCCGGCTGCTGCCAAGGAATTCCAGCCCCTAGATGGCAGCAGTGAAGAACTTATACGCACTTCGGTGCAACTACTGGGCTGAGATCTGTGACAAACGCACGAATTATAGAAGCACCCGGAAAACTAGGCCCTTTGCCTTTATCATTATTCTGACGAAAGGACCACAGTTATGGGGGTTTCTTGGCTGTGGCTTTTATGACACCCGGGAAGCAAAGTAAAACCAAGCCCCAAACCAAACCGACCAAACAAAAAAAAAGGGAACGTCTGGTTTAGACCCTAAGCCCGGGCAGCAGGAGTAGGTTTCCCATTTCCTTCCCTGGCGAGGCACCAGCTAGGCCCATTCGTTAGACGACCAAAGGAGGCCGCCTTTGAGGCTACCAGCTCCGGCCAGGGCCCAGAGGGAGAGTGTCACTCACACGCCGCTCCGCCAGCCCACGACTTTGTTTTTGTAGCAGGCGATTTCGAAGCGCTTCCCGGCTCGCTTCATTCGTACTACGGCCACATTGGTCAGGCGGATCTGGTTGGTGGGGGTGAAGATCGACATCGTGGCCGCTCACAGACCTTGGGTCCGGCGAACCAAGGCAAACCTGCGCTGCCGGCCTGAGAGCTAACTGAGCCTCGATATAACCACCCGGCGGCGCGTGGCACAGTAACGCCCGCAGGCTGCGCAGCGCCGTTACTAACTCGGCCGAAACGATCCACCCACGCAACTTACTGCGCAGGCGTCAGGTGTTAAGAAAACCGGGCGAGGAGGAGGGAGCTAGAACGCCTGCGCATTGTGGCTTTTACGACACTGCTCCACGCCCGGAAAGAGTGGGTCTCTTCCTTGACGTAATTTTCTTTCCGGAATGAACGAAAGAGCTCTGATTGGTTGGTGGAGCTAATGTTTAGTGACCGGGTGGAAACTCAGTGCCGGGCACCTCACAGTTCCGCGGAGTTCCGGGCCACGCCCACATTACCCTTTCGTTATAGAAAAGTTTTAACACAAAAAACGTAGAGAAAAAAGTGTAATGAACTGCCATGTACCCATCACCCCGCTTCAACAATTATCAACATTTTGCCGTTCTTGTTTCATTTTCCCTCTTTTTTTTTGTTGGAGTATTTTAAAGCAAATCATCATAAAGTTTTAGCTTTAAATACTTCAGTCTAAACTCCTAACAAATACACCCAACGAGATTAAACATAATTCCTTAATAGCGTCTCATTGCTAGTCCATAATCAAATTTCCCCTAAATAATGCCTTTTTACAGTCGGTGTGTTTCAAATGAGATTCAAACAGGCTCACATATTGCATTCGGTTGGCGATGCCCTTAGTTTCTTAACGCCGACTTTCCCTCCCCCACCCCCTCCTTTTTTTGCCTGCTTCTCTCCAGATTCGCCCCTAACTCTCAAGCGCGGATTCCTGAGCCGCAGGCAGCACTCCCGCTTCCTCGCCGGGAGCTCTGGGCGGTGCTTTTCTCTGGGCCCGCCCCCTTCCGCCTCTGAGCCAATCCGGACAGGTCTGCGAGTGGCATGGCTGCCCCCAGCCATGGCTGCCCTCCGACTGTGGGCGCCCCGCTAATGCTGTGAGGTATTTCTGGTGGTCTCCCAGTATCCACGCCGGACAATAAGTTTTTTAGGTCCGCAGTCCTGGTGTCTTGTCGGGCCGCAGGGCTCGGGCTCTGAGGAGAATGGGTAAGGTCCACAGGCGGGTAAGGTTCGTAGGGTGGGAAGGGAGGAAACCGTTTTTCTGAGATCCTCGGGCCCCTTCTTCCAGAGTATGTTGCCCTTGTCAGCCTGGGACCGGTGCTGCTGGGGGCAAGGGAGGACTGATCCCTGCTCGTGACCTGGCTTTTGCCTTTTCAGGCTAGGAGATGAGTTTAGAACTATGCTTCTAACCTCAAGCAAAAGACAGAGAAAACTTTCTCCCCCTTACCCACGTGTGTTGAGGACTTTTGGTCCTTTCCAGGAGTAGCACCTGTAAACCTCAAATCTTAGACCTCGCCTTTTGAAATTACCCCCAGGTTCAGCATTTGAGTCCAGGTCCATCCATATCTCCCTTAAAAAAAACTGGGACTTGAGGTCAATTATTTGAGAACCCTTTGCAAGTAGATGTGGGTCTCTAAAAATAAAATTAAAAAAAAGAGGAATACGTTTAGTATTATTTTTCTTATGGAGCAGCGTAACAAAGCAAAATTAACTCATAATTCCACATAAAGTGTTTTGACTTTATGTTCCCTTCTTTTCCAAACGCTATATTCAAATGAAGATAAAATTTTATGTTCTTGTTTTGAATTAGCATTATCATGACAATTATATTACATATCACAGTGTCTTGTTTTTATTAGAGTTGCTTTTTATAGATTTCTTAGCGGGGTTGTTGAATATGAAGGTTGGTTTTTCTTTTTCTTTTTTTTTCTAAAATAAGAATGGATATCATTGTATATGTAACTTCAAATAAAATTACTTATATGTGTCATTTTAAATTTAGATCCTTCTTTGGATATGTGGGACTTCTCATCTTTAATGTCGTTATGGATAAACAGGTTTTACATATATTTGGGCTTTGCCTTTGGCTTTAGCCTTTGGATTTGTTTCCAGATTGTCATCAGAAAGCAGGTAAGTGGAGTTACTTTTTTTTTTTAATATTTATTTATTTATTTATTTTTGGCTGTGTTGAGTCTTCGTTGCGTGTGGGCTTTCTCTAGTTGCGGCGAGTGGGGGCTACTCTTTGTTGTGGTGCGCGGGCTTCTCATTGTAGCTTCTCATGTTACGGAGCATGGGCTCTAGGCACGCAGGCTTCAGTAGTTGCGGCATGCAGGCTCAGTAGTTGTGGCACACGGGCTTAGTTGCTCCGTAGCCTGTGGGATCCTCCCGGGCCAGGGCTTGAGCCCGTGTCTCTTGCATTAGCAGGTGGATTCTTTACCACTGTGCCACCAGGGAAACCCAAGTGGAGTTACTTTTTCTAGGAGAGTATTTGGCATCAAATTTTATAGACAATGCAGAGTGCAGATTTTCTAAGGCTTCCAGAAAAATATAGAAATTCTAAAAGGAACTTTCGATCACTTTTATGTTTGGTCTTTAGAAATAGTTTTTCAATGCCAAAAAATTTTTCTTGTCAGTTTTTATAGACTAAGTTATTTACCTTTTCTTTGATGGGCTGTGGAAGTCTCATTGTTAAGATACAGGAAGGTTTTGTAATGAAAAATTAAACTTTTGCAAAAACCCCAAATCTGCTTAGCACCCTTAAGGGGTAGTAGTGTTCTCTTTTCCTTCCAGTAATTAAGAATCAGAAAATAAGTTTCTACTATTATTCCACTACAACACATTATGGGTGAAAGTGGGTGTAATTTTATCCTGGAAGGAATGGGAATCATTATAGTCTTAAGAAATGTGGGCCCTGCTTTTAAAAGGACCTAATTATACCAAGGGGTTAATATTTGAGGAGTACAATTGAAAAATTAAGAGAATAATAAAATGGGTCAGTATCTGAGCGATTGATAATTTTCATTCCTAATGAAGTTGGGAAAATATTCAAACTTGATGGATTTTGTGTTTATTTCAAGAACAAAAACTCACAGGAGAAAACCGTTCCGAAAGCATCTCAGGATTTGATGACAAATGGCTATATCTCTCTTCAAAAGAAGGAAGTCTTTGTGTCTGGAGTGAAGATTTTCTATGGTTCTCAGACTGGCACAGCAAAGGTAAGAACTTATAATGACACTTTTCATTGGGTCTCCTGATCTTTTAAGAAAATTTCTGAAAAGTGTTCTTTAGCAGTGAACTGAATTGGTCTTCTAATCTTTTTTCATCTTTGTTTTTCCTTTTTACAGCATACATTTTTCCTTTCTGGGGTGGTGGGTGAGTTTCATCTCCATTTCAGCTGATTGGGGGTGTCTGGTGGTCACTGTCATGCGGGGTCTTTGTTCTGAAGCTTGCTTCTTGCTCAGCAGAATGGAGACTTGGATTTCCAAGTCCATTACTGGGTATAGAAGTAGGGAAGATAGTGAAAAGTGGCAGCAGTATGTCCAGTATGGGCCCTGACGTTCACAACTTCACACATCTATTTAATGAAATGTATTTTGATTTCTCATAGTGTTAAAAGTGTTAATGATATACATTGAATACTGTGTAGATACCGGCTGCAGATATATAGCTGAAAGATGCTTTAATTGTATCTAGATGCTGCTTGCTTCTTTATTATAAAGGTCACAGCTATTTATTGCTTTCTAGGAAAAGATTCTAAGACTAACATGAAAATGAATTAAAAACAGAATTCCTTGTCATTATTTTGGTAGAGTATTAAAGAGGGTTCTACTGCCCTCTCGTGGATGTTTTGTAGAATACTACTTTTTAAAAGGTTTTTTCAGTATTTTGTTGTGTGTGTCATAATTGAAGGTCACTTATAATTAAGTTCAACCTTAAGCAGCAGAGGCAGGAAACTGGAAGAAACGTTAGAAAGGTATCTGAGCTGCGGAAACAAAGTCTTTTTATGTTATTCATAGAAGATCTCATTCCTAGCCTCTCTTTTATGCCCGCTTTTACGTTTTTTTAAGATCAAATTAATACTTGCAGATGGTAACAAATCCAGGTGTACAGAGGGTTCATAATGAAAAGTACTCTTCAGAGAATCTATTTTAGCTATTGATATTTCTGTTTTTAATTCCTCTGAGGGTTATTTCTTGAACCTCCTTCTGCCATGTTTCTAGATTTATCAAGTTAGATAAAAGTTATTGACTCCTCGTATTAGTCAGTTCCTCACATCTCAGCGGCTTAACATTGTTGCCCACATCATTGTTGATATGAGTTAAATGGCCCCCCCTTCTTAAAGCTGTACCATCTGAATTTCTCTATTTGGCTTTCACATTTGATTCATTCGTATTTGGCTTCGTATAGAAGACTCGGGCAGAATTTTTTTCTTACAACTTTGAGGGCATCACATCCTTGTCTTTTTTTAATAAATTTATTTATTTTTTATTTTATTTACTTTGGCTGCATTGGGTCTTCGTTACTGCATGCGGGCTTTCTCTAGTTGTGGCGAGAGGGGGCTACTCTTTGTTGTGGTGCGTGGGCTTCTTATTGCGGTGGCTTCTCGTTGCAGAGCATGGGCTCTAGGTGTGCGGGCTTCAGTAGTTGTGGTGCACGGGTTCAGTAGTTGTGACTCGTGGGCTCTAGAGCGCAGGCTCAGTAGTTGTGGCTCACGGGCTTAGTTGTTCCGCAGCATGTGGGATCTTCGTGGATCAGGGCTCGAACCCGTGTCCCTGGCATTGGCAGATGGATTCTTAACCACTGCGCCACCAGGGAAGCCCCCTGGAAGCTTTTAGAATCATCCCTTTGTCCTAGATGTTTGGAGCTTTTGTGAGATGGTGTCTAGGTTGGGTCTTTTTCAGCCATGGTATTGTATACTTGGGCTGTTTTGTTTTGAAAATTCGTGTGCATTAATTCTGCTAATATTCCTTGGGTAAACTTCTTTCCCTTCTGTTTTCTCTGTTCTACTCGGTTAGTTGGATGTTGGACCTTTTGGATGGTCTCCTGTGTCTCAAATCCTCTCTCATACAAAAGTAACTTTCTTTCTGTTCTGGGTTCTTGGATTTCAATTCCAAACCTTTTTTTTGAATGTTTTAGTTCAGCTATAATGTTTTTAATTGCAAAAATGCCATTCTGTTCCATTTCTATTGCATCTTTTTCATAATCTAAGAATATATTTCAGTGAGTTTCTTTTTCGGTTCCCTGATTTATCTGCTTCCTGCATGTTTCTGCTGCTGCTATTTCTCTTTCCTGTCACTTGTTCTCATCATGGTCTTGGTGATCCGTGGTTTTCTGTTCATATTTAGGATGGAATGATGGGGTAGCTGGCGTGGATTTTCTCTGTTAACTGTGTAAATAGACTTGTTTTCTCTAGTTGTAAGTTCTCACTGTATGCTGTGTGCAAGGTGGGTCAGTGTATGCCAGGTGACCTATCTACCTCACATCTCCCTCTAACTACCACCTCAATTTTATTTTATTTTTTATAGTATTACTCCTTGAAAGTGTTGTCTGTGCTTGCTGTCTCTAATTTCTGTACTCCTGTCTTTCTTGACCCACTCCAGTTAGGCTTGTGTGCCCCAGCCTGCTCCCAGTGACCTTTATGTCGCTAATTAATTCTCAGTCTTCATCTTACTTGACCTCTTAGCTGCACGACAGCTCCTTCCTTGTTGACATACTTTCTCCATTGAACTTTTGGGACACTCTTCTCTAGGTTCTCCTCCTCTGCTGAGGCTAGTCTGCCTCACTATCATTTGCAGATTTCTCCTCATCTTCTTGCCCTCCAAAGATAGGAGCATCCCAGGGCACAGTTCTTGAGACTATGTCTTTATCTGCACTCACTTCATTCTCTAAGGGATCTTATTATCTAGAGCTTTCAGTTCTATTTATTGGAATTTGACAGAGTTTTTCTGTAAAGGGCTAGATAGTTTATTTTACATATGTTTTTTAGGTTTGCAGGTTTCGCAAGGCGTATGGCCTTTGTTGCAGCTGTTCAGCTCTGCTGATGTCGTGTGAAAGCAGCCATGGACAATGTGTAAATAAATGAGCATGACTGTATTCCAGTAACCTTTACCTATAAAGACAGAGGGCCGGATTTGGCCTGCAGCCCTCAGTGTGCTGATCCCTGTAGTAGACGGTGGCCTCTAAATTTATGTTTCTAATCTGACTTTTCCTCTCAACCCCAGACCCTCATCCCCAGCTGCCTATCTTAGATCTTCCTGTGGATGAATGTGTAGTAGGCGACTCAGAATTAGTGTGCTCACAACTAAACTCCCAATTTTGTGCCCAAACCTGTTCCCCCTCTAATTTTTCCCATTCCGATAAATGGCAACTTCATCCTTCCAGTTGCCCAGTTCAAAAAAACCTTTGACTTCTCTCTTTTTCTTACTACCCACATCCAGTCTGTCAGCACATACTGTGTGTTCTACTTTCAGAATAGATCCAGGTTCCAGTCCCTTCTTACCGCCTTCACTGCTGCTGCCCTGGCCTAAGCCAGACTCCCTCATATTTTGTCTGGGTTAATGTGGTCATCTCATCCTCAGCCTCCTTCATTCAGCCCATCCCAGCAACCACAGGGACTGTGAGAACTTAGGCAAAATGGTGTTAATCATCTTGGCTTAAGACCGCGCAGTGACTCCCTCATTCACTTAAAGCAAATGCCAAAGCCCCCATGGTGGCCGAGAGGCCCTCACTTCTGCGTCTCCAGCATCTCCTTTACCTCATGTCCTTGGTCTCCCCCCTCCAGTCTTATTAATCTCCTTGCCGAGTGTGCTCACGCATTTGGGCCTTCTCACTTACACGTCCCTCTGCTGGGGATAGCCTCTGGCTTGCTCTCTCATTTCCTTCAGGTTTTGCTCAAGTCTTTATTTTTGAGGCCTGTGGCAGTGTTTTCTGACACCAAATAGTTGTTTTCCCACACCTGTTTTCCGATTCTGGTACTGTCTACCCGAGTTATTGTCAGATTGTCCCCACATCAGACACCAGTCACAAGTCCCGGGGCATGTGTACTCCTGACTGGCCAGCTATAAATTCAGGGGTTCCCACAGTCTCTTTCTTAGGTTTGCTGATTCCCTAGAATGACTCACAGAATGCAGGGAATTGCTTTGATTAGTCTACTGGTTTATAACAATGAATATAACTCAGAAAGAGACAAATGGGAGAGATGATGGGGCAGGTCTTGGGGGGAGGGGTGGCACAGAGCTTCTGTGTCCTATTTCAACGTGCCACCTCCTCGGCATATCAATGTGTCCCCCAATCCCTGTCATTTAGGGTTTTTTATGGAGATTTCATTACGTAAGCATGACTGATTAAATCATCGACCATATCTGATTGAACTTCATCTCCTGCCACCCCTCCCCTCCCCTCCCCACAGAGAGAGAAGATGTTGAAAGTTCTCAGCCTTTAATCCCAGGGTTGGTTTTCTGCTGACCAGCCCCCATCCTGAAGCCATCTAGTCCCCCACCGCAACCCCAATGAGTCATCTCATTAACATACCAAAGACAGCAAGTTCCAAGGATTTTAGGAGCTCTAGGAGCTCCCTGGAGGCAAAGACCAAATATTTATTTTTTATTATATACACCTGTCCTGGCCCTCCTTATGTAAAATAACAACTCTCCCCATGCCTCCAATACCGTATTCTTACGCCTTATCCTCTTTTCCTCCACAGCACTGGTCACCATGCGATATACTGTGTATTTTCTCATTTGTGTGTTTGTTCTCTCTCCGTCCATTAGAATATCTCCTTGAGGATGTTCCCTGATGCTCCTTAAGGGCAGGGAACATGTGTGCCTTGTTTCCTGTTGGGTAATATCGCCCAGAGCTGAGACTGGCCTGGTGGATGCCCAGTAAATGGCGAGGGCAGGCTTAGCTTTAGTCCTGGCAGGTGGCGAGCCAAGTGTTAGGCTACCAAGCCAGAAAGAGGAAGAGAATTTCCTGGGGTACCAACATCTGGCTAGAAGTTGTAGCTTTCCCCAGCCATTTGGTTCATTTTGTTTGGAGAAGAGGCTGGCAGGGGTCTGCCTGGGGGTAAAAGGTGAGTGTCGCTAAGGCTCTGTGCGCTGGTACCACATAATACGGATTCTCTGTATTCCATAGGGTCTTCTCTGGCCCACTGCTCCCTCCCTTTTTTTTTTTTTTTTTTTTTTTTTTTTGCGGTACGCGGGCCTCTCACTGCCGTGGCCTCTCCCGTTGCGGAGCACAGGCTCCGGACGCGCAGGCTCAGCAGCCATGGCTCCACGGGCCCAGCCGCCCCGCGGCATGTGGGATCTTCCCGGACCGGGGCACGAACCCGCGTCCCCTGCATCGGCAGGCGGACTCTCAACCACTGCGCTACCAGGGAAGCCCCTCCCTCCCATTTTTGCCCCAGTGACTGACTGATCCCAGAGCCCCTCTGGTTTTCTGTGTCCCCCGAGGCTTGCTTCTGTCTGTCAGCCTGCTGCTTTTTGCTTTCTGTCTTCCAGAAATGTGCTCACAGTTCTCATATTCCCCACTCTCTTCCCACTATGGTATTTCTTCTCCATCTATATGTTTATTCTAGTGGGGCAAACAGCTGAAATGTCTACCAGTACATATAATAAGTACATATAATCCCACATATGTACTTGTAGAGGGAGAACAACACAGCTGAGTGATGATCTCTATAAAGATGCTTGAGAAAATGGTAGAAATGAGAATAGAATTTGTGTTTATGGTGATACATGTCAGTCACCGGAAAAGCTTTTCGTGCTAAATGCCTCACTACCTTGCCAACAGGAATAAATGAAGACTGTATTTTTCATTTATTTAGCTTATTGAAGACTTTATTTGATTTTTTTCCCTCCTATCAGGGATTTGCGACAGTTCTTGCCGAAGCAGTTAGCTCCCTTGGTCTGCCTGTGGCACTTATTAATCTGAAGGAATATGACCCAGATGACCATCTAGTAGAAGAGGTTGGTAATTGTCTTATTTTCCCTTCAATCACAACTTTCAAATTTAATTGATCTCCTGTGTTCTGGGATAAAAAGACTCTTCAGAATAAATTTAATTTTCACGCTAAAGGATTCCAGTCGGTAGAGCGTTCAGCGTCAGTCAGGGGTGCTGAGTGTGTGGTGGCGTGCTGACTCGGGCGTGAGTGATGTGGGGCCGGCCCCTCTGGGGTGTTAGACTGAAAGCTTGGGTGGTTGGAAGTTCCCTCCTGCTTTGACTGTCCTAATCAAAGAGGGTTGTCACTGATGGCCATGTGCCGGGCATGTGAACCACGTGTAGGCCTGCTGAAAGGTCAGGAGCCACTTGGGTGCCAGAAGCAGTATGGGTTTTGGAGTTAGAGAAATCTCTTTAACGGGCTGTGTGACCTCCAGGTGTAACGTCATATCTGTGAGAGCTTCATTTCATCACCTGAGGAATGCCCCGCCCCCTCCTCTAGCCATGCCCAGGTAGGGAAGTTGGCCTGACAGCAGCGGTTCTCCAAGCGTGGTCCTTGAACCGACAGTATCAGCATTTCCTGGGAACTCGTTAGAAATGCAGATTCTCAGGTCCTAGCCCAGCCCCGCGGAATCAAAGTCTGGATGTGGGGCTGTGTTTTAACAAGTGCCCCAGGTGATTCTGAAGCAGCTAAAGTTGGAGAAGCAGGTGGAACAGGCATTGACAAGCCTTTTCTATAAAGGGCCAGATGGTAAATATCTTCAGCTTTGTGGGCCACGCAGCTACTGAGTTCTGCCTTTGAGGCACAAAACAGCCAGAGATGGTATGTAAATGAGTGAGTGTGGCTGTGTTCCAATAAAATTTTATTTATAAAAACAGGCAGTGAGTGGGACTGGGCCTGCGGGCTGTAATTTGGCAGTCCCTTCTTAGTGGATAAACCTCTAGCTGTAAATGTGCATTTCTTTCTCCCCCAAGAAAACGTTGGAGTACAAGTGAGTGAGCTTGAATCTGCTCTAAATTATTTGTTAAAAATTATTAGCAAAAAAAAAAAATTATTAGCAAGCTTGGATACTTAATTATTCGTAAGGGATTACTTATAACTTACCTCCTGACTTGGAACTGTGAAGATGCACTCGAGCAGATGAAATACTGTGGCTCACAGGACTGAAGATGTGTTTTGTTTCCCGTGGAGATGATGGTGCCAAGTGTTAAGTCACTTTACATTTAACGATTTATGGCTTTGATTTTTCAGGGCATTTTTTAGAGATCTTTCTGTATTTCTTCCTGACTGATTTGGCTTTTGTTTCCAATATGACAAGCAGGAGCTGATAGGAATTTATAGTCTGGGAAATGGGATGAAGTACATGGTGAAGGGCACCAGGAGGTGTGGTGGGCTTTCTCCCCTGTGCAGGGTCCTGGCCCTGTTTGCTTTCTCTTTTGAAAATAAGTAACATTTCTAAAAGCACTCTTTGTCTTTAGAGGTTAGTGTGATATGAATGTAAGCATTTCAAAAAGGATTTTCTTCATTGAGATAACTTTATATCTTGGCTACTCTTCTGAAATAATGACTTTGTTGGTTAGGTTACCAGTAAAAATGTCTCTGCCTTCCTGGTTGCTACCTACACTGACGGTCGGCCGACTGAGAGCGCAGAGTGGTTCTGCAGGTGGCTAGAGGAAGCAGCCAATGACTTTCGATTTGGCAAAACGTACCTGAAGGGTGTGAGATACGCAGTGTTTGGCCTGGGAAATTCTGCATACGTGAGCCACTTCAACAAGGTAGGTACAAGGTAGGTACGTGTTGAATTGTAGGGATACATTCTCTTAAGTGAAAAAAAAAAATCACCTACACAGGTACATATATGTGGGTATATGTGAGACAATCTGTACTCTCTGGTACTTACTAATAAACTTTTTGTGTTATTCTTTTTATCGCTGGGAATTGCTACTGTATAGCAGGCTCTCAGTAAATTTTTATTGAATAAAATGAATGAAAATGCCTCCTGTTGTCTAGCGTCTTAGCGGCTTGTATTCATGGCCAGAGTCTAGCCTCCTGCCCCCAGGCAGGACCTTGTAGACGGAAGGTCCCTGATTCTTTGGACTTTCTCAACTACCTGTTCTGTTGTGGAATGACCTTTACTGCCCAAACTAATTCTTCACAAAGTTAACTTGTCTTTTAATCATTACTTTTCTTTTCTTTTTCTTCTTAAATTTTATTTATTTATTAGTTGTTTGTGCCGGGTCTTAGTTGTGGCAGGTGGGCTCCTTAGTTGTGGCACACGGGCTCCTTAGTTGTGGCAGGCGGGCTCCTTAGTTGCGGCATGCATGTGGGATCTCATCCCCGGACCAGGGATCGAACCTGGACCCCCTACATTGGGAGCATGGAGCCTTAACCACTGCGCCACCAGGGAAGTCCCTAATCATTACTTTGTAAAGTGATGAAATAGAAGAAAAACATTCACTGCCTTTATGTAATAAAATATTAATTGTTTCTTTTGTTCTCCTGGATCCTTTTTTCTGAGTGAAATTAACTTGGCTCCTTTTCCTTTGCATTCTCTATACTTTAAAAAAGAAAAATGTGTGGGCTTCCCTGGTGGCACAGTGGTTGAGAGTCCGCCTGCCGATGCAGGGGACATGGGTTCGTGCCCCGGTCTGGGAGGATCCCACGTGCCGCGGAGCGGCTGGGCCCGTGAGCCATGGCCGCTGAGCCTGCGCGTCTGGAGCCTGTGCTCCGCGACGGGAGAGGCCCGCCACCGAAAAAAAAAAAAATGTGGAGGCTCTCAGTTTCTTAGTGGTTCTGAAAAGTGATCAGAATTTTTTTACGTGTACCTCTCCCCAGATGTGAGCCCAGCTCGGCTCACCTATTTTTGGTAGAACGTGAGGAAAGATGAAGGTGGAGATCTTTCTGTAAAAGTTGTTTTCATCCAGCTGTTCTATCAAGATGTGTATTCTCTGTGCCTGCCCCCCCCTCATATTTTCAAAGAAAGTAGACACAAGGTAAAATTCAGATATGTAAATATTTTGTTTACTGCCTTGCCACTTAGGAAGCCTGTTAAGTTTTTGAACTCTTAATTGTACTTCTTGATAACTCCTGTGCCTCAGCTTAAGTGCTTCATACTGTAATAAAATGCATCTCTGGCTTATGAAATCATGAGTCTTGCCAAATGGGCTCCGTTTGTACTTTGTTGTTTAATGGTCTTTGACCCCAGAGGCTTTATTTTAGAAGGAACTGATTTTGCTACTGAGTGATTTCATTCTGACCATGATTTAGAAGACTAGTTTTCAAATTCTTCATCAGGTACTAACCCTTAGTTTAACAAAATAATTTGTCGGTCCCTATATTTAAAAAAAAAAAAAAAATCTTCCGCAGAATCTTACCTGAACGTATCAATGGCTGGAGGGCCTGAAGCCCTTTTGACTGGGCAGTTCCTTCTTCCTAGCAGCGGCCGGGAACAGGGCCACAGTGGAACCCCAGGCTGTCGCAGAGCAGGGTGCCAGCCTCGGATCTGGAGGACTGTTGTAGCTCACCTGTCTCTTTCTCCTGCAGGTGGGGAAGGACGTGGACAAGTGGCTCTGGATGCTCGGCGCCCATCGCGTGATGTCCCGAGGGGAGGGTGACTGCAACGTGGTTAAAAGCAAACACGGCAGCATTGAGGACGACTTCACAGCGTGGAAGGCTAGGTTCATCTCCCGGCTACAGGCGCTCTGTAAAGGAGAGAGAAAACCCTGTGGTGGCAACTGCAAGAAAGGCAAGTGCGAGTCTAATCAGCACGGCTCAGAGGCAGTGGAGCCAGGGTCTCACGCTCAAGAGGGATTCCATCAGAGAGACGCTGAGGTACGGAGCCCACGTGTCCATGTCTCCCTGTTTTCCTCCTGCATTTGGAGGTGCTGAACCTTTCCTCTGTCCTGGGAAGCTCTTTCCTTGGCCTCTGGTTAGAAGGAAGAGCTGAAACTCATGTGGGGATGTTCTAGAGAGAGTGGGATCTTAGGATAAGCTATGTTGTGCTGGATGCTTTCCTAAATATGTTCTTTAATTGTTGCATTGCTGGAATCCAGTAGGTTTCTACCCCAGTTTGCAGGTTAGGAAACGGGTCTGGAGAAGTTGAATATGTCCCGGGCTGAGCTCATGTCTTTTTACCCCTAAACCACATATTCCTCCCAACCTCTTTTAACCTCCATTAATCACTCAAACTTGAAGGCTGCGAGTCATCCCAGATTCCTTTCTTTCATCCCTCACATTCTAAAAATTTCTCTTTCTTCAGATACCCCAGTTCCTTTGAAGCTCGTGTTACATCAGGCTATATCACTACTGTTGTTTTTGGGCCACCTGGTCGCTTGCATCATTTGGGAACAACTTGACATTCTGACTCCCTGTCTTTCTCGCCACCCTTGTTCCTGTCATTCCTCTTTGTGGCTGAGCCATCCACATAGATGATTTATCCTGTCCCTTTCCTGGCCTTCACACCCCCAGGAACCATTTTCTCCAGTGACCTCGGCCTCCCACTTCCGTGCTCACCTTTGACATTTCATGTCCCTATGACCTGAACTCTGAGCCCTCTCTGGTGCTCTTACTTTAAAGTTCTTTGGACCCCACGTTTTTTTCACAGGGTAGTGCTAACTGCTTACTTCACTTCTGTCTTTACCCAGTTTGAATTTTATACTCGTTCTCTTAAAAACATCTTCAATTCTCTTGCCATCCACTCCCTCTTCCAACCCAGTTGGCTAAGCCCCAAGCCAGGTTGGAACCTGTCTGCCTTCTCTTTGACCACAGATTGGTGACCACGGGCTCAGGTGTGCAGCCAGAACTGCCCCCGGTCTCCAGCATCCTCTCACTCTCCGAGACCACTGTTCAGTGCTCTTTTTCCCCCACCCCTTCCTCCAGCTCTCATAGGAAGCCGACAGAGAATTCTCTTAGAGCCTCCCCGCGCTGTCTACAAATCCTGCCATCTTTTCTGCCACAGAGACCAAGTATCTAGTTCCTGTCAAGCCCACTCTGTGCATGCTCTGGGATCAAGGACTTTGTTCCCTTTGTTCCTTCATATATTGTATGTCTCTCCCCTGCACTGTTAATCTCTCTCTCTCTCCTAGGTGGTCCCCAGAAATACATAAACGTGCTCTAGACACGTTTGTTTAAACACAGGAATCACCTGCGTTTAAACAAACACAGAAAGCAAATAAGAAACAAGCCTTTCCTTTGTTCTGTGCCTTTCAGCTGCTGTTTCATTTTTCTGCTCTTTTTCTAGCCAGTCTCTTTGCTTTCATTTGTTTATCTTCCCTCCAGTTGGCTCCTACCATTTTAAAAAACTTAAAAAAAATTTGAGGTAAAATTTGCAAAGCATAAAATTAACCATTTTAAAATACATACAATCTAGTGGTATTTAGTACATTCCCAATTTTGTGTAACCACTGCCTGTATCAAGTTCCAATACCTTTTCATCACCTCAAAAAAAACACTTACCCATTAAGCAGTCACTCTTCACTCCCTTTCCCTCAGCCCTGACAACCTCCACTTTGCTTTCTGTCTCTATGGATTTACTTATTCTGGATGTTTTATACAAGTGGAATCATTAATATGTGACCTTTCTTGTCTGACTTCTTTCACTTAGCATAAAAGAGTTTCATCCATGTTGTAGCATGTGTCAGTACTTCATTCCTTTTTATGGCTGAATAATATTCCATTGAATGGAATTGTTGATCCATTTATCTGTTGATGAGAATTCTGGTTTTTTCTACCTTTTGGCTATTGTGAATAGTGCTGCTATGATATTCATGTACAGGTGTTTGTTTGAGTAACTTTTCAGTTCTTTTGGGTATATACCTAGGAGTGGATTGCTGGATCTTGTGGTAATTCTATGTTTAACTTTTTGAGGAACCACCAAGCTGTTTTCCCCAGTGGCTGCACCTTTTTTTTTTTTTTTTTTTTTTGCCATACGCGGGCCTCTCACCGTTGTGGCCTCTCCCATTGCGGAGCACAGGCTCTGGACGCGCAGGCTCAGCGGCCATGGCTCACGGGCCCAGCCTCTCTGTGGCATGTGGGATCCTTCCAGACCGGGGCACGAACCCGTGTCCCCTACATTGGCAGGCGGACTCTCAACCACTGTGCCACCAGGGAAGCCCCAAGGCTGCACCTTTTTGCATTCCTACCAGCAATGTACAAGGCTTCCAATTTCTCCCCATCCTTGTCAACACTTTTTTTTTTTCTTAATTGTAGCCGTTCTAGTGAGTGTGAAGTGATGTCTCCTTGAGGGTTTTTTAATTTTTGTTTATTTTTTTAATTTTTAAAATTTTTATTGAAGTGTAGTTTATTTACAATTCTGTGTTAGTTTCATGTGTACAGGAAAGTGATTCAGTTAAATATGCACACACATATATTTATATATATAAACGCATATGTGTATATACTTTTTCAGATTCTTTTCTACTTATAGTTATTACAAGATATTGAATATAGTTCTCTGTGCCATGCAGTAGGTCCTTTTTGTTTATCTCTTACCAGATATATAACTTGCAAATATTTCCTCCCATATAGACTTCCTTTTCACTTTCTTGGTCATGTTTTTTGATGCACTAAAGTTATTAATTTCCATGAAGATCAGTTTGTCCATATTTTCTTTTGTTGCTCATGCTGTAGGGGTCATATATATGAATCCATTGCCAAATCCAAGGTTATGAAGAGTTATTTCTATGTTTTCTTCTAAAAATATTATAGTTTTAGTTCTTATATTTAGGTCTTTCCTTCATTTTGAGTTAATGTTTGTGTATGGTGTGAGGTCAGGGTCCAGTTTTATTCTTTGGCATGTGTAGATCCATTTGTCCCAGCACCATTTGTTGAAAAGACGATTCTTTCTCGACTGAACGGATAGCACCCTTGTCAAAAGTCCATTGTCCACAGATGTGTGAGTTTATTTCTGGATTCTGTTCCACTGATCTGTATGTCTCTCCTTAGGTCAGTACCACACTGTAGATTTGTAGTTAAGTTTTGACATCAGGAGTCCTCCTACTTTGTTCTTTTTCAGTGTTGTTTTGGTTATTTTGGGTTCATTGCAATTCCATATGAATTTGAGAAGCAGTCTTTCCATTTCTGCAAAACACATTGTTGGGCTTTTGATAGGGACTGTATTGAGTTTGTAAATCACTTTGGATAGTATTGTCATCCTAACAGTATAAAGTCTTTCAGTCCATAAACACGGGCTGTCTTTCCATTTATTTATGTGGTCTTTAGTTCCTTTCAGCAATATTTTGAGTTTTCAGTGCCCAAGTGTTTTACCTTGGTTAAATTTTTTCTTACGTATTTTATTCCATTAGAAGCTATTGAATTCCACAGTCATCAGAGAAGATACTTCGGTTGATTTTAATCTTGTTTTGTGGCCTAATGTATGGTCTGTCCTGGAGAATATTCCATGTGCACTTGAGAAAAATGTGTAGTCTCCTGTTTTTGGGTGGAATGCTCTCTATATATCTGTTAGGTCTAATGGATTATAGTTTTGTCCCAGTCCTCTATTTCCTTATTGATCTTCTATCCAGTTGTTCTATCCATTATTGAAAGTGGGGTATTGAAGTTTCCAACTGTTGTAGAATTATCTTTTCTCCCTTCAGTTTGTCAATTTTTACTTCATATGTTTTGGGCTCTGTTAGGTCCATATATGTTTATAATCATTAAGTCTTCTTGGTGGGTTAATACTTTTTTTTTTTGGCTGCATTGGGTCTTCATTGCTGCGTGTGGGCTTTCTCTAGTTGTGGCGAGCGGGGGCTACTCTTCACTGCGGTGCGCAGGATTCTCATTGTGATGGCTTCTTTTGTTGCAGAGCATGGGCTCTAGGCACGTGGGTTTCAGTAGTTGTGGCACGCAGGCTCAATAGTGGTGTCTCGCAAGCTCTAGAGCGCAGGCTCAGTAGCTGTGGCGCACAGGCTTAGTTGGTCTGCGGCATGTGGGATCTTCCAGGACCAGGGCTCGAACCCTTGTCCCCTGCACTGGCAGGCGGATTCTTAACCACTGCGCCACCAGGGAAGCCCGTGGGTTAATACTTTTATCAATATATAATATCCTTTGTCTCTTGTAACAATTCTTGGCTTAAAGTCTATTTTGTCTGATGTTAGTATAGCTACCCTTGCTCTCTTTTGGTTATTATTTGCATGGCATATCTTTTTCTTTCTTTTTTTTATGTTTTTTTTTTTTGGCCATGCCACGTGGCTTGCAGGATCTTAGTTCTCCAACCAGGGATCAAACCCAGGCCCCCTACAGTGGAAGCACAGAGTCCTAACCACTGGACCACCAGTGAATTCCCTGGAATATCTTTTTCTGTCCTTTGACTTTCAACCTGTTTTTATCTTTGTAGCTAATGTGAGTCTCTTGTAGACAAAGTGGAGTTGGTTCCCTTCCTTCTTCTTTGTTTTGATCCATTCTACTTGTCTCTGCCTTTTAATTGGAGAGTTTAACCCATTTTCACTTATAATAATTACTGATAAGCAAACGCTTCTGTCATTTAATTATACTTTCTATATATTTTACATCTTTTTGTTCCTTAATTTTTCCATTACTGCCGCCTTTTGTGTTTTATTGTTTTTTTTTGTGGTGTACCAATTTGATTCCTTTCTCATTTTCATTTCTGTACATTTTTAAGTTATGTTTTGGTAGTCACCCTGGGGATTGCAGTTAACCTCTTTGACTTACACCACTCTATTTGTATTAGCATCACCTTTATATACAAAAACTGTGCTCCTATTCAGCTCTGTCACGTCCCCTCTATGTTATTGTTGTCACAAATTATGAGTTTACATGTTGTGTGCCCATTAACATGGATTTATAGTTAGTTATTTTATGCGTTTGTCTTTTAAATCATATAGGGAAAAAGGAATTATAATCAAAAATTACAGTAATACTGACTTTTATATTTAACCTATATACCTGACTTTAATTTTCCTTTTTCTTGGTTCCGTGTTTACTTGGTTTTTGTAAGCCTTTGGCTAATTCTCAGAGTTCTGACAAAATGACATCTGTTGGTTTTTGCTTAATTTTTAGGTGTGTCTGTGGGGGAACAAGCCCTTGGAGTTACCTACTCTGGCGTTTTTGCTGATACCACTCATAGTTTTTAACATTAAAAAAATTTAAGTTAAAAAATATTTTTAAAATCAAAAGTAACACTTGTACATATAAAACTTCAAATAGTACTTAGAGGCTTATAATTAAACACTGTACTTCCTTGTCTATTTCTATCTAATTCTTATTTTCCCAAGGCAGCCACTTTTAATTCTTTTACCTTTTTCATTTATATTCTTAAATAATAGTCCCTTCTTGCTATTGATTTTTTAAAAATTTCAAAATCATACACACACACACACACACACACACACACACACACACACACAGCATCACTTCCCTTCCTCTTGTATGGTTGTATCACACTTTCTGGTTGAACCATTATTCATTGTCATTATTGTAACTGTGTACGTATTTGTGTATCTGCCCTATATACTAGATTATTATATTTTCATTCTTATACACTTATTCTCCTTAAGATTATTGCTGCATTTTTAAAAATAAATTTATTTATTTATATTGTATTTTTGGCTGCGTTGGGTCTTCGTTGCCACGCACAGGCTTTCTCTAGTTGTGGCGAGTGGGGGCTACTCTTCGTTGTGGTGCATGGGCTTCTCATTGCGGTGGCTTCTCTTGTTATGGAGCATGGGCTCTAGGTGCACAGGCTTCAGTAGTTGTGGCACGCAGCCTCAGTAGTTGTGGCTCACGGGCTTTAGAGTGCAGGCTCAGTAGTTGTGGTGCACGGGCTTAGTTGCTCTGTGGCATGTGGGATCTTCCTGGACCAGGGCTTGAACCCGTGTCCCCTGCATTGGCAGGCGGCTTCTTAATCACTGTGCCACCAGGGAAGTCCCCTGTTGCTACATATGTTTTGATTTCTCTATAACCATCACTAATTCCAGAACTAACAGAACTGAAAGTTGTTTTTCAGTATTCTGTAGTTGTTATTGATTCTTGGTGGCTTCTCGTGTGCCCTCTCCTTCTGTTCCACTGTGGCGTGGCTGCCCTCTAAGCGTTGCTGCAGCTGAAGTCCTGTGTCTTCCATCCACAGCCTTCCTCTCGCCAGCTTCTTGGGTTCCCTAATTCTTGTGTCTCATATCTTCTTATCTCTCTACTGACTTTTGTTTTTTGGAGCACATTCTCCAGTAGCTCTTTGAGAAAGGGTGTTTTAAAGGTGAATTTTCAGACTTTTCATATCTGTGAGTCTTTATCCCATCTTCACAGTTGATTGATACTTTGGCTGCGTATAGAATTCTAGATGGGAGTTATTTTCTTTCAGAAAATGGAATGCATGATCCATTGTCTTCTAGTTAGGAGTGGAACCCAAGTTTAATTTGGTTCTGAATTTGTATTATATAATCTTTCTTCACCCCTCCTAGAAACCTTAAAACCTCCAAATAAAATCCCTCTAACTATCTATTCTTTGCTCCGTTCTTTCCCCCAAATTCTGTGCGTGTTTTTCTTGCTTTCTCTGCTTGTACAGAACATTTTTTCTAGTTTATCTTTACACAAAGTATGCAGCCTTGTGGGTCCCCAGCTTTGACTCTTGTCTCCTGTGTGAGAATTTCCTCCTAGTATCATCCCTTCAACTTTACCTGCTCTTCCCTTGTCCTGTCCTGCTGTCAAAATAGGTTCTACAGATTCAGCAGATACTCTCAGCTCCATCTGTCACTTACCTCCTAGGATTCCCCTTTTTAGTTCATATTTGTCCTCTTTGGATTCCTTACGTTTTTGCCAACTCCATAATACGTTTAAAATTATGCTTTTAAAGTGTAGGGACTTCCCTGGCAGTCCAGTGGTTAAGACTCCATGGTTCCACTGCAGCTTTGTAGCCATATTGTTTCTGTTGCAGCTATCAGCTCTGTCATATTATTAAGAAAGTAGCCATACATAATGTATAAATGATGGGCTCCTTTAGATTTGGCCTGAGGCTGGCTGGCCTCTAGCCCAAAGTATCTCAAGTCCATCCAGTGAACTTACATTCTGGGAATGAATATTAGACACTTTGCTACTTTGCACAGTGTATTTCTGAAGCATTGATGTTCCAGCAGGAAGAGCCCTTTGGGAGCACCAGTGAGGAAGAGTCTGGTACTGAGGACCATCAGAGTCTAAAATCTGTCATTGATGTTGAAGACCTCGGCAAGATTATGGATCGTATGAAGAAAGAAAAGGTACTGTAATTTTGGGAAATGGTGAGCTGGGATCCGACAGTTGGTTGACATCTAGCATCTGTATTGGTGCATAGTCCATCTGAGCTCATAATTGGACAGTTTTAGTTCTTTGCCTCCTGTTTTGAGAGTTTTATACTTTTTTTGGCCATTATAACATGAAAATCTTTCTCAGCCCTGTGGAAATGAGCCCGTAGTAGAATAGACATAACTGAGGAAAGAGTAGATGGTTAGAGGGACTTTCCTCAGTGTTGTGGCTGAAGATGACAGGCTGAGCAGCATGATAAGATTGGTGTTGATATTCCCAGTGGAACCCTCATGTAAAAGTGCTTCCCTGTCGTAGACCGAGTGGTGTTGGGCTTAGGGATGGCACGGTGGTCTGTGGGTGTTGAGGTCAGCTTAGGTGGAGGCCCTAGGAATCTAGGAAATGTTCATCTAGGTTGTCATTGTCTTAGTTACTCAAAGAGTAAGAGAATGTATGGTGTAGTAGGGTTTTATGCAGAGTCTAATGATCTAAAATTGAAATAACATTATATATACAATAATATAAAAATATAAAGTCTCAATTTATGTGTGAGTTTTGGGAAATGAGAATATCCTAAGGTAAAAATGTATCGATTGCATAAGTCTTAGAAACAAAAGAAGCAAACTGTGGAAGAATCCAGGAAAGCCTATGATAAAATTAACACAAACTCAAATGAAACAGTTCAGTAAGGCAGCAGGCCATAGTAAGGTAAAAAGTCAACGCCCTTTATATTCCCAGATAATAACCAGTTAGAAGCTGTGGTGGGAGAGGACCCCATTTACAGCAGCTACATAAAAAATAAGCACGCACATAGGGATACACTTCTGAAGAAATAATCTTAAATCTCTACGAGGAAGACTTTAAAACATTCCTGGAAGATCTAAAAGTGCCTTGAACAAATGAAAAGAGCTTCCTCGTTTTTAGATATGGTGACTCAGTATTGTAACGCTGTCAGTTCTTTTAAGTTAATACATGCATTTGATGCAATCCCATTAAAATTCCAGTAAGGTATTTTTTTTTGGAGCTAGACTGGTTGATTCATGTGGAAAAATAAACATGCAAGGGTAGTTAGGGAAACTTTGGCAAAAGTCATGATGAGGAAGGCTAGCCCTACCAGGTATTTAAACTTACTACAAGGCATCTGTAACTGACACTGTTGTACTGGCTCCCGATGAGACAGACCAATGCAACAGAATAAAATTCCAGGAATAGATCCAAGAATATAGGGAATTTCATATATGATAAAGGTGGTGTCTCTTTTCCCCAGGGGGAAGATGTACTTTTAAGATAAATGATGTTGACAACTGGCTAGCTACTCGTGAAAAGATAAATTGGCTCTGAAGCTCATACATACATCAGGATAAACTCCAATCTGAGGTAGATCACCAATCAGAGATATAAATGTTGAAAAATACGTAAATAATAGAATTAGATGCATTATTTAAAACTTGAAAAAAGATTTTGTATATGATCTGAAATCTGGAAACAATAAAACATTGAATATCAGTGATTTTTTAAAAAATTCACATAACTATAGACAAAATCAAAAGACAAATGATAAAGTGAGGGAAAATATTTGCCCCTTATACTATAAAGAAGGAGTTAATTTTTCTACCATACATGGCACTCTTAAAAATTGAATGAAAAAAAAAAAAGACTTTAGTAGAAAAAAATAGGAAAAACACATGAATAGGCGAGTCTCAGAAAAACCTCTACAAATAGACTTTAAACATATGAAAAAATCCTCAAATTCACTCGTAATAAAGGACATGCAAATTAAAACTACACTGATATACATTTCTCACCTAGAAAAATAGCAGAAATTCAAAAGTTGGACAATGCACAATTGGTGAGGCTCTGTGGAAAACAGGCACCCATACCTTTCTGATGGGAGTCCAGAATGGTATACCCGTATGCAGGGGCTTTGGGCAGTCTTTACCAAATTCACACGCATTTACGCGTGATCCAGCAGGCCCAGATGTATAAATTTGCCTTGAAGATACATCTTCACAAATACAAAACAGCATCTGCACGAGGTTATACCTTGCAGCAAGTTTAACAAACAGCTATTGGATACTGGCTGAAAAAAGCATGATGTACCCACACAGTATAATACTGTTGTACAGCTGTGAAAAATAATAAAGTGGATCCATGTGCATTAATGTGATTTCCAGGTGGTATGATGTGGAGGCTGATACGAACTTAAGATTTTTAAAAATGTACGTTTATTGTCATGTTATATTTGCAAATTTATAATTTAAGTGTGTGTGTGTATAAATAATATTTTGTGGCTGTGTTTGTTGAAAGGACCTTTCATGTTCTGACACTAACTAACACCCAGTTAATTCAAATGACCTGCAGTTCAATTCAGTTCTGGCACTACCTGGAGTTAGTGTCAGACCCCCCATAGTCCTGTGCAAGACTGTCTCCACTTCAGTGGTAGCTGTAAGTCTAAGGGTCCACTTGGACTTCCGACCAACTGGTCATAAGTATGGGGGTTCTCATGTCCGATCCCCTCACGTTCGATAATTTGCTAGGATGACTCAACTCACTGAAAGCACTGTATAAATCTCCCTTGATTTACAATGGTGTTATGTCCCAATCAACCCATTTTAAGTTGAAAATTTTGTAAGTCAAAAACATATTTAATACACCTAACCTATCAAACATCAAAGCTTAGCCTAACCTACCTTAAACATACGCAGAACACTTAAATTAGCCTACATTTGGGCAGAATCATCTAACGTAAAGCCTGTTTTATAATGAAGTGTTGAATGTTTCATGTAATCTATTGAATAACGTACTGAAAGTGAAAGAGTGGTTATAGGGGTGCAGAATGGTTTTGCGTGTATTGGTTGTTTATGCTCCTTTGTGATTGTGTGGCTGACTGGGAGCCTTGGCTTGCTGGCATCACAAGAGTGTATTGTACTGCATATGGGTAGCCTGGGAAAAGACCAACATTCAAAATTCGAAGTAAGGTGTCTACTAAATTTGTATCGCTTTCGCAACATCAAACCATTGTAAGTCAGGGATTTATGGTTACAGTTTTGTAGCGAAGGATACAAATCAGAAACCACCAAATGGAAAGGAAGCATAGGGCAAGATCTGAGAGTGGAGGGTTGGGGAAGAGACCCAGAGTTTCTATGCCCCCTCATCGTGGAATCTGGGCACATCACCCTCCCACCCCATCCATGTGTTCACCACCTAGGAAGCTCTCCTGAGCTTTATTTTTTACTTTATAAATTTATTTGTTTATTTATTTATTTTTGGCTGTGTCGAGTCTTCATTGCGGTGTGCGGGCTTCTCATTGCAGTGGCTTCTCTTGTTGCAGAGCACCGGCTCTAGGCGCGCGGGCTTCAGTAGTTGTGGCACGTGGGCTCAGTAGTGGCTTGTGGGCTCCAGAGCGCAGGCTCAGAAGTTGTGGTGCACAGGCTTAGTTGCTCCATAGCATGTGGGATCTTCCCGGACCAGGGCTCGAACCCATGTCCCTGTGTTGGCAGGTGGATTCTTAACCACTGCGCCACCAGGGAAGCCCTCTACTGAGCTTTAGCATCCAGAATTTTTATTGGGGTTTCATTATGTAGGCATGATTAATTAGATCATCGGCTAGGTGTTTGAACTCAATCTCCAGCCAGCCTCCCCTCCCCCTCATGTCTCTGGAGATCCAGCTGGCCCAAAGTTGCATTATGTGATTGTCTTCTGGTGACCAGCTCTTTTCCTGAAGCTATCTAGGGGCCCACTGTGAGTCACCTCGTTAGCATAACAAAGACACTTCTGTCTCTTTAGGAAATGCCAGGGTTTTTTGAAGCTCTGTGCCAGGAGCTAGGGACAAAGACCTGATGTATTCTTTATTGTGCCACAGACCTAGAAACAAACAGAGTAAGCATTCAGATCTTGTTTTCTAAAATCATTACCCTACTAAAAGGAACTAGGGCTCCTTGAAGAAATGGCTGATTCCAGGGTTGGGGAAGGGAGTGTAACAGATGAGCCTGGGATGTCTTGTTGAGTAGGTAGGTCCTCAGTGTCTAAAGGATATAGGAACCAGCTTGAGGAGTTTCTCACAGGCCAAATATGGGGCAGTTTGAACATCAAAAATCAACATAATGATGAACATAATGGATTATATTACATCAAATTAAAAAAAAATCAATCCTTGTGCTACTCAAAAAAAAAAAGGGAGGCACAGGAGAAAGTTTTTTTTTTGGACTTTTTCTTTTTAACATTTTTATTGGAATATAATTGCTTTACAATGGTGTGTTAGTTTCTGCTGTATAATAAAGTGAATCAGCTATACATATACATATGTCCCCATATCTCCTCCCTCTTGCATCTCCCTCCCACCCTCCCTATCACACCCCCTAGGTGGTCACAAAGCACCAAGCTGATCTCCCTGTGCTATGTGGCTGCTTCCCACTAGCTATCTGTTTTACATTTGGTAGTGTATAAAGTCCATGCCACTCTCTCACTTTGTCCCAGGTTACCCTTCCCCCTCCCCGTGTGCTCAAGTCCATTCTCTATGTCTGCATCTTTATTCCTGTCCTGCCCCTAGGATTTTCAGATTCCATATATATGTGTTAGCATACAGTATTTGTTTTTCTCTTTCTGACTTACTTCACTCTGTATGACAGTCTCTAGATCCATCCACATCTCAACAAATGACCCAATTTCGTTCCTTTTTATGGCTGAGTAATATTCCATTGTATATATGTACCACATCTTCTTTATCCGTTCGTCTGTCGATGGGCATATAGGTTGCTTCCATGACCTGGCTATTGTAAGTACTGCTGCAATGAACATTGGGGTGCATGTGTCTTCTTGAATTATGGTTTTCTCTGGGTATATGCCCAGTAGTGGGATTGCTGGATCATATGGTAGTTCTATTTTTAGTTTTTTAAGGAACCTCCATACTGTTCTCCATAGTGGCTGTATCAATTTACATTCCCACCCACAGTGCAAGAGGGTTCCCTTTTCTTCATACCCTCTCCAGCATTTGTTATTTGTAGGTTTTCTGATGATGCCCATTCTTACTGGTGTGAGGTGATACCTCATGGTAGTTTTGGTTTACATTTCTCTAATAATTAGCGATGTTGAGCAGCTTTTCATGTGCTTGGCCATCTGCATGTCTTCTTTGGAGAAATGTCTATTTAGATCTTCTGCCTATTTTTGGATTGGGTTATTTGTTTTTTTAATATTGAGCTGCATGACCTGTTTATATATTTTGGAGATTGATCCTTTGTCCGTTGATTCGTTTGTAAATATTTTCTCCCATTCTGAGGGTTGTCTTTTTGTCTTGTTTATGGTTTCCTTTGCTGTGCAAAAGTTTTGAAGTTTCATTAGGTCCCATTTGTTTATTTTTGTTTTTATTTCCATTACTCTAGGAGGTGGATCAAAAAAGATCTTGCTGTGAGTTATGTCAAAGAGTGTTCTTCCTATGTTTTCCTCTAAGAGGTTTATAGTGTCCGGTCTTACATTTAGGTCTCTAATCCATTTTGAGTTTCTTTTTGTGAATGGTGTTAGGGAGTGTTCTAATTTCATTCTTTTACATGTAGCTGTCCAGTTTGCCCAGCACCACTTATTGAAGAGACTGTTTTTTCTCCAATGTATATCCTTGCCTCCTTTGTCATAGATTAGTTGACCATATGTGCGTGGGTTTATCTCTGGGCTTTCTATCCTGTTCCATTGATCTATGTTTCTGTTTTTGTGCCAGTACCAGATTGTCTTGATTACTGTAGCTTTATAATATAGTCTGAAGTCAGGGAGTCTCATTCCTCCAGCTCCGTTTTTTTCCCTCAAGACTGCTATGGCTATTCGGGGTCTTTTGTGTCTCCATACAGATTTTAAGGTTTTTTTGTTCTAGTTCCATAAAAAATGCCATTGGTAATTTGATAGGGATTGCATTGAATCTGTAGATTACTTTGGGTAGTAGAGTCATTTTCACAATGTTGATTCTTCCAATCCAAGAACATGGTATATCTCTCCATCTGTTTGTATCATCTTTAATTTCTTTCATCAGTGTCTTATAGTTTTCTGCATACAGGTCCTTTGTCTACCTAGGTAGGTTTATTCCTAGGTATTTTATTCTTTTAGTTGCAATGGTAAATGGGAGTGTTTCCTTAATTTCTCTTTCAGATTTTTCATCATTAGTGTATAGGAATGCAAGATATTTCTGTGCATTAATTTTGTATCCTGCCACTTTACCAAATTCATTGATTAGCTCTAGTAGTTTTCTGGTGGCATCTTTAGGATTCTCTATGTATAGTATCATGTCATCTGCACACGGTGACAGTTTTACTTCTTCTTTTCCAATTTGTATTCCTTTTATTTCTTTTTCTTGTCTGATTGCCATGGCTAGGACTTCCAAAACGATGTTGAATAATAGTGGTGAGAGTGGACATCCTTGTCTCGTTCCTGATCTTAGAGGAAATGCTTTCAGTTTTTCACCATTGAGAATGATGTTTGCTGTGGGTTTGTCATATATGGCCTTTATTATGTTGAGGTAGGCTCCCTCTGTGCCCACTCTCTGGAGAGTTTTTATCATAAATGGGTGTTGAATTTTGTCAAAAGCTTTTTCTGCATCTGTGGAGATGATCATATGGTTTTGTTTTTTTTTTTAAGATTTTTTTGATGTAGACCATTTTTTAAAATTAATTAATTAATTAATATTTAATTTTGGCTGTGTTGGGTCTTCGTTTCTGTGCAAGGGCTTTCTCCAGTTGTGGTGAGCGGGGGCCACTCTTCGTTGCGGTGCGCGGACCTCTCAATGTTGTGGGCTCTCCCGTTGTGGAGCACAGGCTCCAGAAGCGCAGGCTCAGTAGTTGTGGCTCACGGGCCTAGTTGCTCCGCGGCATGTGGGATCTTCCCAGACCAGGGCTCGAGCCCGTGTCCCCTGCATTGGCAGGCAGATTCTTAACCACTGTGCCACCAGGGAAGCCTGATCATATTGTTTTTATTCTTCAATTTGTTAATATGGTGTATCACATTGATTGATTTGCGTATATTGAAGAATCCTTGCATCCCTGGGATGAATCCCACTTGATCATGGTGCATGATCGTTTTAATATGTTGTTGGATTCTGCTTGCTAGTATTTTATTAAGGATTTTTGCATCTATATTCATCAGTGATATTGGTCTGTAATTTTCTTTTTTTGTAGTATCTTTACCTGGTTTTGGTATCAGGGTGATGGTGGCCTCATAGAATGAGTTTGGAAGTGTTTCTTCCTCTGCAATTTTTTGGAAGAGTTTGAGAAGGATGGGTGTTAGCGCTTCTCTAAATGTTTGATAGAATTCACCTGTGAAGCCATCTGATCCTGGACTTTTGTTTGTTGGAAGATTTTAAATCACAGTTTCAATTTCATTACTTGTGATTGGTCTGTTCATATTTTCTATTTCTTCCTGGTTCAGTCTTGGAAGGTTATACCTTTCTAAAAATTTGTCCATTTCTTCCAGGTTGTCCATTTTATTGGCGTAGAGTTGCTTGTAGTAGTCTCTTAGGATGCTTTGTATTTCTGTGGTGTCTGTTGTAACTTCTCCTTTTTCATTTCTAATTCTATTGATTTGAGTCCTCTCCCTCTTTTTCTTGATGAGTCTGGCTAATGTTTATCAATTTTGTTTATCTTCTCAAAGAACCAGCTTTTAGTTTTATTGATCTTTGCTATTGTTTTCTTTGTTTCTATTTCATTTATTTCTGCTCCGATCTTTATGATTTCTCTCCTTCTGCTAACTTTGGGTTGCGTTTGTTCTTCTTTCTCTAGTTCTTTTAGGTGTAAGGTTAGATTGTTTATTTGAGATTTTTCTTATTTCTTCAGGTAGGCTTGTATAGCTATAAACTTCCCTCTTAGAACTGCTTTTGCTGCATCCCATAGGTTTTGGATCGTCGTGTTTTCATTGTCATTTGTCTCTGGGTATTTTTTGATTTCCTCTTTGATTTCTTCAGTGATCTCTTGGTTATTTAGTAACGTATTGTTTCACCTCCATGTGTTTGTGGTGTTTACATTTTTTTCCCTGTAATTCATTTCTAATCTCATAGCATTGTGGTCGGAAAAGATGCTTGATATGATTTCAATTTTCTTAATTTTACTGAGGCTTCATTTGGGACCCAAGATGTGAGCTATCCTGGAGAATGTTCCCTGCGCACTTGAGAAGAAAGTGTAATCTGCTGTTTTTGGATGGAATGTCCTATAAATATCAATTAAATCTATCTGGTCTGTTGTGTCATTCAAAGCTTCTGTTTCCTTATTTATTTTCATTTTTTATGATCTGTTCATTAGTGTAAGTAAGGTGTTAAAGTCCCCCACTATTATTGTGTTACTGTTGATTTCCTCTTTTATAGCTGTTAGCAGTTGCTTTATGTGTTGAGGTGCTCCTGTGTTGGGTGCATATATATTTATAATTGTTATATCTTCTTC
Organism: Lagenorhynchus albirostris; assembly: GCF_949774975.1. Taxonomy (NCBI): domain Eukaryota; kingdom Metazoa; phylum Chordata; class Mammalia; order Artiodactyla; family Delphinidae; genus Lagenorhynchus; species Lagenorhynchus albirostris. The sequence goes on from NC_083109.1 coordinate 73,629,502, forward strand.
TTGGATTGATCCCTTGATCATTATGTAGTGTCCTTCTGTGTCTCTTGTAAGGAGAAAGTCTTTACAGAAGGTTTACAGATTATAAATAAAGAGGGCATGATAGAATTAGAAAATTACCTGTTTGCAGTCCCTAGTGTAATAATTGATTTAAGCAAGGATTAGGTGAAATGTCTTTGAGCAACAGATATTGACATAGTCTCAAAACATCATGCCAGGAACTAAACCACTTAGACGTGCCAAAAATAAATAAATCAGTGTGGAAAAATAAATTCCCCGTAGATTATTTACTAAGCATAAAGGGAAAAATGTACGTTTACAAAGAATCAAATTTAGCATCATCATTTATGTTACAACTTGACCTTATGTACCTCCTGATATGATCTGTAGCAAGGTATATACGACATCATCTATGCAATTTTGTGTCAAAAAAGTTTAACCTGAATCTAATGGGGAAACAATCAGACAAATCCAGAATTGGGACAGTCTAGGAGACAACAGGCCAGGCTCTTTAAAGAGTCTATGTTGTAGACAGTAACAGCAACAATAAAACTTGGGGTTGGTACTGTTCTAAGATTTTAAAAGACTAATGAAATATAAACAAATGCATTGTATAAACTTTGACCTTGAATCAAAGAGAAAAGGCCATTGTCTTGACATTGGGGACATTTGAATTGAATTTTCTATTGGGTAATATTAGATTTATGTTAATTTTTCTTATTGTAATAATGGTGTTGTAGTTCTATAGGTTCATATCTTTTTCTTGGAGCTGAATTTTGCAGTAATTTAAAGGTGAGGTGCTGTGGTGTCTGCAACATACTTTCAAGTGGTTTAGCAAAATTTTGTTTTTATACATAACACACACATACATACATGTGCATAACGTGTGTGTGTGTGTGTGTTTATAGATAGATATTGATCAAGCAAAAGTAGTGAATCTAGGTGAAGGGAATGTGGGTCTTCATTGTACCTTTCAACTTTTCTGAAGTTTTCAAGATAAAGAGTGTCAGGGGAGCTATTTTCCTATGCCCACAAAATAAAACAAAAAAAAAACTAGTATCAACTGGATTATGAATTATTTATGATATTGCCATATGAGAATATCTACCTTTTTTTTTTTTTTTTTTTTTTTTTTTTTGCGGTATGTGGGCCTCTCACTGTTGTGGCCTCTCCCGTTGCGGAGCACAGGTTCCGGACGCGCAGGCTCAGCGGCCATGGCTCATGGGCCCAGCTGCTCCGCGGCATGTGGGATCTTCCCAGACCGGGGCACGAACCCGCGTCCCCTGCATCGGCAGGCAGACTCTCAACCACTGCGCCACCAGGGAAGCCCCTCTACCATTTTTTGATAGGACTAGTTGGTGAATAACTAGTTTTGAATTATATAAAAGTCTTGAGTACTTATTATATCTGTAAAACATGAAGACCTTCTAATTTTACTCTGGGTAGACTCATACCATAGCAAATGGTAATTTAAGGAAACAAATTTAACGATTATTTATTTAATTTTTACTAGTTAAAATTAAAATTTTTTTTCACTATAGGGACTTCCCTGGTGGTCCAGTGGTTAAGACTCTGTGCTTCCACTGCCGGGGGCGTGGGTTCGGTCCCTGGTCGGGGAACTAAGATCCCACAAGCTGAGTGGCTCAGCCAAAACAAATTAAATTAAATTAAATTAAAAAATTGTTTTTTCACTATAAATTAACATACTTGTAATAATGAAAATTTGGAAAATAGAGAAAGGGCAAAAACCTACCAGTAATTCCATCTCCTCATTAAAAATCACTATTAATAATTAAATAAATATTGGAATATTTATTTAAATTTTATTTTATATGCACCTAAATTTCTATTTTTTAAAAAATTAATTAATTAATTTATGGCTGCATTGGGTCTTCGTTGCTGTGTGCAGGCTTTCTCTAGTTTCAGAGAGCACGGGCTACTCTTCGTTGTGGTGTGCAGTCTTCTCATTGCGGTGGCTTCTCTTGTTGTGGAGCAGGGGCTCTAGGTGTATGGACTTCAGTAGTTGTGGCACGCGGGCTCAGTAGTTGTGGCCCGCTGGCTCTAGAGTGCAGGCTGAGTCGTTGTGCACGGGCTTAGTTGCTTTGTGGCATGTGGGATCCTACTGGACCAGGGCTCAAACCCGTGTCCCCTGCATTGGCAGGCAGATTCCTAACCACTGCGCCACCAAGGAAGTCCCTAAATCTCTATTTTATTATAAAAATATCATATTCTTCAGACAGTCTTTATAACCTTATTTTAAAAATCTTACAGAAAAATCTTTCTAAAGTAATAAATACTGGTATAGTCTATGTTACAACAAGGATTACTTTTGGGAAATATTGTAAAAGCTGCTTTATTTTGAGTTTTACTGTCCTTTTTCAACCTGCATGGGAGGGAGACCCCTTCCCCTGTCTTGGGATGAAAACTCTGGTGGACTCCATGACTTTTCTGGTCATTTTTGGTCATAAAGTATGACAGGCACTTTAAGGTACAAAGTCTTAATTTGGCGGTAGAATGTCCAGTCCTATGTAATACTAAGTAATACTAAATAAACGCAGTCCAAGTTTCCAGTTTAATTCAGAGTGAAACTTCTCCCCTCCTTATTGTCTGCTCTCTGGCCTATTTGCTAGTAGCTATTTTATAATATCTCCTTAGGGTTTGGGGTGTGGATGGGGGAAGCAGGAGATAAAGAGAAGTGGGGAAGTTCTTACTTGGCACTGTCACAAGGGGACTTTGTGCTCTCTCGTTGTCAGGTGTTTAAACTTGGCTCTTCTTCCAGGCAGCGTGTTTAGCACTCCTTTGGAGACATTGTCCGTGGCTGTCTCCACACCTGGCGCCTTGCCCTGAGCACGTGTACTCTGAGAAGTGTGCTTCCGTTGGTCCTCACTCCTTCCTCGGGGCCCTGTGCCTCTGGTTTCCCCTCTTTTGAGGTCTTTCGTCTGTTCTCTCTGGTTGCCCAGTGGGTCAGGATCGAAGATCTCCCCCACCCCTACCCCGCTCCCAAGGGAATGCTCCTGAGTTCTTTATTCTGGGAGCACAGGCTGATTCCTCTCCAGCAACAGTGCTCACTTGCTAAAGCAACTAGTCAGGCCTTCTGCTCTCTGGATTTCCTGGGCAGGAGGCATTCACCAGTCTGAGTGCAGAGGATACATAGCGGCTTCTTTGAGGTTCCTGGGGTTTGAGGTGAGAACACAGCCCTCCACCCCCAAACATCTCTTCATTTGAGGCAGATGAAGGAGCTCAAAATACCTTTCTAATATTCTCTGAAGAAATCCTCAAAACTCCTCTCTTGTTATCTCCGTACTCTCTACCCTTTCATATCCTTGATGTCAGGGAGGCACTTTTCAAGTTCTTAAACTTGTTCTCAGATATTTCCTTTGAAAAAATTTTTTTTTTTTTTTCCAATTTATCTTTTGGCCGTGCTGCATGGCTTGTGGGATCTTAGTTCCCCAACCAGGGATCGAATCCATGTCCCCTGTATTGGAAGCGCAGAGTCTTAACCACTGGACCACCAGGGAAGTCCCATCCTTTGAAAATTTATAACTTGATCTGACCCTCTCTTTGGAGTTTCATTTAATTTAATACCCTGTTTACATATGTTTAAAAAACTCAAAGAGTACAGTCCCCTGTCCCTATTCTTCTTAAATGTACTTTTCACAGCTCAGTGCAGTTTACACTTTGACACTATTCTTCCAGGTATTTTACTGCCTTTACAAACACACCTGCATTTTGGTATAACTTCGTTTTTTTGGCTACACAGAATAATTTTGTACTCCAAGTCTACAGACTACTTTTTTCCATTTAACATGGCAGGTTTCCAGTCCTGTGATAGAGATCTGCCTAATTAATTTTAATGTTTATGTAGTAGTCCACAATTATGTCCCATAGTTATTTGACTCTTGTTGATTAACATTTAGGTGTTTCCTGATTTCTATAATGAGCACTCTCTTTTTTTAAAAAAAAACCTATTTTAATTCCTGAATTGTACTTTTTTTTTTTCTTTTTTCTTTTGGTTGTGCCACGTGGCTTGTGGGAGTTCCCTGACCAGGGATTGAACCTGGGCCCAGCAATTACAGCACTGAATCCTAACCACTAGGCCACCAGGGAACTCCCTATAATGAACACTCTTGCTCTTATATTTTTCATGACTGATAAATTTATCTTGAGTAAATTTGTAAAATTGAAATTTCTGGATCAAAGAGAATTTTATAATTTTGATGATGTTTCTAAATTGCCCTGTAAAAAGCTGAAAACATTTTTATTTCTTCTTACTGCATAAGAGAGAGATGAGAATGCCTGTTTCTCTAAACCCTTGCCAACCCCCAGGTGTTCTCAATCTTTTAAATCTTACCAACCTGAAAGGTGAAAAATAATAACCTTAAAAAATAATAATTTGCATTTCTTTAATTTTGAGTGAGATTGAATGTATTTTTTTCCTGTGAAGCATCTCTTTCTGTCTGCCTGGAGTTAGACAGACTACATAGTCTGAGGGCACAGTTCCTGAGACTGCTTTCACTTCTGACACCAACTGCAAGTTTGGGGGGGGGTCCTAAAAACCTCCCTCAGATTCAGTCATTTGCTAGAAAGACTCACAGAACTCCCTGAAAGCTGTCACCCTCATGATTACGGTTCATTGCTAGGAAGGGGTACAGAAAAAGCAGCCAAAGGAGGAGATGCACAGAGCAGAGTCTGGGAAGCATTCATTCATTGTCCTCAGGATGTGCTACCCTCTCAGCACGGATGCGTGACATGACACGTGGAGCATCGCCAACCTGGGAAGCTCACCTGAGCTTCGGTGTCCAGAGTTTTTATGGGGGCTTCATTATGTAGGCATACCTGATTGATTGATTACCCATGGGGTTGAATCCAGCCTACAGCATAGTACCCCCCAAATTTGGCATGAGTCACCCTAATAGCATAAACTGTCAAGTGCCTCTGAAGGGCCCACCATGAATAAAGATACTCCCAACACTCAGGAAGTTCCAGGGGGTTAGAGGTTACTTTCCAGGAACTGGGGAGAGGCCAGACTTCTCTTTGGGCAGGGCCAAATTCTTTACTACACACTGTCCTATGCCCGTTCTTATATTGGGATATTTGGTTCCTTTTGTAGAGATCATAACCCAAAAATACTCTATGAGTGTAAAACTAAACTATAAAATCCAAAATTATTTTCCGAATTTAAAATTATGATTGTTCCTGTTGCAGCATTTTGTTACTTATTTCCTAATACTTTGTCTGTGTGTTAGTGTTGTCGCTGTCACTTTTAGTAGCTTTTGTATTTTAGAAGCCCTGGCAGAGGAGCTGTTAAGAATGACAAGTTTGTGGGATGTAGGTTCAGGGCCTGGGCCAGCCAGTTTGTAACTTGGCACTCTTAGGGCAAAGCTTAATCTTCTCTGGCCTTAATCCCCGTGTCTGAGAAACGTGGACCGTAACCTCTGCCTTCCTCACAGCGTTGTTGAGAGTCAGATAAGAACTGTGCGTGAAAATGCATTACAGTCTCTGAGAGCCTGAGAGATTAAAATGAGAAGTAAATATGCTTAGACATTTTAAATTTGCTTATGCATTCTGCTAGAGTTGGTCATTTAGTCTGTTTTCAGGTTTTCTGCTGTTGTAATTAGCACTGGTCTGAGACCTTTTTTACTTAAAAGAGAGTGTTGATATTTTCTTGGTTTATATTTTCCCCAAGTTGAGATACTTGGTCAAAGCAAATATATAATTGTATGACTCTTAATAAAAATCGGAGTGATTTTAAAAGGTGAAACTGTCTTGAAATGGGATAGATTTCAGTGCATGAGTTGCCTGATTTAGGTAGATTTCTGGATCTTCCAAGTTAAGAGAAGATATTTATAGCTTTATTTGTAGTGGGTGAAGAGTTTGGGACAATTTTTTTTTCCAACTTCATTGAGATATGATTGACAAATAAAATTTTATGTACTTGGGTTGTACAATGTGATTTCTTTTTAGGGTGTATAATGTGACGTTTGATATGTGTGTACAATGCTTAACCACAGCCCACACATCCCCACTTCATATTGCTAACATTGTGTGTGTGTGTGTGTGTGCGTGTGTGTGTGTGCGTGCGCGCTGAGAACACACAAGATGTACTTTCAGCAAATTTCACATGTACTGTAAAAGTTTGGAATAGTTTGCGGGTCCATTTTTTTCCTTTGCTTTTTCCTCTTATGTCCATTAGAGGGCACTGGAGAAAAAGCACTAAGGAAAAATTTGGATGTCCATGTAAATTATTTTTTGAAATAAAATGATTTTGGACTTTATGAACTTTAAGCAGCTGGCTTATGATATTTCAGGTTTCTCATAGAAATCACTCATAAAATCATCAGATCTAGGGGAAAAATATATATATATATTTCCAACTTCAGTGCAGCATGAAAATAACGGCCCCGTTTTTTGCTTTTCATTATTTTTAGGTTACAGCAGGGTTTCCAGATGTGTCCTGTGTGTTCATTTGATATTGGAGACAGTATACTAAAATTCAGTGATGGATGTTATTACTGCTTGGCTCTTCTTTTTCGTATCTCCGGGGAGCATTTTCTTTGGGGTCCATCCAGGCAGATTCCTGAGCTGCTTTCTGCCTGTTCATCATTCTACATCACATTAATTGCCTTAGTTGTTACTGCAGAGGAAGCAGTACGCTCTAATACCTAAAAGCATCAGCTGTAGAGTTGGGCCAGAGCACTCCTACTGTAAGACCTCTTTTGAATGATATTCACTAACTTTCATGTGTCACAGTATCTCAGCTTGTGTGTCTGGACAAGTTATTTCACTCTGTGTGCTAGAGTGGGAGACGATAACAGTAACTGCTTTATAAAGTTGTTTTGAAGATACAATAAGTTAATCCATCTAAAGCCTTTATTTTATTGCCTGCCACATAGTATGTCCTTGATAACTAATAAACGATTATTGTCTAAGGAGATATCTTCAAATGGGATATGTTTGGTCTGACTAGAACACCACCATAGTTTCTACCCCCCTCCCTCTGCAGCAAGGCAGTAATTCTAGGGCCAAAGAGAATTTGAAGGGTGGGAGTGAGAACTGAGAACAAGAGAGCTAGAGTTTGAAACGTTGCACATGCCATGTGCCGAGGGGATGGGGTGTTAGGGGAATATGGCAAGGTTGGGGAACTCTCTAAGCAGTTTAGTATGTTAAGAGTGGAGTGCGGTGGGGATGTGTGGAGAGGTGAAATAGAGAAGGAAGGCAGGGGCAGGATCCTGGAGGCCTTTTCATCCTCTGTCAGGAGAGTGTGAGCTTTGTCCTAAAGGCAGTGGGAAGCAATGTGAATTGATTGAATAGGATGAGTGGGCTGGAGGTGTGGGGAGAGAGAGCTCCAGGGTAGGTTCAGACGATTAGGAGCAGTCAAGTACACTAGATAATCTCATTCAGTCCTCACAAAGACCCTGGTATTGTACTGTCACCTCCACTTTATCATTTTACAGGGCAGGACACAAGCTTAGAGAAGCAAAGCAATTTGTCCAGAGTCGGATGGGGTGGGACCAAGCCCAGGCTCCATCTCTTTGTCTCACTCTCCTTTGCTGCTTCCCCAGAAGGGAAGTTGAGGAGTTTGGTTAGAGAACAAGGAGTCAGGAAGAGCCTGCCAAGGCTTAGGTTGTTTATTTTCTGTTTCTCTCGTGTTGTGCTTCTAAATGCAAAGCAGATTGCTACTTGTTTTCTTCCTGCAGTAAATAATTTTGCTAAAATACTCCCCACAGCATGTTCTGGTTAAGCAGACGAACAGTGGTATCAGTATCATTAGTTTTGGAAATAAAGGCGGATGCTTGGTAATTACTCACCAGAGAAACATTTCAGTCTACAAAAGGAGCTTGGTGTGTCCAGTTCTGATTATAAGGCTGCATAGTACTGCAGTGTAACAGCATGAAGCTGGTTCTCCTTTCATAATTATTTTTAAGGCTTTAAGTGTTAAATTCACCCTCAAATGTAAGGTGACGTCTCTTCAACCCCAAGGTTGGCACTTAACCAACTAGGTGGAAGTTTTACCTTAAAGTCTTTAACAAATCCCCTTTTGTCTTGTTTTTATCCTAGGCAATATTGGGGTGGTACTGTGGTTTCTGGGATGAAGGTGTGAGAATGAATTCGGTAATATTGTATAATATCTTTTTCTTTCTTTTTTTTTTTTTAAGAGAATTGGTACCACTTTTTGGCTCCCATTATTACAGCAGATTCATATATTTCCGTCTATTTATAAAGAACTTCTCACTTATTTATAGTCATTTTCCTAAGTGCCTAGGAAGTGAGCTTATAATCAGTTTTCCGTTTTGCGTATCAGAAAATAGCAGCTTGGAGAGGGCATGCGTTTTCTTTCAAGACAAGTGTGATGGGTTTGGGAGTTGGGGAGGGGTGGAAGGTTGGAGACAGGGCTATTGCAGTTGTCCCTTAGGTGAAACCAAGGCTGGGGGCAAAAGCAGTGGCATTGTGGTTGGAGAGAACCCATACGTTGAGAATTAAAAGTTTAGAACTTGGTCACGCGTTGCCCAATGGGTGTGCAGGAGAGGAAGGAATCCAGATTGACCAGTTCTGGGATCTTCATTTATTTCTGCTTAGACTATGTAACGGCTATAAAAAAATAAATAAAAATATACGGGTCCTATGTCAGTTGTTATGTTGTTATATTCTGGGCAAACGGGAGAATGTCTGCAGATAGGAGATTAGAATTAGAATTTGAATGGGGCTTTGCACTTCCTTGGAGAGTGCTGTGAACCATTGTATTTCTTTTCAGAAATGGAGTTACTGCTGCATATGCAAGATAGGACTAAACTGTCATAGAGGGAAAGAATGATAAAATTTTGCCCTGAATACCCAAGACCTTTAATCATAGCCGCTGCTCTCTTTCCATGTGAATTATGTGTCCAGATGATTGAATCTGGAGTAGCTGCACTTACATTTTATAATAGATAATTTCTCTAGTGTTGGGACATTGACAGTGTTCCATGGCCATTCTTTTTTTTTTTTAAAATAAATTTATTTATTTATTTTTGGCTGTGTTGGGTCTTTGTTGTGGTGCGTGGGCTTCTTATTGCGGTACGCGGGCCTCTCACTGTTGTGGCCTCTCCCGTTGCGGAGCACAGGCTCTGGACGCGCAGGCTCAGTAGCCATGGCTCACGGGCCCAGCCGCTCCGCCGGCGTGTGGGATCTTCCCGAACCTGGGCACGAACCCGTGTCCCCTGTATCGGCAGGCGGACTCTCAACCACTGCGCCACCAGGGAACCCCTTGAGGGCAGATGTTGCCACCTGCTATCAATTCTTGCATGATTAGTAGGGAATTACAGTAACTTGCTTAGGAATTACTTCAGACATTTAAATGCTCTCAAGGTCAAGGTTAGTTCACTTTGCTCCACCACAAGACTTTCTTGGAACTCAAGCTCACATCTTGCTTTTAGGTCTGAAATAGACTTTAAAAAAAAAAAAAAAAAAGAACAAGCCATAGGATTCTTTTTTTTTTTCTTTCTTTTAAAAAAATATTTGGTTGCACTGGGTCTTAGTTGCGGCAGGTGGGCTCCTTAGTTGCAGCATGCGAACTCTTAGTTGCGGCATGCATGTGGGATATAGTTCCCTGACCAGGGATTGAACCCAGTTCCCCTTCATTGGGAGCATGGAGTCTAATCCACTGTGCCACCAGGGAAGTCCCTGGTGGGACAGCAAATCCCTATTCACCTCCTGCCCAGGTTCAAACATGGATCATCCTCCTTTTTCTGTTTTAGTTTGACACAGACCCAAGACATCATGTCATCTGTGAGGTGTTGTCACTTTTAGGTAGAAAGGGCGTTGTTTTGAGTCTGCTCATTGATTCACTGGGGTCTAGACACTGAAAATGGACAGGCACTGAGGGTAGTTTAGGGCTCGGTGGTAGGGCTCCTGCTCAGGTGACTTATTTTGGTTCTGCAGCTCTTAGTAAGATCTGATGAATGTCTCCTCTGAAGTGTAACACAGACTTTGTGGGTTGTCTCAAAATGATTAATTAGCACTTTAACCGTCTTCCAAAAAGGTATTGAGGTAACTTTAAAATATATATACATGTAATGAGATTTAAAAAGAGAGGAAGAAATCAATGTAAACGGTGAATGGGGGTCATCTTGTAATATGATGTCACTGACAGAATATAAGACAAGGATGATGCAAGGCCTGATACAGTGATCAGAGTTGTGCTGTGAATTTTCTAGTGGCCAAAGTCAAAAGGAAACACAGTTTTATATTATCCTTCAGATTTATTTCTATCACTGAAGACAGATTTTCACCATGGGATCTTCTGTAAGAAGCCTTTGGGGCTACAGGTGGAGGTGGTGGAGTGACTTGGGTTCTGAGCAGGTGGCTGGGCAGCTCAGAGCAATTTTTGGACTTGTTTTTGGGGTTTGCAGATGTTATAACCAGCACTACTATAATTTAGTGAAGTCCTATTATGTATCAGGCATTGTGCCAGGTAATTTTGTTTCATTTAATCTTCAACACAGTTCTGCTCCATAGATATTCCTTTTCTCTCTTTTCAGGTGAGGAAATTGAAATTTAGAGAAATAACTTGCTGAAGTTGGGCAACTGTCTGTGCTCAGATTGTGAAAACTATTTGACATCTAGATAAGTGGATTATTGATTTATGTTTTGTGGATGTATGTGTTTGAATATGTAGTTACTTTTTGGGGGGAAAAAAGCCCCTTGTGTGTCTTTAGCGCAGTGTGTGACTGGAAATGTGATCACTTGGAAGAGAACAGGTTTATGGGCTGTGTGGTTCGTGATGAACCCTTTTATCCATGCTACGTGTGTATGATTGTCGTGCTGTTATTTCACTTGCCCATTACCAATTCTGGGTTTCATTCTTTTCATTTTAATACAGAGAGAAAAGGAGCGGCAGGAAGGGGAAACTAGTTTGATCAGGAGCACAGTGAAGAATGAAGCCAGTGAAAGAAGAGCTATGATAACTCCTGCTCTCCGAGAAGCCCTTACTAAACAAGGTGAAAGTCCTCAAGAACTGTTATAATTCTACACTCTTAAGCATTCTAAAAGAGGGAACATAAAATAGGGATTGCCAGGAGGAACAAAGATAAGGAAGTCCCGCTGTAGTTGGCTCAGCTGCTGTGTGGTCGTGGCAGCTGTAGCTGTTTAAGGAGTCACGGTCTTGTTTCTGTGGATCACTTGTGTGTTGGCTGCCTGGACCAGCAAGGGTTCTTCTTTGCTTGGTTTATTGGGATGGTACTTTACCATCATTGAGGCTCAGGTATGCAGATGGAAGGTGCAATCATTGGCTTCTTTACACGTCACTGTTTATTAAGGGGAAATTATTAAACCTCATATGATATTAGGCTGGGTTAATTAGAAGTGTTTTATGTAGAAGTCTATCTGGATTTCTGTGGTCCTACCTTATGAAGGAGGCTGCAGTTGAATGAACGAATGATATTGGTTTCCTGTAGAAGAAAGAGTAATAAACTGGGGGTGAGTAGACTGACTTCCTTCCCTCCCTCCCTCTTTCTATAATTATTGAGATCCTTTTATGTGACAGTTCCGGCAATGCAGAGGAACTTAAGATACTTGACATATCTCCTTCAAGGAGCTCTCAGCTTATTAGAGGAGACAGACAAAAATATACAGATTTTTTTACATAGAAATATATATGCCTTTTTTTTTTTTTTTTGCGGTACGTGGGCCTCTCACTATTGTGGCCTCTCCCGTTGTGGAGCACAGGCTCCGGACGCACAGGCTCGGTGGCCATGGCTCACGGGCCCAGCCACTCCACAGCATGTGGGATCTTCCCGGACCGGGGCATGAACCCGTGTCCCCTGCATCGGCAGGAGGGCCCTCAACCACTGCGCCACCAGGGAAGCCCTATATCCCTTTTCATTAGAGTAGAATAAAGTGATTTTTTTTTACGTCAAATCATATTTAATACTTCTGATTACTGTTCAGTTTGTCAGTATTGATGCAAAATTAAGTCTCATTCATATAGGAATAAAGTGATTTTTATAATAGGTTTAAATCTGTCATCTTGCTGTTTGTTTTCTACTTGTCTCATGTGTTCTTGGATTTCCTTTCTCTTGTTTTACTGCCTTCTTTTAGATAGTTTTTTAAATTATATGATTCTGTTTTACATCCTTTGTTAGCTTATTAGCTATAGCACTGTGGTTGCTTAGTGGTTAGTGGTTGCTTGAGGTTTTATACTATCCTGTATCACAGTATATCCTCACTTGGTGTTACACCACTTCACGTAAAGTGGAAGAACCTTCAGTACTTCTGTTTTTGCCCTCCTCAACCTCTGTGCAATTGTTTTCATACCTTTTACTTCTACACATGTTTTAAGCCCTGTACTAAATTGCTGTTCTTTTGGTTTAAACGATTATCTATTACAGATTTAAATAATTAGGAAAAAATTTTATATATTGACTCATGTAGTTACTACTTTTGGTACTTTTCATTCCTCTGTATAAGTCCGTGTTGTCTGATGGCCTTTTCCTTCTGCCTGAAGGACTCCTTTTTGCATTTCTTGTAGTGTGGGTTTGTTGATGATGAATTTTTTCAGCTTTTGTATATCTGAAAAAGGCTTTCTTTTGCCTTCATTTTTGAAGGATTTTTTTGTTATTTAATTTTATTTTATTTTTGAAGGATTTTTAGTTTTTTGATGTGTCTAGAATTGGCAGTTTTTTTCTTTTTTGCACTTTAAGGGTGTTCTTCCACTGTCTGCTGGATCACGGTGCTTCTCATGAGGGCTCTGCAGTCGTCTTTTGTTCGTTCCTTTCAAATGTAATGTTTTTTACCCCCTGATTTTCTTCTAACAACTGATTTTGAATGATTTTAATTATAATATGTCTCAGTGTAGTTTTCTTCATGCTTCTTGGGATTTGTTGAGCTTCTTGGTTCTGTGGATGTATAGTTTTAATCAAATTTGGACAAATTTTGGACATTATTTCTTCAAATATTTTTCTGCCACCCCCTCTCTTTCTTCTTTTTGGGGACTCTAATTACATGTATAATAGGCCACTTGAATTTGACCCATAGCTCACAGATGTGCTTTTCATATTTTAAAATTATTTTTTCTGTCCTGCTTTACCTGACTGGATAGTTTCTATTGCTGTCTTCAAGTTTAACTCAGTAATCTTTTCGTCTCTAAGTTGAATCTTCTAGTAATTCTATCCAGCGTATTTTTCCAGCTTAGATGTAGCTTTCATCTCTAGAAGTTCAGTTTAGGTCTTTTTCTATCTTCCATGTCTCTACTTAACTTTCAGAGCTTATGGAATACAATTATAACTTTTAATGTCCTTATCTGCTAACACCTATGTCATTTCTGAGTCAGTTTTGGCTGCTGGTTTATTCTCTCCATTATTGATCATGTTTTCCTATCTTTTTTGCATGCGTGGTAATCTTTGATTGTATGCCAGCTCTAATTTTATGTTTTTGGGTACTGGATATTTTTGAATTCCTATAAACATTCTTGAACTTTGTTCTGGGATGAAGATAAATTACTTGGAAACAGCTTGAGCCTTTTCATCTTGCTTTTATGATTTGTTGGGTGAGACCAGAGCTGGCTCACTATACAGCTAATTTTTTCCCCCACCATTGAGGCAAAACACTTCTGTGTACTCTGCCCGGTGCCTTGGAATCTTGAGGTTTTCTGTCTGACTGGTAGGAACAGGCACAGTTCCCAGCTGGCTGTGAGTACCAGGCATGCCTTTAATCTTTTCAGATGGTTCCTTCCCATTACTGGGTAGTTTTCCTCTCACGTATGCACTAAGCAGTACTCAAGCAAGTACTTACAGGAATCCTCTGCAGACCCTTGAGTTCAATCTCTGTGTAGCTTTTGTCTCTCCAGTACTCAGTCTTGCAAACTTGAGCCACAGGGGCTCCCCTCTCTACTTCCGTGTCCTCAACTTGGGGAGAATACTGAGCTCTGCTTGTGTCATCTCTCCCTGCTGCACAGCCTGGCAACTTTCAAGGCAGTAAGCTTGGGTAATGGTAGGACTCAGCCTTGTTTGTTTCCCATCTCTCTTGGATCATCTTCCTTTGTTGCCTGATGTTTTGTATTCTGAAAACTGTGGTTTCATGTATTTTGTTCAGCTTTTGGTATTTCAGGTGGGAGAGTAAATCTTTACTCTGTTACTCCATCTTGGTTACAAGCAGAATCCTACCCTGCAATTTTAGTAACTGCGTTGTGTGTACTGTGGTCAGCTACAGGGCTCTCCATCCTATACTGTGCAGCCTTTTCATACCTACCTAAATGCAGAATTTTGTAGAATCCTATGTATCTTGGGAGAGAAAGATATAAAGAACTAATATAATACAGTGTGATTTCTATGATAGTGGTATGAGCAACATATAATGTAGGAGTCCAAAAGAACTAGAATTTTCTCTGGGGATCTTTTAAATGCTTATTCTGTATCTGAGATTAGCTGATCAGTTGGACTCGGTTCCATCTTCAAGTAGATAAGCAGTGCTTTATTTATATGTGAGATGTTTACATAAATGTGGAAGAGGATAGAAGACAAAGCCCTGTAATGTTGCCACTAGAGACTTGTAATCCAAATTGACTTTGTTCCATTAATCATCACCCTATGAATATGGATGTTTAACCAGCCACTTATCCATTTATGCCATCATCCAGACTGTATTTCTCCATTTACCTCGTTTATCTGCAAGTCAAGAGTCTTTTTGCGCAAGAGACTCATGATAATTGTGGCTTATTACTTGAAGCCTCATGAGAAACTTTATTAAATGTCTTCTGAAATCAGAATTTTCTACTTGTTTGCTCTACTAGTTTGTTAAAATAAGGAAA